>NC_088650.1:4414530-4732030 GCF_964019385.1 Sycon ciliatum
AATTTTTGGACGAAATCCCAAGATTATGCCAAATATTATGCCGGCATAATCCGCCAAGGGCTATGACAAGGAGTCGTAACTGGGGTATTTAAAAAAAACATCTGCAGGCTTTCTGACAAAGCTGTATTATGCCCCTAAGCATAATTTTTGTCTAAACTGAAAGATTATGCCGACCTTACACGTTATTATTATTATGAAATGACCCAAAGGCAATGTGCCTATCGAGGGGTTCATTTGATTGAAAGAACAGTAGATGTAGATGTATGTACAAAGAGAAGTAGGGATTGATGAGGAGAGAAATGGGGAAAATCAACTGCAAGGTGGCGGAATTCCGTTGATTGCATAAGCATAGTCAGCTGTAAATTTCCTGAGGGCAGCTTTGAACTTATAGAGCGAGGCTTCCGATGTTAGACTGGGGGGTAAACAGTTCCATAGAATAGCAGTTCGGAACATGAAGAGAGACTTAGACAACGTTGGAATCCGTATATTATGCCGGAGCATAATTTTTTGACGAAATCCCAAGATTATGCCAAATATTATGCCGGCATAATCCGCCAAGGGCTAGGTGCAGTGGTATGTGCAGTCGATTTCCAATCGAGAGGTTGCGGGTTCAATTCCCGACGATTGTAGTCCCACACATCTTTCCTCTTTTTCTCATTCTCCCAGCTCTTCTTTCATTCTCCTGGGTGGTTACCAACAGCCAGTGTATGCCGGAGTATGTGGTGTGCATGTGGCGTGCGTGTGTAAAAAAATGAAAAAATGGAAAAATAGGGTTTCGCTGGCCAGAAAGAGACACTTCAATCAGCTGTGTGGTGGATACCAGGCTAAAATTAGTAGCGATCAATTCATCAGCCTTGCAAGCTGTTGAATGGTGTAATCCCAGCACAAGTTGCTATGTGTAACATAGATGTGCGCTAACATCATCCCCGCGATGACCATGTCTGAGTCTGAGTGTGTGTGCGCGTGTGTGTGCGTGTGTGTGTGCGTGGGCATGTTTGTTGTTGAGACAGGCAAGATTGCATCTGTGTGTACATGTACATGTATGTCGTGTTGTTTAGTATGATGCTATTAAAAGGACCTTTCCCGGCTCATGTTTTAAAAGAAACACACTGCAGCGTAGTCAAAAATTCAAAACGATGCAGTGGGGTTTGGTCACCCTCACCCATGGCACGGTATTATGGATGACCAACACAGCA
Organism: Sycon ciliatum; assembly: GCF_964019385.1. Classification (NCBI taxonomy): domain Eukaryota; kingdom Metazoa; phylum Porifera; class Calcarea; order Leucosolenida; family Sycettidae; genus Sycon; species Sycon ciliatum. The sequence continues at coordinate 4,415,727 of NC_088650.1, forward strand.
TTGATGCACTTATTAATAACACTTGTGCACGCGTTGGCTGTTCTTCCGTGACCCATACTAGTAGTGGCTTGTGATCTACAACAGCACAGCACGTGTTTTGACGAAATACCATCAACTTTACACGTAGCATCATGACTGTACTCAGAACGCCACTAAGTCTTACAGTCTACAGTCTTCCACTACCCTAGACTAGAGTCTAGAGACACAGAGCTATACATGTACATGTACGTGTGAGAAAATGGTTGTCGAAGTTCCAGTGAATCCAGGTACACTGTATTTGTAATTTTTACAGGACACACAAAGATTTAAGTGACAAACCTATACATGTATGTATAGTGAAGGCAGCACAACGCCACGGCAGCGGTCGCAGCAGTGGTGGCGGTGGTGGCGGTGGTGGCGGTGGTGAGATCCGACGCAGGTCTCAGAATCATTGCTAGCTGAGTAAAGCAGGTGAAGGAGATAATAATTATTCTTATGATGGGGGAACGAAGGACGGGGACGGTCGCCTGTGAAGTGGACGTAATGATTATTTTCGCGGTGATAACGTGCGGCTGGCACTAGTCACTGGCATTTACAAAGCACGAACGTTGAGCACATCAGAGACTCAGGCCATTTCCCGGAAAGTGTTCCTCCACGACATCCAGCCTGGATGCCACTGACAGCAACAAGGAAGTGCGTGTCACACCAGTAAATGAACTGTCAAACACTTGACAGCTGCGACAATCGCATCGTGACATTGTAGATCTACATGACTGTAGTATTCCCTGTACATGTACTGACACACAATGACAGAGTACAGTACACGTATGGGGCCATGAGCACTGCACGCTGGCATAGCTTTACTGCTGAACGACCAGTCCAATACTAGTACTAGTAGTAGATCTACACTAACATTGCCATCACTGAAGTAGGATGTCATGCGACCAGCTGTTCACGTTTTACAACGCGGAAGACGGGAATGCAGCTCAATGAATCGTGCTTCCTGTACAGCGTAGGTATTGTCAAAGCCCTCTACGTACTGTAGATTTTGTCAAAACCGTGTATAATCTGATAATTATAATTATGGGTAAGCATTCCAGGAGGGTAACGCATCACAAAACGTGCATGGCTTTCTCAGAATTGCTCTGCAATGGTAGTAGAGTAGTGCTCTCCGTCAGCAGACTCAACACCAAGCTCTTTCTCCGGTATTGCGTCAAGGCATGCACAGACGCGAAATGAAATCATACACTACCTAATGACGTTATGCGAGACTCGGAGCTTGTCATTGCCCGATGCAAGGAGAACTTTCGACACCCGGAAGTGTTGCATGCGAATAAAGACACCGCCAAATAGCATAATCCAGCCTGTCTGGAGTTATGACATTTAGAAACTTCGTCCAATAGCGATGGTACGATATACTAGTATCCACTCGGACTTCTTGGCGATGGTGTGCGAATAGAGACAGCCAAAAGCGCGCTTTCTTCTCGCTAGGTGTGCTCCGCGTTTCATTAGAACATTGTTGGAAAGCAAGCCACAAGGTCTGAACAGTGAGGGTTGCGTCTTTAGCCTTCCCTACCTGGCTCTCAGCTTGCTGCAGTGAAAGAGACTGCGGCACTGTGTTCAAGTTGATTTACCAGTGAGCGCTGCATACAAGCTAGCTACAGAGATGGCGGAGAAGTTCTATGATCTGCGTATGACCTGTCCAGCTGCAAAATGTCCCAACAAAGAGTAAGTACTACTCCCTACTTCAATTGTGTTCTTGAAGCATGCCGAACATGCACGAGCCATATCATTTGGCGCAGGAGTGGAATGCTGCTGGAGTGATGGATAATGACTGTGTATTGATTGCGATACCATGTACTGTTTCAGAAGAAAGCAGTCTTTGGAGACGACGCCATTGAGCTTGATGTGAAACAGTGTGGGTTTATACCTTCACTGCCCATTCTAGTCGATCTTGGGGCAGGGTAAAGTTTGCATTCCTGAGTTTGCCACATCTGTTCCAGAGGTTATGGACTCTGTGGCGATGCCATGTTACACAATGAGTATAACGTATTGGGAGCAGAGTGTGGTATTCCGTTCTGTTTGTTCTGTGGTTTCTTTCTTTACCTCCTCCCTCACGCACATTTCAGATGCCTGATTGTAATGGTAACGGTTTGACCTCTGGTTGGGAGGAGTTGCTCACACTACATCGGCATGTGGTGGTGTAGTTCGCCAGTTTTCAATGCTCCTGTGCCTGTTTTTGTTTGATTCAAACTGCAGCAACAAAGACCTGGTCGCCTTGGATTGGAAAAGCACATCATGCAAGGGGAAGATGCAAATTTCACAGAATGGCAACTTGCGCTGCGTGCACCACGCAACGCGTCCCTGTGTCCACGGCCCAATGGCTTCCTTCAGATTCGACTGTGGCCTGCGTGGAGAAAATTCGCCTCATAGCATCGACGAGCCCTTCCTTCCAGCGGATCGCCAGTCATTAACTCACGCCGTTAGTGTCGGGCTTTCGATGGAATATTTAGGTTATCATGATTTGGCGTGGGTGCAGGAACTACTTAAGTCTCTATTCGCACAGGTTGAAAGCCAATAACATGGCTGTGTCCAATTTGCACCGACACGTTTCGTACAAAGTAGGGTTACTCGTCTGTTCACACGCATCTATCTATGTAGATAGTATCAATCTATGACTGTGACCTACACGTCCATTGTAGTGTGTACCTGCTGTGTGCTTTGATCCCAGGACTTGCTTTTTTGTTGTTTTTTGGTTTGTTGCATATGATTCACCTCATCATCACAGCCTTTCGATGCCTTCTTTTAAAATTCCTCCTTTTGCCTGAATCTTGCGATCCAGATTGCATTACATATTTCACATGCTGCATTTCGTACTCTTCCACGTATAATATCGTTGTTCATTGCTAGATTTCAGTATTGAGACGTATTTTCCCTGATTTATGTCTCTAGAAAACCTTTTATCCAACTTTTTATCCATCTTTTATTTTTGTTCATGACTACGTCCAATGTCCGCTTCGCTGATTCTGCTTATTGCCTTATTATCAGTTACTTGCACATGTACATGAATTACATTCAGGACTGGTATCCTTGTGAAGTTCAATAACCCAATGATTATGATTGTATGGAATAGGCTACAGGATGGCATTGTGAAACAGCTTGCCGAGCCTAGATTCGCCCGGCATCCAGTAATCAAAGCGCCGAGTGCAGAATGCGACTACATTGTACACAGAGCTTGTACACAGCGCCATTTGGTAGAGGAAAGAGTCAAAAATTCCTAATCCCCTTTTGACATAAAAAATCAATGTAAAAAACAATTCAGCGTTCACTTCACCACCACCACATTTGCGCTCTGCTGCCGACCACGTCCATTCCGCAAAAAAAGCAACAAGAAGTTCGGAGTACTGAAAATATTTTTTAATTCCTTCTGGCAACTGTTTCGGTCAATTAGACCTCATCAGAAAAGGTTGAATGACTCGAAAAGAAATAATCACCTATTTTATACTGACTCTTGAAACAAGAGATGGGGCACCAAAAAGCGGGCGCTTGATACTCAAAGTGTGAAAAATACGGTGCTCAAATCAAGGTCACGTTATTTTTAAAATCAGAGGAACGTCAAGATAGAGGTGATAGTTATGCCGGATACTGCAGCGCAGCATAGATACAGTAGTTATGCGAGTGGCCCAACCGGCATCCACCTCCATGTACTCCCTCACCATATTGCACCGTCGGCTCACTCATTGGGCGTCCCGTTAAGTTGTCGGTATAGACTCATTATGGCGATGGAGTGCATGGAGTAGATGCCAGATGGGTCACTCGCATGACGACTGTATCTGTGCTATCCGGCAGAAGTAAACGGGACGCGCAATGAGTGAGCCGACGGTGCAGTATCTTGGTGAGGGAGGAGTGGATGCCATTTGGGCCACTCACATGACGACTGTATTTTATGCTTCGCTGCAGTATCCGGCATAACTATCTTCTCTCTCACACCTCACATTTGCAGGGCACGACAGGGCATGTGCGGTGCTGAATGCCTGACCACAGACGCTGGCGGACGGCAGCATTGAGGGGTTCCAGCCATAGCGAACGTGGACTTTCAGTGGCCGGCACGTGAGCCAATTGGAGGCCCCTTCAGCAAAGCAAGCTCCACACAACGCTGCAATCCCTGTGAAGCGGCTGAGACGACATCCTTGGCGATGATTGACCCCTTATTCCGCTGTAGGCTGTGTGCTTCCGACTTCCTGTGCAGCGTAATCTGCGTGACGTCGAGCAGGTAGGAAATGCCAGAGAGGATTCCCTCAAACAGCGTTTGGGTAATATGGCACTCTCGCAGGATGAATGGAACTGTTCTGCTAACAAAGAGACGATGATTATTGCCATGCCACCCAAGCGACATGGTAGGGCCAGGATCTTCCTTTCGGCAGAGCCTGGAGAGGGGCGATCGAGGAGGGCTGGGAGTAGCAGGTGTGCAACCGCCTGCTCCAAGGGCTCCAGCAGGGTAGCTGTGTTGGGTACAGTCCAGCAGGGTAGCTGTGTTGGGTACAGTCCAGCAGGGTAGCTGTGTTGGGTACAGTCCAGCAGGGTAGCTGTGTTGGGTACAGTCCAGCAGGGTAGCTGTGTTGGGTACAGTCCAGCAGGGTAGCTGTGTTGGGTACAGTCCAGCAGGGTAGCTGTGTTGGGTACAGTCCAGCGGGGTAGCTGTGTTGGGTACAGTCCAGCAGGGTAGCTGTGTTGGGTACAGTCCAGCAGGGTAGCTGTGTTGGGTAAAGTCCAGTAGTGTATCTTTTTGGGGTACAGTCCAGCAGGGTAGCTGTGTTGGGTACAGTCCAGCAGGGTAGCTGTGTTGGGTACAGTCCAGCAGGGTAGCTGTGTTGGGTACAGTCCAGCAGGGTAGCTGTGTTGGGTACAGTCCAGCGGGGTAGCTGTGTTGGGTACAGTCCAGCAGGGTAGCTGTGTTGGGTACAGTCCAGCGGGGTAGCTGTGTTGGGTACAGTCCAGCAGGGTATCTGTGTTGGGTACAGTCCAGCAGGGTAGCTGTGTTGGGTACAGTCCAGCAGGGTAGCTGTGTTGGGTACAGTCCAGCAGGGTAGCTGTGTTGGGTACAGTCCAGCAGGGTAGCTGTGTTGGGTACAGTCCAGCAGGGTAGCTGTGTTGGGTACAGTCCAGCAGGGTAGCTGTGTTGGGTACAGTTCAGCAGGGTAGCTGTGTTGGGTACAGTCCAGCAGGGTAGCTGTGTTGGGTACAGTCCAGCAGGGTATCTGTGTTGGGTACAGTCCAGCAGGGTAGCTGTGTTGGGTACAGTTCAGCAGGGTAGCTGTGTTGGGTACAGTCCAGCAGTGTAGCTGTGTTGGGTATAGTCCAGCAGGGTAGCTGTGTTGGGTACAGTCCAGCAGGGTAGCTGTGTTGGGTACAGTCCAGCAGGGTAGCTGTGTTGGGTACAGTCCAGCAGGGTAGCTGTGTTGGGTACAGTCCAGCAGGGTAGCTGTGTTGGGTACAGTCCATCAGGGTAGCTGTGTTGGGTACAGTCCAGCAGGGTAGCTGTGTTGGGTACAGTCCTGGCAACAACTGCCCAGCGATGCCGTAGACCGTGCGTAAAGGTGGAATACACTGCTTGCGGTTGAAAATGGGCAAATTTAGACAACTTGTCAGCCTCCTTGCAATATGCGTTCACCTTGCCCGTGACATAAGCCCCTACAAATTCCGGGGTGCCGAGTGCTGCACCTAGATGTCGGTACCCATCTGAGCGGACTTGGACATGTGTGTCAGCGAACAGCCACGGTGGCACGCTACAGATGTGCAGGCTTCACTAGTACTAGTAGTAGTGTAGTATCCCTGCCCGACCAATACGGAAGTAGTACGGAACTAATACGGAGCTTTGCCTGATGTATATTTAGTGTATCTCCGTATGTAAGCGTACGGCGTCTGCTGCATAAAAGCGGCTGCGCATTTCTGTTTTGATGAAGATGAGATTTTGATAATAACGAGCTATTCAACCTCCAGGTGAGCACCGGAGAGAAACTCATTTATTTGCCGCTTCTTCTTTCACTAATAATTATATCCCAGGTGTGTACCTGAGAGAAGAGAAGAATAAACGAACTCTTGTTGATTACACCGCGCCTACCACTCGGCTACCCATTCCAGTAGTACGGATTTCTCCGGGTTGAAGAAGTATCCATACGACTCACTGTGCTGTGATAGGATATCCCACCAGTGGCAAAATGGCAGCAGTGTTGACGGTGCTGTAGCGTCATCGGCGTACCAACTCTGGGTGGCCCCACTGCTAAGGCATTCTTCAATGAGGGGAATTGTGGCGATAGCGTACATGGCCATGGCGAGCAGGTCCCCTTGGGTGGTGCATTCACAAAACCACACTGTCTCGCCATCCACAACTAGCTGGGCAGGGCTTCAGTAGGTGTTGAAAATAGTTGTTGCCAGCTTGGGACACAGGCATTGGACATACAGGCATACGTCCCGGTTGATGCGATTAAATGCATTCTTGACCAGGAAACCTCGATGGAAGGCATTCAAATGGCGACGGCAACAGTCAGCAAGCAGGCGCGTAAGTCTGCCAGGAGAGCTGATGAGCAGTTGGCGCAGAATGTCTGCCAACGATGTGATCTTTGCATGAAGCGCGCCCTCGACCTCGCCGCCGAAAAGGGATCATCAAGCTGGCTGACATGCAGCTCAATCAAGCATCATGGCCTGATTCTGCACAAGCAGGCCTTTCGATGGCGTCTTTGTCCGCTATGGTTGGACACCACCACATCTGCCTCCGCAGTGTACCTGTGGCATGGCATTCTCGTTACAACACGCCTTATCCTGCCCGACAGGAGGTTATCCTGCAATTCGGCAAAACGAGCTGCAAGACGTCATTTCTAGGCTCCTGGTTGAGGTAGTCTAGAACGTTGTAGTGGAGCCGGGTCTCCAGCCGTTATCTGGAGAGCGGTTTCGCCACCGCACCGCAATCCGGGAGGACGGCGCTCGCCTTGATGTTGCGGCCAGCGGAGTGTGGGGTGGCCGGTTTGAGCGAACCTATTTTAATGTTCGGGTGTTCAACCCTTTGGCTAGCTCATGTCAGGCTCACTCCCTCTCCGCTACATATGCCAAGCATGAGGGTGAGAAGCGCCGACACTACGAGGACCATGTGCGGGAGATCGAACAACTGGTCCGTCCATCACAGCTGACAGGTCGACTGGCTGAGCGACGGGATGTTCGTCCTTTAGGATGTCTTGGACAGTTTGATTGCCAACTTTATCATCCAAACGCATGGGGCCACTGTCGGGTGTCTCTTTCAGCATGCGCATAGCTGCACCAGTCTTGCCCGTGTGTACTATAGGTTTGAGAATCCTCCAGCATCGTCCTCTGATTGTTTGCTGGACTTTGCCCCCTTTGTGGCCGCCACTAGCTGCCGTTGAATTGTTCTGGCTTCCATCATCAGTGCATCAATGTCGCCTTCTTCCCAGAGGGCGAGTCGTCTTCGGAGGCACTCGACATATGCTTGTCAATGTAGGTCGAGGACTCGATGTAGTTGCTGCAGGGTTAAAGAGGAAGTTAGGCCTAAAATCAAATGTTCACCAGTTGTAATCTTCGGGGTGCTGGGTCGAATGGTCTTGGTCAAGGAAGCTGAAACGCTCCCTTCCTCCTTTATTCCCAATCGAACTCGCGCACTTCCAGGCCCTGCAGGCTACAACCAACTAATACTTACAGCATGCTTGAGCGAGTTTCTGTCACTAGAGTTGAACCTTTGAACCTTTGAGTTGAACCTTTGGTGTGAAAGTTGTCGCCTGCTGCCGGCGCGGTGACTAGGCCCAGACAGATCCTGCCGGCATGTCCTTTGCGTCTCTGTGTTTTTCACTGTTTTTTATTTGACATCATCTTTCTTTACGGAGTTGTTGTTGCTGTTCGTTTTGCTACTCTTTCTTTTTCCCTCCCCTTATTTCTATTTATCGCTGTGGTTGGCAATCACCCACTCTCGTAACATTGGCCGGTGTTTCCGCCGAGTCTTGAGATGTTGTAATAAAATAATAATAATAATAATAAGTCTTTCGGCAAAATATCGAAGAATTGAAAGAGCGGAAATTGCCGGCAAAATCGGAGCAAAATATCGAGATGTTGGGTAAAATCGATGCCTGGTACTTGGATTTCCTTGTTTCTTACCCGTTCAGCAGGATCACACTGCCCAGGACGAGATCATGTCACCGAAATATCACTGGTATTCACTGTGGATCGACATCATTTTGGAAGAACTTAGGGACACGTGCGTGGAAACCCGTGTTGGGAAACCGACCCTGCAATTTTTATGAAACATTGCACGGGATTGTACGGGAAGTGGATAAAATACACGTTTTTCGGGAGCAAAATGGAGCAAAATATCGAGCTTCTTGTGCGCAGCAACATTTTGCGGCAACATATCGAGGCGAGCGGAGCAGAATCTGTCTGGGCCTAGCGGTGACCAGGTGACTGGTGTACGCAGGAGCACGTGACGGCTTGTTCAGCCACATTCGATTGGGAATAAGGGCCGAACGCTGCATCGCAGCCTTTTCGGACCAAAACAGTCGACTCAGCGTCCAAATGACCACAACATACATGTATGGGCCAATCACGGTCATCCGTGCTTTTATAAGAACGAAATGGCGCTTTTAGTGACATTTTGCGTGCAGATCCTCATCTAGTAGTGCCTGCAGGGTACAACTTACTAGGCCCCCGTGTATTATGCCGGCATTTTTTTAGCATTTTTGGTACAATCCGCGAACCCAGCACTTTGGGCTCGTGATGCAGCATTTTGGGGGAAACGGAGCACTTGGCTGTTGTGTATCAAAATTGAGAGAAGAAAAACTTCCCAAACAAGAACGTCACTTCCGCATTCTGTGGGTTGGCTTCTTGTTGAGTAGTTTATGAATTGAAAATAAAATTATGGTTTTGACCGGGGAGTCGTAAAATACCGGTATTTTCTGACTCCCTGGTTTTGACGGCGTGTGCCGAGGATTACAAAAAAGTAAGCATTTTCCGAGCATTTTCGGCAAGGTTTGGGAGCATTTTCGGCAAGGTTTACGAGAATTTCCCAAAAACATTTTCGGCAAAGTTGCGGGCATATTACACCGGGCCCTCCAACTTACTAGCCTGTTTGACCTGTTTTGGGTGCAGTCCTGTCACTCGAGTTGAACTCGAGTTGAACCTTGGTGTGAAAGTAAGTTGTCGCCTGCTGGCGTGGTGACCAGGTGATTTGGGCACCCAGGAGCACGTGACCACTTATTCAACCATGTTCGATTGGGAATAAAGGAGGAACGCTGCATCGCAGCCTATTCGGACCCAAACCAGTCGACTCAGCGTCCAAAAGCCTACAAGTCAACATATGGGCCAATCGCCGTCATCCGTGCTTTTATAAGAACGAAATGGCGCTTTTAGTGACAGTTTGCAAACAAATCCCCATCTAGTAGGGCGCAATCACCCAGTTTCGGTGGAAGTGCGCGAGTTTGATTGGGATTCAAATAGGAAGCGAGCGTCTCAGCTTTCCCGGACCAAGACCATTGGACTCAGCACCCCGAAGACTGCAACTGTTGAAATTTTGATTTTACCCGTAACTTCCCCTTTACCTTCTGTGTGTACATGAATCGACCGAATTTGGTCGATGGACATGAATGCACTAAAACATTCGTAACTCGATCAATTCTTGACGGAATCTGAACACTAAATATTCAGGAAGCCGAAGAGCCCAGCTTTTCATTGCAACAATCGGGGAAGAGCTGCAATGCCGCATTCCAAAGATATCGCGCTCGACATTTCACCCACGGCAAAAGTCGATTTTTCTGAGTGACTGGCCTTGAGCTGGGTATTTCCCCTCTCCTGACATGCTGAGTCACCTGGGCATGCTTTGAGCGCGTTAGCAGCATAAAAAGAAACTCAGGAAAACAAAATTTGAAATGTTTACGATGAAGGAGCGAGAAATGGCTGACGAGGAGAGAATTCTCTGGGATACCCAGCGATGGGGAGCATTTGAAGCACCCTGGCGTTGGATATGTGATCTCAGTAGTGTCCAGTTAGAGCACATTGTACGCAGCTCGTGGAGAGCTTTCCAGAATGCCCAAGAGTGTGAAAATTGGTTGATTAGAACCAAAGATATTCTCAGAATGAGGTGAGAAATATCGCATTTGGAACTGCCCGGGAATTTTGGTCGGAAGGTAAAGGGTTACTGTAAATAGAGAGGTTCCGGGGTACGATTTTCCGTGCCAAAATCCGTATGGGCGCTACGGATTTTTTCCAGACGTGCTCCATACGGTTTTTCGGCACGGAGAATCCGTGTGGACTGGCTTTCATACGAACCATGTTTCGTATGGAGATTTTTGCGTCTTCGGGTGCAGAAAGATTTTTCGCGTCCAAATTCGGTACGAGAAACAATGATTTTCCGCGGGAAGTTTTGATTTCGGTACAAATTTTCAAAATAGAAAGGCATAGCGCGGGAATGTGACGTGTTTGCGATCGTAACCTAGGCATTAGACATCCTTAGCAAAAGTACGATAACGCTAACTTTTACGGTACTCACTCCCAGCCGTGACAAAAGACGTTATCGGATAACGGAAAAACGTTACAGAGCTCAAAATAACGGGCCGACGTTCGTTATGGAAATTCTGCAAAAATGCAAAAACTCGCATTGTTTTGTAACTGGCGGGAGATAAATAGCACGTCGTGCAGTTCGAGATGAGATCGAGAGTCGAGATTGTGTAATAGGTAGCCGAGTGGTAGGCGCGGTGCAATTAACAAGAATTACTTTTATTCTACTTTCAGGTACACACCTGAGATATAATCGGCGTTGACAGAAGAAGCGGCAAAATAAATAACTTTCTCTCCGGTGCTCACCTAGAGGCTGAATCCTTATTCTTCGAGTTAGCTTTCATTGCTATCCAATCTAATCTAATCTAATCTTCTATTCATCAAAACAGAAATGCGCAGCCGCTTATATGCAGCAGACGACGTACGCTTACATACGGAGATACACTAAATATACATCAGGCAAGCTCCGTATTAGTTCCGTACTGCTTCCGTATTGGTCGGGCAGGGATACTACACCCTCCCTTCCTACAGATAATCACGCCCTCGTGATTTTCAAAAAATTAGTGAGGAGTTACGAACAACAGGGTCAACCGGAAGATGGCAAATTATATCGGAAATGATAACGTTTAGAGTAGACAGAAGAAATGAACTGATAACAAATCATAAAATAGAAGTAAAAGCACACCAGGTTCACACGATCTCACGGGGTCAAAAGGGAAAGAACTGTCCTCCAAATAGGACCTGAAAATCCACAGCACTCTTGCTGCACAACGCTGGCACAAGCCGCCAGGAACATCGCAGTTCAAAAACCGAACTGAAAACACTATAACTATAAAGGGCGTTGTCACACACATTGTCCCACGTTAGCTGGGTAAACCGTGGCTCACCATGATCAGACGCCTACCAAACTAAACTGGATTCACACACTCGCATAAAGGAAGACTGAAGAGAACAGGGAGACTGAAGGAAGACAGGAAAGAAAATGCCATACCTGGAATCAGCGTTAGTAACCCCGGCGGCGGCTGGAGCTATGGCGGAGGGCGAGCCAGGTTTTATCTTCATCTTGGTTGAGCCGGTCACTCAGAGCGGCTAGCTCGGCGTCAGACAAATAACCTCCCTCCTCGTCTTGAATCGTGGTCTTCACATTGTCGATAGCATTGCTTAGCGCGACGTTAAGAGTGATGGTATAGCCAGGAAGAGTGTTGACGAAAATCTGCATCCCACCACGGAGGCGAAGTACCAAGTGAATAGTGGACTCCTGCTGAACGTTGTAGTCACTCAGGGTTCGGCCGTCTGCCAACTGCGTGCCGGCGAAAATCAAACGCTGCTGGTCTTGGGGAATACCCTCCTTGTCTTGGTCAGCAGCCTGCATGTCGTCGTCCTCATCAGCTTCGCCATCACCACCGGTAGTATACATGTAGGTAGCGGGTCGCTTGGAATCGCCATCGGAGTCTCCAGTGAGTGCCGTGCGGAGAGAAGGGTGATCCACGCTAGCACCCTGACTGTGCTGCAAGCTAATAAGCAGGGCCAAGCCCAGGAAGGCAAGAAACATGATTCTCATCTTGATTCGTCGCACGGAGCTGCAGCGGGTTGAGCCATGGGGGTCTGGGGTCGAATCACGTTGTTTTATTTAAAACTACACCGCTGCCACCAATGTAATGGGTAGCCATGGGGGTCTGGGGTCGAATCACGTTGTTTTATTTTACAAAAACACACCGCTGCCACCAATGTAATAGGTAGCCGAGTGGTAGGCGCGGTGCAATTAACAAGAATTACTTTTATTCTACTTTCAGGTACACACCTGAGATATAATCGGCGTTGACAGAAGAAGCGGCAAAATAAATAACTTTCTCTCCGGTGCTCACCTAGAGGCTGAATCCTTATTCTTCGAGTTAGCTTTCATTGCTATCCAATCTAATCTAATCTAATCTTCTATTCATCAAAACAGAAATGCGCAGCCGCTTATATGCAGCAGACGACGTACGCTTACATACGGAGATACACTAAATATACATCAGGCAAGCTCCGTATTAGTTCCGTACTGCTTCCGTATTGGTCGGGCAGGGATACTACAATTGCTTCCTCTTGTGACATTTAGCTTTTTTGGCGACTTTTGCCTTTCAGTTGACAATTTCTGCGTCCTCTGCTTCGTGCCTTTCTCCCTCTATCCCATCTGGGAAACAAAGGACCAGTTCCACGGCACTCCTGAGGAAGAAATTCATCGGCCTCTCCCAGACGTGCTGGAGCTGGAGAACCCTTACAGTCTTCGGAGCTGCGTTTAGGAATTTGGAAAGGGTTTCCAAGGACCTGGGAACAGCGAAAACTCATTTCGCCGTGCTTTTGCTATTCCAGAGTAAAAGAACTCGCCAAGGTATTCTTTCGGAACGACAGCAAACTAATCCCTGGTTCAAAATTTTGAATTTCCCGCACCTGTTTCCACGAAAATTCATATCGCCATGGTTGTCACGACTACTTCGTCTCAACTATAACGTACTTTGTGCTAAGGGAAAAGTCAGCTTGAACGATCCGAAGTACGGAAAGGTTTGCGTTTACGTTAGCGTTTTTTTAGCTAAGGATATCTAATGACGGCAAACACATACGTTCCGTACCCCGGAACTTTTCACTGCTCGAAAACGACGTATAAAATATCCGTAGCGCCTCCACGGATTTTGGCACGAAAAATCGTACTCCGGAACCTCCCTAATATACAATTTTTCGGCAGCTATTTAATTTCGGCTATATTCGGCACCGACCCAAAACGCCTAAATTAAAACGCCAATGAAATTTTTCACAGCATCTGTCGCACTATACCATGCCCTCTACCCAACGCCGAAAATAAATCGCCGCCGAAATGTCGAAAATCGTGAAGTGCCGAAATTTTGCAGGGCAGAAATTTTGTATATTTACAGTAGCTTCCCCTTTAAAAAGAGTGAGGCGTAGGCTGAGTGGGTGGTAGGCTCCGGCGGATTATGCTCGCGAGATCATGGAATTATGCTTTCATGGATTCTCGCAATATGCTCGCAAAATCCTCATATTATGCTTTGGAACGCGGGGATACATATTAGGTCTTGACGGATTATGCTAATATTTTCGTGAAATTATGCTTTTCGCATTGCTGAAAAATTCCAGAATTATGCTATTTTTATGCTTAAAGTTATCATATTATGCCGCATTATGCTCACATATGCTGCTAATGTACATGTATAATGATGGTTCTGTGCAAAATAACAGGGATTTTTTGTATAGGGCGTTGTACTGTAGTAGCAAAAGTTCAACGGGGTCTATGCACTGTCCGACCTACAATTGTAGCTACGACCGTCACTGATTGTAGTGGACTGGACATGTTATCAAGGGAGTCGTAAGCCTACATGTATGACTTCCTGGTGCATCTACTTGTACTTGTACTTGTAGAACATGTACTACTCTATGGAATTTGATGCAAACAGGCGGATTATTCCATTATTTATGCAATTTGTATGCAATTTGCCTCGAATTATGCGATTATTCGATTTTGGTAGGAATTATGCGAAAAATTATGCTAGCATAATCCGTCAAGGCCTAATACATATTCACTTTGTTGTACTTATGGAGCCTCAAAGTTCGGAAAATTGTGCCTTTTCCGTACTTGCAAGTGGTCATAAGTACAACGTAATACATCAGTATCCCCATACCAAGGTATCCATGCATGCTAGAGATCAACATGGAAAAGAGAAAACATTACTTCTTCTATTCTTTAGTTGACTTCTGTCGTGAGAAGATTTTTTCATTGCCAAATTAGTTTGAGTTACCTTTGAAAATTATCATGTTCAGGAACTGTCTTCGAAATCGTCATACTCGTCCAACCGATGTTACCCTCACCCTGCGAGTAATCAGCTCATCTCTCCCGTAGCTCCACCTCTCCTTCCATCATGACCGAGCATAAACTGTACCTAATTTTTTATTAGAGCAATATCCATAGCCTGCACAGTCATGGCTGCTAAAGTCCAGAGGTCATGACTTCGTAACATGCATACTGTACATGTACGGGGAGTTTTGCGGACTACCCGTCACTATCTCGTCCGCCCCATGCACAGGATACCTGACATAGCCTGACTCACTACCATCGTCTGCTACATGTGCTGTATCAGTGTGAGAAAGAACTTTGAAGAAGACGAGTTCGAGCATACAATAATGCATTGTCCTGATTCCTACCCTGCTTTTCATTGAAAACCCTTTCTGCATGATTTCCAAGCCCTTTACCATGCAGACCACCTGCACGGATCAGGTGCATTCATTGTACACAATTGTGAAGCCTACATACCAGAACTGTGGTACAACCATGTAGTTATGCTCCTACCTCCGAAAGGATGCCAAATTATGCTCTAAATTTTTAACCACCAACTTATTCCAATAATTGTGCCGGCATAATCCGCCGGTGCCTACCCCCAGGTCAGTCATCATGTGTATACCCCTAAAATTGATAGAGCAATGTTGCAAAGTGGTAAGCCTCAAAGTTCTGAACTCATGGTGGTGATATGTGGTTGGGAAATATCTTTTGTATTCGATATAAATTATCCATTCGTTTATCAGCAGTATTCAACAGCGACTATAGTCGAGGGGTAAGGATGGCCAATAACTCCCATTGTTCTCAATTTTCGTTGCTGTTAGTCACCTTGGCATCCGTGCCTGCCACTCCTGTTTCGATAGAACGTCTCACGACGATAATATTATACTGATGAGCTTCCTAGGAGGGCTGTTGCAGTGAGGGAAATTTTGAATAGATTAGCACAATTTCTGAATATTCGTATCACCTATGTAGCCGAGATGTGGTTGATTCAAATGCCGTTTGCCATTGCAACATTCAGAGAACTGGTGCCTGTACCTTGCCAATATGTTTTTACAGGTCTGTGAGTGACATTCCCGGGTGCACAGACCGTTATTTTACTGTTACATAATAGTGTAGTATCCCTGCCCGACCAATACGGAAGCAGTACGGAACTAATACGGAGCTTGCCTGATGTATATTTAGTGTACAGAACTATCACATGTCACATGTTGCACGTTGATACTATTAGTGTATTGTAGTTACGATTTGTGTACAGAACTGTCACATGCTGCAAGGAGGGAGTGTGCGAGATTTACGAGTGTGATTTTGAGTGTGATTGGACAGGACACTGCGCTGAAATAGAATGAGTATTGTTGGGATAACATCATTTACGAGTGTGTTGTTACAATACAGTGTTTGTTGTGCGTGTTTGTCGGATACGCCGATATAATCACTTGCATAGATAATACTTACGTTGTTGCTTGCATTCTCGCTCTCCACAGCAACTCCATTGCGTGCTGCGTTCTATGTATTCCTATTCTGTACACTGACTCTCTCTGACAGGGTTTGCTGTCACCCTGTCTCTGGGCGCAAGCACCCTCTGACAGACCAAACTGATTTGCTTCATCTCCACAATATTTATCTCCTTTCGATTTGAATTTCTGTTTGTTCTGCACTCTGATTTTTCCTTGTTGCACCTGCGCTTTTGTACGCGGAACTTTGCTGTCGCCATCGCGTCGCCATTATTTATATCCATGGTTACGTGGTGGTATGACTCATCGATGCATCATGCGCGCATGATCATTCTTCTTTTCTACTCGTACACTTCGATATGCATGCACGCACACTGATGTACACGTAGACTACACGTAAGCCAATGCACGCACGCGAGCACGTTTCGCTGAGGACAGCGATTTGAGAGAAAAGAGTTTGTCAAGTTTGAGAGAATGGTGGTTAGCTTCTTGCCCAGATCAGTGACAGTTGTGGTTGTTGTTTGCCTTTGCGTTTTCCGGGTTTCATTCTCTGCATTTTTAGTTGTGTTCCATGTCTGCATGTTGTTTTCCGAGTGTCAGTTCACTACACCAGAGTTCGAACAATTAGAATTTAATACAGTCTTCACCGAAAGGGAAAGAGTCCTAAACAACTGGTCCTTCGAGCCGGATCTCGGACTGAGCTTGTTCTGTAGAGTGTAGTAGTATGTAGACATTGTAGTAAAGTTATAGTGCTGTGGAACGTAAAGTTAGCATCATGTCCTCGGCGTCAGCTCCGCGTACGAGCCAACGCACAACCAAGGGTGTGCCACCATTGAGATATGGACACGAGGAGCCCGAACTCGCCGTGGCTGCGGATAAAAGGAGCTCGGTGTCCGCTGTCCCGTCCAGGGCCAGTAGCGGTTCCCAGCTCAAGGTCGAACTGAAAGCTACAGAGCTGGAAGCGGCGGAGGAGCTCGCCACCATGGAGTTAGATGTAAAGAAAAGGGAGATTGAACTCCGCAAGGACATTTGGGCCAAAAAGTTGGCGTTAGAGGAAGCAATAAAAACGGAGCAGCTGTCCCAGAGGAGTTCCCCGAGGCGGCGAGGGCATGGCTTGACTGCGGAGGCACTTGCCAAGTTTGACGATGCCTTGCAAAGATGTGGCAATACTCGTGTCGTCCCGGCCGCAAAGTGCGTATCATTGAGTTGTGTGGACCAGGGTCGCGTTGTCAAGCCAGCAGTGCAAGCTGGTGCCGAAACCCGGGGATATGATAGCCTGACTGAACATACAGCAGCAGTGGATGGCGCGCGGAACATGGACTGGAGAATGTTAGCCGCAAGGCAGTCAGCTGGCACGTCTGAGGCCTCCGACGATTCCGCAGTGTCATTCAGTCAGGCTCAGCAGCCAAGGCCAATCTGGCACTCAGCTGTGCGGCATCCAGGAGCTGCAGTGCAGCACACAATGGCAGTGCAGCACGGAAAGCGAGCCGTGCACCATCACCACGCTTCAGTGCACCAACCAGTAGCAGCTGCCTCGTACCTAGTGCGGCAGCAGCCAGTGCTCAATCAGCTACCTGTAACCGTTGCGGGTGCACTGAGCATGCCTCAGCCACAGCCACAGCCACCACAACAGTCACAACCGCAGCAGACGTACAGACCACAGCCTCGTCGAATCGTCGAACATCAGACGCTCCCACCCGACATGGCCCGCGTGCAGAAATGGGCAGACGGCATACCAGACGGTTGGAGACAGGGCATTCGCCAGGCACAAATAAAACCGTTGGAGCTGCCAAAGTTTAATGGGGAAGAGAGCAGCTACATGAAGTGGCAGCAGCGTTTTTTGCGTCTGGTGGACGAGGACCCATATGTGTCCGACCACTACAAGATGGCTCGTCTTCGCGAAGCAGTGGCCGGTGGAGCAGCAGAAGATCTGATAGCGGACTTGCTGGACGGCGAGGGTGCGTACCAGTCCGCAATGGCTGAGCTGGATGCGTGGTATGGTGGCAGCCAGCGCGAGCTCGAGCGCCAGCAGAAAGAGCTGTATGCACTGCCACGCATTCAGCACGACAAAGACACCACCGCTCTGCAGACGCTCGCCATCAAGCTCCGCAACGTGCTGCTAAACATGCAGGCAGGCCACATCATGCCGGGAAGAGAGATGTACGTAACGGTAACACAGAAACTGCCCCGCAACCTTCTGCTGCGCTACATTGAGCGCTATGACGACGCCACTGGTAACGTGGATGACCTGTCCAGATGGCTGCTGGATAGAGTGCATCGCATGCGCCAGGTCGATGCTCGCATTGGGGACGTCCTGACGGTCAAAAAGCCGGAGAAAGCGGCTACAGGGCGTACGCAAGGCCACCACACCATGGCCACCGTTCCAGCAGCTAGCAGCAGAACAACGTCGGCCTCGGCACCAGAGCCACGAACAACGGTGTGCCCGGTGTGCCAGGGGCATCATGCCCTTGCTGTATGTGCTGAGCTGCGCAAGATGTCGGTGCGCGAGAGGTGGGGAGCGGTCAAGCCCCTGTACAGCGTTTGTACGAATTGCCTACAGACAGGGCATCGTTCAAATGACTGCTCTGCTAAGCCATGTGATGCGTGTGGACGAAAACATAACAGTTTGTTACATGTTTGGAAATCGGACAAGCCACACATTAATATCTCTACTACTGACGCCAAGGCCAGACACACAGCGGTCAGCAGTTCGACACAGGCAGCCAGGCAGCACACAGCATCGCCAACAGCCAGCGTGCCGTCAGCAGGTGCGGCACTGCACATCCTGCAAGAGCCAGCTGCGACTCTACGCGCGTCCGGTGGAATGGCGTTCATGACCGTGTCTGCCACACTAGTCAACAAGGACCGCCAGATGCAGGTGACCGCCCTGCTCGACTCAGCGTCATCAACGAGTTACGTCACCGAGTCTGTGGCCCAGGAGCTTGGACTTACGGGTCCTCAAGAGTCATTGCAGACCACAGTACTCGGAGGGAAGACAGTTAGTGGTACCCGACCGCACATCAATGTCGGTGTCCAGACTCAAGACGGCAGACTGGCCCAGTTTAGTGCGTGGGTGCTGCCAGCTGTAACGCCAATGAGTACGGTGGACTGGGCCCAGAACAGCGGCACGTGGGCAGGAAACATCGAATTCCAGCCGTTGCCGTCTCCCACAGTGGGCATTCTGATCGGTCTGAATGCAGCAGAGCTGCACACGTCACTGGAGGAGCGCAGCGGCCACTCAGAGAGCGGACTGATTGCCCGGCGCACACCACTCGGTTGGGTGTGTTTCGGCCCCTTGGGGAACAACAGTACTGCACTGCAACATACCTGCATCGCCCTGTGCACTGAGGCTGGCGTACAAGAAGAAAGTAAGCTCGATGAGATCGTTCACAAGTTCTGGGAGACAGAAAAGGTGGGCACGGAAGCGGCAGCATCCAATGTCGAGACGCCATCGCCAGCTGATCGCCAGGCCGAGTTACACACCAACGACACTGTGCGGTATGAAGACGGGCGCTACACGATGTCCATTCCATGGGCGAGCAGCCAGTCACAGCCTCAGCTGACCTCCAACCGCATCATGGCCGAGCAGCGGTTGAGGTCCTTGGAGAAAGCACTGGACAAGCGACCAGCAGTGAAGAAGCAGTATCACGAGGTCATGAACAGTCATATTGAGAAAGGCTACGTCAGCATGGTACCTACTGAGCAAACTGACGGAGAGGACCAATGGTATCTGCCGCACTTTCCGGTGGTACGCGACGATAAGAGTACCACGAAAGTCAGAATTGTCTTTGACGCAGCGGCAGAGTGCAACGGTGTCTCGATTAACGACGAGATGTTGACCGGTCCAGCGCTGCAAAACGACGTATCCTCTGTGCTGCTGCGCTTTTGTATGGAGCCAGTTGCTCTGGTAGCGGACATCGCTGAAATGTTCCCACAAGTCGTTCTCGCAGAAAGTGACAGGAAATACCATCGTTTCCTGTGGAGGGTGGATGGAGAAGTCTGTGTGTTTGAGTGGAACCGGCTAGTGTTCGGCATAAAGGCATCCCCCTACCTGGCAGGCAAGGCGGTCAAGAAGACCCTGGAACACTTTGGTGACGGGTACTCTGCAGCAGCGGTGGAAGCCATCGACAAGTCCACGTATGTGGACGACCTGCTGAGCTCGGCTGCATCCGACGAAGCTGCGTGCAACACCCAGCAGCAAACGCAGTGTCTCCTAGCGCAGGGTGGGTTCCACTTGCGGAAGTGGTTATCGAACAGTGCAGCCGTCATGGAGTCCATCCCAGAGGCCGACCGTGCCAAGGAAGCGGTGTTAAACTTGGGTGAGCGAGATGCTCACAGCTGCCTACCAACAGTGAAGACACTCGGCGTCAGCTGGCATTCACAGTCCGACACGTTCACCTTCCGCTATCAGCAGACCAAGCAGAGCCCAACGAAGCGTTCAGTGCTGAGCGGGCTGTCGACTGTGTTCGACCCGAGAGGCCAGATCGCGCCATTCACTATCCGGGCACGCATCCTTTTCCAGGACTTGTGTCTACTTGGTGTTGGCTGGGATGAGCGACTCCCTAGCGCAGAGACGAAGAAATGGCAAGCCTGGTTCGGTGAGCTGCCAGGTCTCTCAGGAGTTCAGGCTCCACGCAGCTTCAAGGCACCAGGTGCACCAGAGAGCCAGCTGTCGGTTCACACCTTTGTTGACGCATCTGATCGAGCTATTGCCGCGTCAGCATACGTGCGTGCAGTGGACACTACCGGCAACGTCAGAGTAACTCTGGCAATGGCCAAGGCAAAGCCAGCTCCAATTCGTCGACAGAGCATCCCTCAACTTGAGCTACGTGGTGCGGTACTCGGTATCCGCGTGAGCCAGCACCTGGAGCAAGCCATCGGGATACCTATTAGCCAGCACACATTCTGGACAGACTCTATGAATGTGCTTGGCTGGATCCGCAACCACAGCAGGCGGTACAAGGTTGACATCGGCAACAGAGTATCACTCATCCAGGAAGTGACCAGCGTCAAGCAGTGGCACCACATCAGCGGCAAGAATAACCCAGCTGACAAAGCGACGCGTGGCCTACTAGCAGAGGACTTGGCCAACGACACGTTGTGGTGGAACGGTCCTGCCTTCCTCTCCAGCGCACCAGAGGATGACTGGCCCAAGCTTCCAGACTCTGTTCCGACAGCCGAATTACCTGGCCAGTTGAAGCGGATGATTGAGGCCACACTAGTCACGGTACCAGCAGAGGACGAGCAGCAAACTAGCCGACTCAACCCGGTCAACTTTAGCAGCTGGCTACGACTTGTGCGGGTCACCGCATGGTGCAAACGTTTTGCGGACAACTGCCGACACCGCCAGGCTCAGCCAGCAGACCCTACAGCGCAGCAGTCATCCAGCGCTACATCCAGCATCAGCGTCGCACGCGATGGCAGCCGTCCGACTCGCAAGGCCTTGAAGCGAAGGCACGCCCTGCCAGCAGTAGAAGTGCCCGAGCTCTCAGTGAGCGAAGTTCGCAATGCTGAATTCCACTGGTTTGCCAACGCTCAGCAGGACTCTTACAGTGACGTCATCAAGGCCCAGCGCAGCGGTCAACCATTGCCCAAGGCGCATGCACTTAGCCATCTGATGCCAGAGTGGGATGGAGACGCGAAGCCAGGGCTTCTCCGCATGAACGGGCGCCTGAAAACCGCTCATCATTTGCCCAGTGGAGCCCGGCGACCCATCATCCTGCCAGGCAAGCACCCTGTTACGGCTCTACGTATTGCGCATGAGGATGTGAAGTGCAAGCATGTGGCTGGAAAGAACCACTTACTGGCAAACCTCAACGGCGAGTTCTGGGTGGTTGGTGGTCTCGGCGCTGTCAAGGCTCACCGACGTTCCTGCCCTGGCTGCAAGTTACAGTGGGCCAAGCCAGCTGAGCAGTTGATGGCGCCGTTGCCAAGCTTCAGAACAGCAGAACCTGTACGTGCGTTTCACCGAGCGGGCGTGGATTTCGCAGGGCCATTCCTGACGAAGCAAGGTCGTGGCAGGGTCAAGACCAAGCGCTATCTGTGCGTCTTCACCTGCCTCCAGTCAAGAGCAGTGCACCTGGAGATGGCATACTCCCTCGACACTGATGGTTTCCTGCTGGCTCTGAGTAGATTTGTGAAGCGACGCGGTCGACCGGCTCTGATTGTGTCGGACAACGGCACAAATTTCGTAGCTGCGGAAAAGGAGTTGCGGGATGCAGTCGAGCAGCTGAATTCCGGCAGAGTGAGCGCCGCACTCGCATCGGAGCACATCGAGTGGCGTTTCAACCCCCCACAGGCGCCCCATCATGGGGGCGTGTTTGAGTCGATGGTGAAGTGCGCCAAGCGTGCGTTGCGTGGAATCCTGGAGCACGGAGACTGCACAGACGAGGAGCTGAGTACGGCGTTCATAGTTGTGGAAGCATTCCTCAACACCAGGCCGCTCACGACGATAAGCTCAGATCCGAGTGACCTCACCCCACTCACGCCACAGCATTTCCTCACCAGCCATGCCGACCTGTCGCTGGCACTCGAGGAACTGGCTGATCAAGCTGATCGCGTGAATCCAAGACATCGCTGGAAAGCAGTTCAGCGACTGAGTAAGGACGTCTGGGACAGGTGGCTGAAGGAGCTCGTCCCAGCGCTCAACCTGCGTCAACGATGGCGCAATCTGCACCGCAATGTACGTGTTGGTGAAGTAGTGCTATTCTTGGAACCTGGCACTCCAAGAGGGAAGTGGCCGCTCGCAAGAATACTGCAAGTGTACCCAGGCAAAGATGGCAACGTACGGGTGGTCGACATTCTCGTCCGCGGCAAGACCTACCGCCGACCAATCAATGTGCTCGTCCCACTGGAGGTGGATTCTGAGTAAGCCACCAGTACTGTGCTCGTTCTGCAAGAGGTGGATTCTGAGTATGCTGTGTTTGTGTTAGTATTGTGCTCGTTCTGCAAGACGTGGATTCTGAGTATGCTGTGTTCGTATGAGCTCGTTCCGCAAGAGGTGGATTCTGAGTAAGTTATGTTATCTCTATTGCCTCACTCAATCACTGTTCGTGAGGGAGGGTGGTGATGTACAGAACTATCACATGTCACATGTTGCACGTTGATACTATTAGTGTATTGTAGTTACGATTTGTGTACAGAACTGTCACATGCTGCAAGGAGGGAGTGTGCGAGATTTACGAGTGTGATTTTGAGTGTGATTGGACAGGACACTGCGCTGAAATAGAATGAGTATTGTTGGGATAACATCATTTACGAGTGTGTTGTTACAATACAGTGTTTGTTGTGCGTGTTTGTCGGATACGCCGATATAATCACTTGCATAGATAATACTTACGTTGTTGCTTGCATTCTCGCTCTCCACAGCAACTCCATTGCGTGCTGCGTTCTATGTATTCCTATTCTGTACACTGACTCTCTCTGACAGGGTTTGCTGTCACCCTGTCTCTGGGCGCAAGCACCCTCTGACAGACCAAACTGATTTGCTTCATCTCCACAATATTTATCTCCTTTCGATTTGAATTTCTGTTTGTTCTGCACTCTGATTTTTCCTTGTTGCACCTGCGCTTTTGTACGCGGAACTTTGCTGTCGCCATCGCGTCGCCATTATTTATATCCATGGTTACGTGGTGGTATGACTCATCGATGCATCATGCGCGCATGATCATTCTTCTTTTCTACTCGTACACTTCGATATGCATGCACGCACACTGATGTACACGTAGACTACACGTAAGCCAATGCACGCACGCGAGCACGTTTCGCTGAGGACAGCGATTTGAGAGAAAAGAGTTTGTCAAGTTTGAGAGAATGGTGGTTAGCTTCTTGCCCAGATCAGTGACAGTTGTGGTTGTTGTTTGCCTTTGCGTTTTCCGGGTTTCATTCTCTGCATTTTTAGTTGTGTTCCATGTCTGCATGTTGTTTTCCGAGTGTCAGTTCACTACACCAGAGTTCGAACAATTAGAATTTAATACAGTCTTCACCGAAAGGGAAAGAGTCCTAAACATTTAGTGTATCTCCGTATGTAAGCGTACGTCGTCTGCTGCATAAAAGCGGCTGCGCATTTCTGTTTTGAGGAAGAGAAGATTAGATTAGATTGGATAGCAATGAAAGCTAACTCGAAGAATAAGGATTCAGCCTCTAGGTGAGCACCGGAGAGAAAGTCAGTTATTTTGCCGCTTCTTCTTTCACGAACGATTATATCTCAGGTGTGTACCTGAAAGTAGAATAAAAGTAATTATTGTTGATTTCACCGCGCCTACCACTCGGCTACCCATTACATTGGTGGCAGCGGTGGGATTCGAACCCACGCCTCCGGAGAGACTGGAGCCTAAATCCAGACTGATCATGGTGAGCCACGGTTTACCCAGCTAACGTGGGACAATGTGTGTGACAACGCCCCTTATAGTTATAGTGTATTCAGTTCGGTTTTTGAACTGCGACGTTCCTGGCGGGTTGTGCCAGCGTTGTGCAGCAAGAGTGCTGTAGTTTTTCAGGTCCTATTTGGAGGGCAGTTCTTTCCCCTTTTGACCCCGTGAGATCGTGTGAACCTGGTGTGCTTCTATCTTATGATTTGTTATCAGTTCATTTCTTCTGTCTACTCTAAACGTTATCATTTCCGATATAATTTGCCATCTTCCGGTTGACGCTGTGTTCGTAACTCTTCACTAATTTTTGAGAATCACGAGGGCGTGATTATCTGTAGGAAGGGAGGGTGTAGTATCCCTGCCCGACCAATACGGAAGCAGTACGGAACTAATACGGAGCTTGCCTGATGTATATTTAGTGTATCTCCGTATGTAAGCGTACGTCGTCTGCTGCATAAAAGCGGCTGCGCATTTCTGTTTTGAGGAAGAGAAGATTAGATTAGATTGGATAGCAATGAAAGCTAACTCGAAGAATAAGGATTCAGCCTCTAGGTGAGCACCGGAGAGAAAGTCAGTTATTTTGCCGCTTCTTCTTTCACGAACGATTATATCTCAGGTGTGTACCTGAAAGTAGAATAAAAGTAATTATTGTTGATTTCACCGCGCCTACCACTCGGCTACCCATTACAATAGCACACCTACTTTCATGGCCTCAAAAACACCCTTGCGGAAGAATGACATTTTGTACCTTTAGAGACGGCCGATCAGGCCAGATTTTTGGTGAGGGCACCACAGAAGACCAAACTTCAAATTCATAGCAACAGTTGACACATTATATGTCCCAGAAAGTGGAGAAAAATAGAAGATTACAACCACGTTACATTATTGCATATGACCTCGTACTCACTACTCGGAGTGAGGGTAACATGGATGCAGCTATCGAAGTTCGCCCCCTTGTCGGGCATTGGTTGTGAGACTTACCACCTCACCCTCGCTCCCATAGATTTTTGCAATAATTATAATTATTTTATGATGAAGAAAGGAAAGGGACAAAATGTTACGAGTTATGACAAACTGTCCACCAACGTAACCAGATCTTATGCAGTCAGCGAGTGCGACAAAATGGCACAAAACTGACAAGGATTACTGAGACATTCGGCGACCTGACACCTAGCTCCAACACCTCTCCAAGGCGCAAACTAACAACCTTCCAACTTGAAAGGCTCAGGTTCGGAAAGGTCCAAGAGGGGAAGGAAAGCGCAACGAAGAAGAGCATGAGCTCCGCGCCACGGCAACAAAGAATGCCGAAAGTTAGGCCGCGGTCACACATGAAACCTTTGCACCGCTTTTGCGGAGGCGAAAAGCGTAGCTACCGCAGCCGCTTTGGCGGAACACACGATGCAGCGCTCACACATACATGTTGACTACTGTGTAGGCACCGGCGGATTATGCCGGCATAATTATTGGCATAATTTGGTGGTTGAAAATTTGGAGCATAATTTGGCATCCTCTCGGGGGTAGGAGCATGACTACACAATTATACCACAGTTGTAGTATGTAGGCTATACAATTGTGTACAATGCACCTGATCAGTGCTGGTGGTCTGCATGGTAAAGGGTTCGGAGGTCATGCAGATAGTGTTTTCAATGAAAAGCAGGGTAGAAATCATGGCAATACAGTCACGGTATTGTATGCTCGAACTCGTCTTCTTCAAAGTAAATTAGTTCTTTCTCACACTGACACAGTACATGTAGCAGAAGAGGCGAGTGAATCAGCCTTCATCAGGTATCCCGTAGCAGACGAGATAGTGGCGGGTAGTCCGCAAAACTCCGTGTACATGTACATTACATTTGTACATTATGCATGTTACGAAGTCATGACCTCTGGTAGTCTGGATTTTAGCAGCCATGATATGACTGCAGGCTATGGATATTGCTCGAAATTGATGTATAGTTGATGTTTGGTCATGATGGAAGGAGAAGTAGAGTAGCGATGTCATAGAGCACTGTGTTATATTACTACCACCCCGCATCATTCTATTTCCTATTTTTATTTTTCTCCTCAGCTTCTTCTTCATAAGCTGTTGACGGAGACTCCCTCGATTTAGGCTAAGGTCTGTGGAGAATCCATAAATACAAATACAAAATACAATACAAATACAGAAGTGGAGCTACGGGAGAGATGAGCTGATTATTCGCAGGGTGAGGGTGACATCAGTTGGATTCTGGTGTAGTGCGAGAGCCGGCATCCATCTAAGTCTGGAGGCCGTGAAGAAGGATCAAACCATGATGGCAGAGATGCTGCAGTATTGGAGTGGCGCGGAAGTGGATGGATTTGATGTGGCTGACTCAGTAGCGGTATTGCAGCGGAGGAGGCTAGCCAAGTTTTGGGCAGCGGCTAGGCATCAAGAAAAATCCGGTATCACCCACAGCGGCAATCTGACAAGTGCGATGGGGGATAGCCATTCATGTGCCGATGCCATGTCAATTCCCTCAGATACCACCTCGGCTGAATTATCCATCAGGCAAGTGTACTTGATGATAAACAATATCTATTTTTGGCATTAGGTATTGATTGATTGATTGATTGATTTTATTTTACTTCGCAAGTTCAAACGGGTTCCTGGCCCAGTTATATGAAAGCGAAGGATAGAATTTGCCAAAATCCTAATGAGCAACAGCATAGGCAATATTATCATAGAAGTGGAGTACTATGCGAGCGAGAATACTGAGAAGAAAGGAACATGTCAAAACCTGACGAAACACAACCTATTTCAGGCATACATAAGGAAGGCAGGCTAGCTTAAAATCTTGCAATCTGGATACGGTGCGCACCTCTCTAGGCAAACTGTTCCACAGCAATGCTCCTGCGGTGGCGAATCTCGTTTGGCCACACCGACTGCGAGCTGGCTGGCTGAGCAGACCATTGGCATGCTGATGGCGCGTACTTCTGCCGCTGCATGCTGCTGGTTTGAGAAGCTGGGCTAGAGCAAGGCTAGTGGAGTCATTTAGACAACGCCAGATGAAGATCAGGAGTTTTTGTTTGAAAAGTTCAGTGACGCGGTAAATCGAGTTGGCAGCCAGGAGGGGCTGCATCGCGGAATATGGCGGTCTACCATCAATGCATCGGATCGCCCGGTTTTGCATGGCTTGCAGAAGCTGAAGTTGGGTCACGCGGAGGGCTGCAGAGAAGCTGCAGGCACCATATATCATATCCGGCATGACAATAGCCTTTACATATACCTTGCGCGAGCTGCGGGAGAGGCATCGACGGGCTCGCCACAAGGCGCCTATCTTCCTCGCAACTTTGGTCACTATGGCGCTGACGTGTACATCCCAACTCAGGCGGTTGTCAAGAAAGACACCAAGATACCGCGCAGACTTCACTATCGGTAGAGAGGTATCGCAGCACACGATAGAGACCTCAGGCCCGGCATGTTGCGGTGAGATAGTCATTACCTGGCTTTTGGAGGCGTTTAAAATTAGGCCGCGTGACTTAAGCCATATGGCGAGATCAGTGACAGCTGAAGAGACGGATTTGGAGACTTCCCCAGCGGAAGCTTTTGAATCATACAGAGCAATGTCGTCTGCGAATTGCACGCTGGGTATTGGCGATGAGACCGATTTCACATCACGGGTGTAGACGTTAAAGAGAACAGGCCCCAAGACGGAGCCTTGGGGTACACCACAGGTGCAGTCAAGAGCACGACTTGTGGCCGAAGCGACTGTAACTTGCTGCCTGCGATCTGTCAGGTAATTCGCGAACCACTTCAGGGCGACACCAGAGATACCAACGTCAAAAAGGTCTTGGATGAGGATACCATGCCGGACTTTGTCAAAAGCCTTGGACATGTCGAGGAGGCACAGCCCAGTTACCAGACCACTGTCCTTCGCCTTCTGCAAGCTGTCCGTGAGAACACAGAGGGCATCCTCAGTGGAGCACTTCTTCCTGAAAGCAAACTGAGAATCAGGTAGGGCATTACTCAAGTCTAGATGGCGAACTAGCTGACGCTGCACCACTCTCTCCAACAGCTTTGAGACAACTGGAAGGAGGGAAACAGGGCGATAATTGGTGGGGACTGATGGGTCCCCGGTCTTGTAAAGCGGTACAACGGTCGCCAGCTTGAACGCCAAAGGAACCGTGCCAGTACGGAGGGAAGTGCAAAACAGTACTGCTAAAGAGTATGCCAATAAATCGGAACACTGCCGCAATAGCGAACCCGGTATGCCGTCACTTCCCGTAGCTTTGCGAGCATCTACCTGCTGAAGGAGACGTTGAACGTCCGATGGAGTTACAGGGGAGAACTCGGTTAGGAAGACAGGCCCGTTGGGGCCACACGGAACGCCGAGATGGTCGGGTCGGTTTGTGTCTGTAACAATAGAGTGGAACGTGTTGCTGATCTCATGGACGTCGCAGCACGGATCTTGACGGCACCGTGAGCGCCCTGTCACGGCATTGAGAATTTCCCAGGACTTTCTTGGGTTACCAGCATTCTCTTTGCACTGGTTGGCGAAGTACGCATTTTTCTTTTGCCGAGAAGCGTTCCGAGCAATGCTACGTGCTCGTTTGAACTCAGTGTGAAGATTTCCATTCGTTTTGTCCTGTCTCCAACGTTTATGAATGCGACGTTTTCGCTGCATTAGCCTGTGTAGTTCTGCGTCTACCCACCGTGGTGTGGACTGTCTGGGAGGCTTTGAGTTACATAGGGGGGCATGCTTATCCATAACGTGCATAAACTTGGCATGCCATTCTCTCCACATGATATTTACATCATTGAAGTCAGAAAAGTCATGTAGGTTGGCCTCACAGATATCATGACGGAACGCGGTACTGTCTATCTTATGGATTCTTCGCATGTGCCTTGGGGCCTGCCGTGTAGTCCGGGGAACATCGACCTGGATATTGCACTCCACGGCACTGTGATCACTGATATCAAGAGGTACGACAGTAGCTTCAGTTACATGGGTAGGGTCAGCCAGAATGAGATCAATTATAGTACCATTCGGACAGCGGGGAGTTTCACGAGTGGGTTCTCTAACGATGTTCTTGAGGCCATAGGCGGCACAGAGGTCACTGAGATAGTGATGCTGGGGACCAGGCTGTTTTGGGTCCATGTTGACGTTGAAGTCACCAACCATTGTAATGGAGGCCGATTGCAGCTTGGCACGCAGGATCACCGCTTCTAGGTCTGTCCAGTAAGATACTGATTCCCCGGGGGGACGGTAGATACAACCAATCAAGTGGCAGCCAAGTGGACCTTTTATTTCCAACCAAGCAGACTCGATCTTGTCGGAATGAAGGTCAGAACGGGCTCGAATAGGAAGGTCTTGGTGGTAATAAAAGCAGACCCCACCACCCATCCGGCCGTGCCTGTCATTACGGTGTAAATTGTAACCATGGATACTAAGTTCTCCGTCTGCAATTTCGGGACTCAGCCACGTCTCCGAGATACCCAAGACATCGTAGCTGCGGTCGCGGATGAGGGCAGCTACTTCTGCACGCTTGTACCGTAGGCTACATATGTTTATGGCGCCGATCTTGAGAGGCGCTGCGGTCTGGGTAGGTGGAGGGTGTACTGAGGGTGACTGTGCATGCGGAGTGGCAGGATTCCTAGGGGAGAAGGGTTTGGCAAGAGGGTTCAGCGGCATGAGTGTTCAGGAGGAGATAATTTACAGAAGAAAACGGTATATACAAATAGAGCAATAGATGGGCTGGGTTCATAGAATGTGGACAGTTTTCAACGAGTACTTACTCAGTGGCTTCCTCTGCGGGCAGCTTCAACTCTCTCTGCCAGCTTCTTGCGCTCACGGTTTGAATACTCCTTAGCCCACGCAATTTGCGGGTCGTTCAAGGCAGAGGCAGGTGGTTCAGTGCGCCCGGATAAGACAGTGGCGGAGAAGGTGTGTTTGCCTGCTGCACATCTGAAGCCTTCTTCATCAGGAGAGGGGATTGTCCCGCTGCTCTTTTCTTTGTCTCCAGGTTGACTGAAAGCCGGCACATGGTTACTGGTATCAGTTGTGCCAGTGCTGGTCCCATTGGCTAAAAGTGCCTGGCGATAGCTGTTGACTGAGGCAGTGTTCAGCCCTGCGTTGCTAGCTGCACCTGTCTCCACACTGACGACAGCTGGCTCTGCAGCGGCTTCTGCGGGCTGGGTAGTCACCGTACCCGTATTAGTGGCTGTACTGACGCTGGGGGGAGGGTTTGTACTCGTACCGGTTGTGTTGCGGTGCTGCGTTTGTGGAGGCCGGGAAGCTGTAGACTGTGCCCCACGGTTGGGACATGCTTTAGCCTCGTGGCCACTGTTGTTGCAGCGCCAACATGTTTGCTGTTGGCTACGGTGCCATACTCGCAGTTTCAACTGACCTACGGTAACCGTAGATGGAACTGGTGATCGGAGGACCAGGCTGAGAACACGGGTGCCAGTACTTATTTCCAATCCCTCAAACAATACTTTTTTCTGTTGAGGCGACCCAACAATTCGGCCGAATTGGCCCAGCGCAGCACACAATTTACTGTTTTGAAGCCCGACAGGGCACCCAAACACATGCAGATGGGTTAAGTCCACCCCGGAAATCTCGCAGAGCACCTGCTTACCGGAAATCCGGATTCCTGCGTCCAGTATCTTTTCCCGCTCAGCAGAACTCTTCACTGTAACTACGCAATGTCCAGGCTTGCCCTGAAGGTCCACCTGGCAGACCTGACTTATATCTACCTTACTCTGCTTGAGCGCCTTGGCGTAAAACAAGTGGTCTGCAGACCAGTCCTTCTCAATCCTAAAAGAAAAGGAGGCCGGAGCAGGAGCTCCAAAACTGCCAACCATCTCCATCGTACTCGTGGGCTCTTTTTATTCAATTTGCATTGAATGAGTGGTTAGGCCATGCAGCAAGCTTCTTACAAGCAGATGAATATGATGTAGGGGTCTGGTGGGTCGTGCAGCTTCTGTGTGAGGGTTATAGTTTCTCGTAATTCTCGGTGCTTTGCCCTACGCCAAACCCATGGTGTAACATCACTATAATCCATGGACATGAGAGAAAAAGAAAAGAAACTTTTATAAGGTATATGGGTACCTACGGAAGCGTGAATAAGGGATAAGGAGCCTGAATGAAACAAACACTGAAAAGTGTGCTATAGTTGTGTAGGTGATTACCGGATATCTGGTACCCTATTTTTACCCCTTTTCCTTGTCAGTGAAGTGTAAGAGAGCTCCAGTGCGGCTCAGAAGTGTGAAGGGTGTGAATGCCTTTAGGAAATGAGTGAGAGAGATAATGCCAAAGTGGCACAGTTTGGTGGGTGTGAATGCCTTCGGGCAATGAGTGAGAGAGCTAATGCCAAAGTGGCACAGTTTGGTGGGTGTGAATGCCTTCGGGCAAGGAGTGAGAGAGCTAGTTAATGCCGAAGTGGCACAGTTTGGTGGGTGTGAATGCCTTCGGGCAATGAGTGAGAGAGCTAATGCCGAATTGACACTGTTTAGTGGGTGTGAATGCCTTTGGGCAATGAGTGAGAGAGCTAATGCCGAAGTGGCGCAGGTTGCCGAAGTGGCACAGTTTGGTGGGTGTGAATGCCTTCGGGCAATGAGTGAGAGAGCTAATGCCGAAGTGGCGCAGGTTGCCGAAGTGGCACAGTTTGGTGGGTGTGAATGCCTTCGGGCAAGGAGTGAGAGAGCTAATGCCGAAGTGGCACAGTTTGGTGGGTGTGAAATGCCTTCGGGCAATGAGTGAGAGAGCTAATGCCGAAGTGGCACCGGTTGCGGAAGTGGCACAGTTTGGTGGGTGCGAATGCCTTCGGGCAATGAGTGAGAGAGCTAATGCCGAAATGACACAATTTGGTGGGTGTGAATGCCTTCGGGCAGTGAGTGAGAGAGCTAATGCCGAAGTGGCACAGTTTGGTGGGTGCGAATGCCTTCGGGCAATGAGTGAGAGAGAGAGAGGGAGAGAGAGAGAGATTGCGGAAGCAGCACAGTTTGGCAGGTGTGAATGACTGCAGGCAATGAATGAGAGAGAATCCTGCCTAAAAGACACTGTCGGCCTGGCACTGCATTTTCGGAAACTTGGGCTAGAGAACGCCCAGATTAACAATCATTATTTTTGTAGGCAGTCTCAGAGAGTTGAGAAAGTATAACTATACTAGTATATAAATGAGGTGGGGATAGTATTGGACTGGAGTGACAATGTGAATTCGCACTGTGAGAAAACTCCTGAGTGGCATGAAAGGGGGATGGTATGATCTTACCATAGTCTCCTGTGTTGAGCTCATACAAGATGGGTGAGAAATACAGTACCTCCTTTGGCCTGCAGTTGTGTGTGGTGTTTGTGCTTCGCTTCTGTAACTTGTGTGTTTTAACAGGTGGAGGCTTGGGACACGGCGGTGCCATATCTCGTCTTAACCTTGCACTCAGTTGTGTGGTTATCGCAGTGGTCTGAAGGGCACGAAGAATGGCTGGGTTCAGGGGGCCATTTGGTACCTACCGAGTCGATGCCCTGACCATACAGTAGGGGCTTTGGCCTACATAAAGACGTTCTTGGTACAATAACATCAGCAGCTGGGCCAGCCATACAATGGTATGGCGAGACATATACTTGCCATTTACCATGGCCTTTACGTCTCTGTGACTCTATGACGTATACCTGGGCTGAGAGCTGTTTCATAGATGCTGCGCGAGGAGGAAGTTAACGAGAGAGGTGTCCAGGAACATGGATAGTGCAGTCTGCTTTGCTGGCCGAATCCATCGCTCATATTGCCAAACATTTGGAATCTAGGCAAGCGCTATGCCGCCGAACCGGAGGACACTTTAGGCGCTGCTTCTGCCGCTAGGGTTTACCGGGTGTTAGCGGCCGTCGTGAGTTCCCTTCGGGAACGGACACGATAATTTACTTTTTACTTTTTACTTTTATTGCCGTGAAAGTGGACCACAAAGACGCCCAAAACACGAGGAAATGTACGGTAGATCCAAATGCGTACGCATTTTTAGATCAGAGTTCATGCACTGCAAACACCCGTGGAGCAGCAGGTCACTCGCGTTGATTTTTCGACGTGCGAGCCAAATAACGCGAGCTGAACTTTCGCGTCATGTCAGAAATAACGTGCATCTTGTTGTTGTGTTTATTTTAATTCGCAAACCAAACGAGCAGATCTGCCCAATGAAAAGGTGGCGAATGCAGATAGAAAGCAGTAATAAATGAAATTGGGGACTGATGTAATAAGGATAGAGGTGGAGAAAAACTAAGCCAGCTGATCATCAAACAGGACGTTTGCTACTCTAGGTACTAAGTGTGTGCGGGATCAGGCTGGCGCGGAACTGGCGGAGCGTGGAGATGGCACGTATATCGCTGGGTAAGGTGTTCCACAGCTGGGCGCCCCGGAACGCGAGGCAACCCTTGCCGAACCTGGTGCAAACTGGCGGTTGGCGCAGACCCATGGTGGAGTGCAACCTAGTTGGGCCAGCTGACGAAGGAACTAGGAGGGCTTGCAGATCAGAAGTTCAGAACCTGCGTGCCCATTCCGAGACCTCCAGACAAGAACGATGAACTTCTGCCTGAATATCTCGGATACTCTGTAGGTGCCAATTTCAGCAGGAAGGTACGCGCGGAGGTGTGATGCGAGAGTCCGAAAACCGCCCTTGCCGCCCAATTCTGCATGACTTGTAGCAGACCCAATTGGTTGGCAGTAAGAAGTGGGGAAAACGCATTGGATCCGTACATGAGGTCAGACATGATGATCGCTTTAAAGTAGAGAACTCGGCTCTGATGAGTCAAGCAGCGACGCAACCTCCATAGTGCTCCGATCCTCTGGGCCAGTGGAGCGGTGCAGCGATCAACATGGGGCGTCCATGACAGATCCGAGTCGAGGAGCACTCCAAGATACCTGGCCGCAGTAACGACAGGAATCGGCGTTTCATGACAGTTTACATTGATCGTGTGCTGGGGCTGCTGAGGCTGCCTGTTGGGGTATACAGGGATCACTTGGCTCTTGGCTGCATTCAAAAGGAGACCACGGGTCTGTAACCAGTCAGCAAGTGCAGAAACCGAGGCCAATAGCGTAGCAGATACCGTGTACAGGGATGTGCTGCTGCTGATCAGCGCGATGTCATCGGCAAATTGAACCGATGAAGACTGGTTAGCTATGGTTGGAACTTCGCGGGTGTAGATACTGAAAAGGATCGGTCCTAGAACAGGACCTTGTGGCACGCCACAGGATGGTGCAGAAATGGCACTCTGATCCCGTCCAATACAGATACGCTGAGTACGGCCCGACAGATAGGCGGAAAACCACTTTAGGGCTGTCCCTGTTATGCCGATATCGAATAGGTCCTGGAGTAGCCGTTCATGACGAATCTTGTCGAATGCCTTTGACTTATCTAGAAGGCATATGCCAGTACACAAACGCTTGTCCCGTGCAATTAGAATACGATTTAGCACAAGTACCAGGGTATCCTCCGTTGAGTGGCCTGCGCGGAATGCAAACTGAGTCGTGGGGAGGGTACCAGATATGTCCAGAAACTGGGCTAGCTTCTTTGGTACAACTTTCTCCAAGAGTTTTGACAATATGGGAAGTAGGGACACTGGACGGAAGTTAGTGGGAGTAGACGGGTCCCCAGCTTTGAACAGCGGGATAACGTGTGCGAGTTTGAAGGCTGTGGGGACAGTGCCATTGACAAGCGAGGCATTAAACAACATGGCCACGGACGCAGCTAGGATATCGGCACAGCACTTCAGAAGGTGACCAAGTATCCCGTCGCTTCCTGTTGCTTTGGCAGGATTGATTTGTCGGAGAAGCCGTTCTACTTCGCCAAAAGACACTTGCGGCAATTCTGACATTGCAGTCTGAGGCTGTGGACCTTGCGGTAGCGGGATGCTGTGAGGACGGGCATTGTCTGTTACTACTGCCTGGAAGACTGACGAAACTTCTTCAATGGAGCAAGTAGGCTCCACACGTACTCTCTTCCTGTTCGTAACGGAGTTCATGACGTTCCAGAGCTTACGCGGGTTCTGACTGGACGCGGCACATTGCGCTCGGAAGAAATCGTTGCGCTTTCGGCGATAGGCATTTCTGGCGCTTGATCGGGCTTGCTTCAACTGTACGTGAAGATTCTGGTTTCCCTTATCGCGTAGCCACCGTCGATGTAGCTGGTTCTTACGTTGGTTGAGCTTGTGGAGCTCTCCGTCGGACCAGGGCGGATGGTGTAACCGGCTACTGCGGGTTGAGGAAAAGAATGATCTTTATTCCTACTGCACAGGGTTATATATGATGTAAAGGTGTCAACTAGATAGGCGGGATGGTAGGTGATAGGCCGAAGGGCCGTGGATAGAGGGGATAAGAGTGTGAACAGCAGGTAACACTGTTACACCATCCCACTCTCCTAAAAGCAAGCATAGGGTTCTACGAGCAACTCAAGTAGCTAAATCTGCATGTGGATAAGCGGAATAAGTTGAGAACCCAACAGTCAAATCGCGAGGAAAATTACACAGAATGCAGTGCAATGGAATTCCAGAAGTTAACTCAGCTGCAATATCAGTGAAGATTCCTTGAATTTAAATAACGTCTTAAAAACACAATGTCTCTGCCAGACTCATCGCGCAAATTAGCTGCGGGTTCCCATGTAGCTTCGTCGACAGGATAGCCCTGCCAATGGACCAGGTACTCTCGCTGTCCCCTACGTTCTCGGTGATCCAGAATTTCTTCGACCATGAACCGTGTGTTTCCATCGAGGTCAGTGAATGATGGTGGTGGAGGTTGCTCTCTGCCAGGAATAGCGTTTTCCTCATACCGCCGCAAGGCAGTAATGTTGAAGACGGGATGGCAACGAATCGTGCGAGGAAGCTCCAAACAATATGCGTTTGAGCCAATCTTTGCCTGCACGCGGTAGGGCCCAAACCACCTTGGCCGCAGCTTCCGGGACGGTTGAAGACGGGCCTCTGGCGTTAGCAAGAAGTACTTATAAGCAAGCACCATATCACCAACCTTGAACTGGCTGGGAACCCTTCCACGGTCTGCGTACAGCGCCTGGCGTGCTTGAGCGGCCACCGAGGCATCACGGGCAATGTCTAATGCATCACGTTGTTGCTGGAGCCAATCAACAGAGGCAGAACTCTCCCCTCCCCGTAAAATAAATTCAGGTGGGGACCGAGGATTAAATCCATAATTCAAGCAGAAAGGAGTGTTAGCAATAGATGATTGTTGGGAACTGTTAATGGAAAACTCACACAACGGAAAAAGGGTGTCCCAATTGTCCTGTTTATGATTGACAAAAGCTCGTAGAACATCTTCTACTTGCCTATTAACACGTTCTGTGAGCCCATCCGTCTGAGGATGGTTTGCTGTGCTGAAAGAAAGCTTAGTTCCTAGCTGTTTCATGATTTCTTGAAACAAGTTGGCAGTAAATCTAGGATCTCTATCTGATACAATTGTGGAACTCAAACCATGAAGTCGGAATACATTCTGAATGTAAAGTTCAGCACTACCGCGGGCATCAATTGTGGAGTGGGTAGGAACCAAGTGAACACACTTGGTGAGGCGGTTTACAAATGTATAAATGGCATCATAGCCTCTGGGGGTGAGAGGGAGCCCCATGATGAAGTCCATTGAAATGTCCTTCCAAGGCTGGTCAGGAATGGGGAGGGATTGCAGAAAACCAGAACGCTGCTGGCTGCCCTAGGTGTGTTGGCACACTCCGCAAGACTTAACAAACTTCTTAATATCAAGTCCCATTCTTGGCCAGTAAAAGTATCGTGCTAAACGAAAGTAGGTGCGGTCGCGACCCGAGTGACCAGCAGTTGCACAATCATGATACTCCTGGATAAGCTGCAAACGCATACTGCAATTCGGTATACAGAGACGGTTATTAGGGGTTCCTCGAAGGTATAAAAGATGCATTTGCTCATCCCAATAGTATTGGTCATGCATATTATCTGGACTGGAATGTTGCATTCTTTCGATAATAGGTGAGAGATCCTTGTCATGCGAATATGCATTCGAAATCGTTGTCGCCAGCTGGTCGTTAATCTGCAGTGCATACTCGATGGCATTTACGTTGGCTGTTGGGGTGGGCTTGTTAATGCTAGATAGAATCTCATCCTGGCATGCCCTGTGCAAATCTGGGCACGTGATAGTGGATCTGCGACGTTCTCTCGTCCTGGCTTGTGGTGAACAGAATATTGATAATCTTCCAAAAACTCCACCCACCTGGCCTCGCGTTTAGTAAGGTGGGGTTTGGTTCTCAAGTGAACCACTGCCATATTGTCAGTTAGGAGCTCAAATTTATTGAACAGGTAAATTCTCCAGCATTTGAGCGAGAATACGACTGCAAGGGTCTCTCTCTCTGCCGCTGTGTAGTTTCTCTCTGCAGATGATAATTTGCGGCTAGTGTATGCTACGGGGTGCCAATCCTCGTTATCATCTTCTTGGAGGAGAACGCCTGCTATCGCAAAATCACTTGCGTCCGTAACCACTCTGAATGGCTTGTCTACATCTGGAAGCTTTAATACTGGCGCATTCAGTAAAGCATTCTTCAAGGCCAAAAACGCCCCTTGCTTGGAATCGTCCCATTCGAATCGTGCGTGCTTTCCAGTGATCTCTTCAAGGGGCTTAGCTATAGACGAATAGTGGTCTATGAATCGTCTAAAATAGTTCGTGAAGCCTAAGAACTGTCTCACCTCAGTGATGCTCGATGGACTGGGCCACGTCCGAACAGCGTTCACCTTCTTCGGGTCAGGTGAAATATGAGAGCCGTTGATGCAATGCCCCAAGAACAGAACTTCCGAAGCGCCGAATTCGCACTTCGATAACTTGCAGAGCAATTGGTTCTTCCTGAGCACGTCCAGCACCGTCCGCACATGGCTTAGATGCTCTGACCACGATCAGCTGAATATGAGAATGTCATCCAGAAACACAACTACAAAATCTCGTAAGTACGGGCGGAGTATACTGTTCATCAGAGCCTGAAATGTGGCCGGTGCGTTAGTCAGGCCGAAACCCATTACCCGGAATTGATAGTGCCCAAACGGTGTATTGATGGCCGTTTTCTCGACATCGTTCTTCTGAATACGGATCTGATTGTACCCTGATCTTAAATCGAGCTTGCGAGTAGTTGCTCCAGTTGCGACTTCAACTCGTCCATTTCCGGCTTGGGGAGACCGGATAGGCTGGACGTGACGGCGGCGGTGCACCCTCTTCAAGCCGAATCTCATGATCTACGGATCTTTCAGGTGGAAGTGCCGGACGCACTTGATTGATTTTATTTTACTTCGCAAGTTCAAACGGGTTCCTGGCCCAGTTATATGAAAGCGAAGGGTAGAATTTACCAAAATCCAAATGAGCAACAGCATAGGCAATATTATCATAGAAGTGGAGTACTATGCGAGCGAGAATACTGAGAAGAAAGGAACATGTCAAAGCCTGACGAAACACAACCTATTTCAGGCATACATAAGGAAGGCAGGCTAGCTTAAAATCTTGCAATCTGGATACGGTGGGCACCTCTCTAGGCAAACTGTTCCACAGCAATGCTCCTGCGGTGGCGAATCTCGGTGTGGCCAAACGAGATTCGCCACCGCAGGAGCATTGCTGTGGAACAGTTTGCCTAGAGAGGTGCGCACCGTATCCAGATTGCAAGATTTTAAGCTAGCCTGCCTTCCTTATGTATGCCTGAAATAGGTTGTGTTTCGTCAGGCTTTGACATGTTCCTTTCTTCTCAGTATTCTCGCTCGCATGGTACTCCACTTCTATGATAATATTGCCTATGCTGTTGCTCATTAGGATTTTGGCAAATTCTACCCTTCGCTTTCATATAACTGGGCCAGGAACCCGTTTGAACTTGCGCAGTAAAATAAAATCAATCAAGTGCGTCCGGCAGTTCGTCAGGAAAGACATCGGAATACTCACGGAGCAAGTCAGCAACTTCGGGATTGTTAGAGTTGGGGATACTCAGAGGTGGATCAAGACCGGACTCGTCCTCAGCTGTGACCCATGCTAGGAATCCTTGTTCGCCGTTTCTGAGCGCATGACTAGCCTGACAGCCAGAAATGAACATGTTTTCGATTTGCGAGTCTCCGTCCTTGTCCTGAGAAGGTGCACTTGGCAGGCCATTCCCGTCCACGATTATTTCGTTGGTCCGGAAATTGATTCGTGGGTTGTTCCTAGTCAACCAGGGCTTGCCCAATATCGCGTCGTAGCGGGCGAGGGGAAAGACGGTAAACTGCTGTTTCTCCTTGGAGTCGCTGACAACAACATCTATGGCGTTCGTGGTCTCCATAGCGTGTGAGCTCGTTTTTCCATCCGCTAATGTGACTTTCAGTAATTCTGATCCCAACTCTGTTGGCACCTTGTGTCTTCGGACGAACACCTCACAAATGAAGTCGTGGGTTGATCCACAGTCGATCAACACTGTCGCTGGACGGCCGTACAGTTTGTCTTCCACCTGTAGTAGCTCGTTCTCTTTTTCAGCGACGACACTGCCGACGTGCGCTTCGCGGCTCTTCTTAACATGTTTTTGGAATCAACACAACTAGTAGCGGTAGCAGCAGCAACATCCGCGGCAGGCTCATCTTCTCCGCAATCGATTTCGTCAACCAATAAGTCACTGAAGCGATTCTTCGTGGCGATTGGAGCGGCAGTGGGACAGGGTGGTGCTCTTCTCAGCGCCAGTGATCGCACCGCTGTCACTGGCGTCCAGCGTTTGGGTGGTGGTGAACTCGCGGGCAATCTCGGGCTAAATGTCCCTGCTGTCGGCAAGCGAAACATCTGCCAGCACTCATCAAGCGATTACGGTCTTCTGACGATAGTCTGGTTGGTCTTCGGATATTTGGCGATCCTGCAGCTATGCCATCTGGTTGGTGTCGATTCTCGGCCGTTACGGTCAGTGCTGTTTGTATAGCCTTCGACAGTGTTGTCGGATGCTCCTTAAGTACTTCACGCCTCAAATGGCCCCCGAGTCCGTTGACAAACAGCAGGGCGCGCGAGTGTTCGTCTAACTCAGGTACCTGCAGGCTGAGACGATTAAAGTCAGTGATAAATGATGCAACGGTGTCCTTCTGACGAGCACTAACTAAATTCAACCGATTTTGCTCATTGCTGAAATGCGGGCCATACACACTTCCTAGTGCATCCCTTAGCGTGGGCCAGTTGATGTAGTGTTCCCCAGCCTCCATGTTCGAAATAAGCCATAGGCGGGCATTGCCCACAAGAAAACTCGAGACATAAGTAACTTCTTCCTCCTTTGTCGCAAATCCTATGGCTTTTATAGCTAAGTCCATGCTAAATACCCACTCCCGAAACAAATCTGCCTCACCGTGAAATGCTGGGGGCTCCTTGACATGGCGCTTGGTAATATTATCGCGAGGGTGTTCTCTGGTGCTTAGCCCTGGGCTGGATGGAACTTGAAATGGTCTTGCAGGAGTTGGAGTGATGGCGGCCACGAGTCGTCGCAACTCTTGTAGAGCCAGGTACGCTGTCACGGCGATGACAGTCAGCAGGAGCGGAAGGCCAGTACTAGGTAGTCAGGTCGATGGAAATCATCCTCTCTGCTACCAGTGTAACCGGCTACTGCGGGTTGAGGAAAAGAATGATCTTTATTCGTACTGCACAGGGTTATATATGATGTAAAGGGGATTTGCGATTGGAGGATACATACCGGATGGGTGCATGCTTGTCCACGACAGCCAAGAACTTGG
The DNA here is from genome assembly GCF_964019385.1 of Sycon ciliatum. Taxonomy (NCBI): domain Eukaryota; kingdom Metazoa; phylum Porifera; class Calcarea; order Leucosolenida; family Sycettidae; genus Sycon; species Sycon ciliatum. Next base: position 4,456,564 of record NC_088650.1, read on the forward strand.
TGTGCCACGACGCCCACATGGTGTCCACATCCCGCGTGTTAGTAAAATCATCCAGCCCTGCGGAGCTGACATCCCGACGGAATTCGCAGATGTTCACCGACCGAGTATTTCTCTGAGCTCGGACCCGCTCTACTGCCTGAGGTGACACGCTGCGAGAAACCTGAAGGTGCTGGTTAGCCCCAATCCCAAAGTGGTCGCTAATGGTCAAAGGCAGGACGTGGCACTCACTGATGTCTTGACTAGCTAAAAGAATGCGATCGATAGTTGTACCAGATGGGCACGCCGGTGAGATACGAGTCGGAGCATGAACGTGATTAGTGAGGCCGTAGCAGTTGCAAAGTTCGAGAAATTTCCGGGCTATAGGACAAGGTTGGTAGGGGGTTGAAACATTAACGTTAAAATCGCCAATGACTGTGATGCTTGGGTTGTCCACGAAAGCCCTGTGCAACTGCTCTTCAAAATTCTGCCAGTACAAGATGGGCTCGTCAGGTGGCCGATAAAAGCACCCAACTAGTTGTCGCCTTCGTCGCCCTTTGAATTCGATGCAGGACGATTCAATGTTAGCGTCGGAAAGCTCTGGGCGCGGTTTTACCTGAAGTCCGGAACGGAAATAAAAGCATACACCGCCACCTCTGCGCACAGGACGATCGTGCTGTATCACACAGAAACCTGATACATGTATATCAATATCACTGTCTGACGTTGAGCTATCAAGCCAGGTTTCTGCGACACCAAATATGTCAAAGTTGTATTGCTGTAGGATATCGGCGACCTCAGCTACTTTGTTTCGAAGACTACAAACATTCAAAAAGCCCAGTCTTATGAAGGACTGTGTCAGTGGGGTAATTTGGTGAGCAGGGGCGGCAGAGGCAGAAGGGTTATTCTGGGTACAAGAGCCATGAGCACTGGGACCTGGGATGTCAGCGCCAGCCCCAGGGGAGAGATGTCGACTGTGTACACTAGTAGTTAACTTGGAGAGGAAAAATACAGCTAAAGAAATTGTGTTCTGATGATCTATCATTACTAATAAGACATTATAGTTCTAACAGTTCTTACGGTTTTCATGCTTCTACAGAAAGGTTGCTGAAGCGAGATCCAGAAACACTCTCTTTTCCCCGCTTTCCCTTCTTTCCTTGAGCTGCCACGCAAGGTTCTGTGGATTTACTGGTTGGCGATGACTCATGGCGTTTTCCACGACGTAGGGGAGGCACTTCTACAAACTTCTTCATCCAGTCGTGGTCAGCGGCATCACTCAGGAGTTTGTTGATTCGAAGGTCCTGGGAGGCAGACAGGGACTTATCCTCCGATTGGTGAACAGGTTCCTCGGGTGGTGAATAGGCTTGGTCAGAAGCGCACTTGTCCAAGCACGGTTTGTCCGATTCATTGGCAGGTTCAACAGTCCCATGCTCAACAACTGGAAGAAATTGTGTCAAACAAGGCTTCTGGCTAGTAGGGTTTTCATCGTGTTGTTCAGTCTGAGAGTTGTTGTCGGTGGATTTCGAAGAAGGCTCCGTGGCAATGGACATACTCGCAGAGCTGGAAGTACTCGCCAGCTGAGAGTCTTTAAAGACCGGTGCCTCAGCGTTGGATGTACACAACTCCGACAGTACGTCAGGTGAGGGGGTCTCCCATCGCCTGGTGTGCGCTGAAGGCATCCGTTGTTTCCGGACTGGGCATGCACTGGCCAAGTGAGCAGGGGAGTCGCAGATGCGGCACGTAGTAGTAGTAGTAGTAGTATTATTTTATTATTTGACTAGGGGAGTCCCAACAGGCATGGCCTTGTTACAGGGAACCCTAGGTGAATCTTTGTGAGGTGAGCAAAAGTACCAGCAGATTGTGCCTGACGACAGTTTGGAGGAAGAGTGTTCCACCGACCTGCCGCCAGAAAAGAAACTGAGCGCAGTCCATACCCAATATGTACAGTAGGTAATACTAAGGCAGCTGTATCCTGGCCACGAGTACGAGCATTTGTGTGCGGGCCAACTGAACGCAGGAGAAACAGTGACTGAAGGAGGGGGCTAGTAATTGATGACAAGCAGCGATAGACCAAAACGTATAGTTCCAAATTAACTCGTTGCTCAAACGAATACAGATGACACCGTTGTAAAACTAATGCAGTTGGGATCGTTCTATCTAAACCAAATGCCTTCTTCATCGCAATATGGCTGACCGTTACAAGCCTGTTATATAGGGTAGTTTTCAAACAGTGCACATACGCATTACTTGCATATTCTAGAGTAGACTGTATAATTGACAAGAAGAAAGTTCTCCGAGCTGTAGCTGATAAATTGCGACGGCCATGAGCAAAACATGCTAGTTTAGCGAAGACCACTGAACACACCTTTTCTACTTGTGGGCGGAACGTTAGATGCTCATCGATTAGTATACCGACGCCCCGGTTTTTAGGGTTAAATCGCATTACGTCATTGATGACGTCATGTGTAAAACGCTCCGATTTTATGTTAAATCGCAAAAATTTACCGTAAATCGCAAAAATGTACCGTAAATCGCAAAAAAATAGGGTTAAAACGCCCCGGTTTTTAGGGTTAAATCGCTATGACGTCATCGATGACGTCAGTGATATGGTACACGCCTAATGCTTTCTACTATCGTTTTTATCAAAATCAAAATATTTGCCGGGTTGGAAGGTGGGATCAAAATTATCATCATTATCATCATCATCATCATTATCACTGTGCTCGTATTGATTGGGAGAGAGCGGCGCCCGCATCCATCACTTCGACAGTTTGCAATCAAATTTCCATTTTAAGACGGACAACCTATAGCTTTTAGTATTACACCGTCGAATAGATGCGGATCTCACCGGATGATTGCAAAAATGGCATCCCTATGCCAACAGCGACGTTTGAAATATTGAGCTTGAAGTGTGTTGTCAAAGATGCAGACGGTGTTTGTATCAAATGCAACCCAAAAACAGTGCAATGCAAACCATAAACTGGTCAATGCCAAACAAAAAAAGTTAGTGAACCCAAGTCAAAAACACAAAGCTGTGGCACATAGCGTATTCCCTACCTACTGGCGCTACTTGCCGTCGTGACATGACATGAATTAAGAGACAGTGGCACAGAGCCTAGTCCCTACCTATTTGCTACACAGCACATTGGTCAGTGTTCTTCAAGGAGTTCATGTTTTCCTAGTAGGACTACTTAAAGTAGGATGGAAATCGGTCATTTGAAGTCGTAGTATGTGTTATCCTTCCTGAGATTTGGCTTTCTGGCCTTCTTGTTAGGATCCGCACGGAATGATCTCTCTAGCTGGTCTGTTCTGTGCGCTCCCCTCTGGTATGCTCCGAAGACAGTTGACATTGTCTTGGAGAGTGAAGCAGCGTCGACCGTATCATCAAATACTCATGGTTGCGAGACTAGAGTAGGCTGCTTGCCGTCCAGAGCGAGAAACAGCTGCTTGATGAGGTCTTTGGACACGTTGCTCTTCAGCTCCAGGCCAGTTTCCTGCCAGTGAGCAAGGCTCTCTTTCAGCTCGGCTGTCACCTGGTCACGGATAGCTGGATGACAGTTTTTGACTTGCATCGACATCAGTTGAAGAAGTATGTTGGCATGGTCGACAGTCTGAAATACAAAGTGAGAAAAGGGAAAAGGAGAAAGAAGTAAATGGTTTTACTGAGACTTTCATACTAGGAGTAAGACAGCAACTATTGCACAGTGCTACATCCATACCTACAGTCGGACCCAAATTTAGCCTTGGTAAGAATCAGTGATCAGGGATGGGCCCCACTAGTATGGAAAGTACGGCATTGTCTGTAACCGTTTCTCGAAAGCTCTCATTGATTCGCATGGAATGTCTAGCGTGCAAGTTACTACCCTTAGTTGTACAAGAAAATGGCTCAGATGGCTACTACAAGACGGTGGCTCATGCTCGCACACTACCGTATATGGCTGGGTCCATCTATCATAATCTATTGCTGTGGCGGTGGAATGGAGGCTAAATTGGGGACAATTGTTACATGGCCTAAGGCTGCCACTTTCTAAGCTTAAAAGAGAGGGCGAGGGAAAGAAAATGCACAGTCAATTTACCTACACTGTCACGCGGCAGCCATTTAAAATCTAACAAAGCAGGGAATGCAACTGAATGCTGTCTATTAAAGTTGGAAACATTTGAAGGAAAACAATTTACGGTTCGTGCTGTGATCAGTTGGACTACATGTAGTTGTTGGTTTTTTGCGCGTTTGTAGGAACGCCACAATGCCACCACCCACAAATTAAGGCTTGGGACTTGGAATAGCAGATAGCTAAAAATTTCATAAGTGGCGGCTTACACTTTTGACAGAAATGGCTTCTAGTCTGGTCCAGCTGTCAAGCATTTTTTCTGCTCCCAGTGAGAGTGGAATCTGCTTCCTCTCAAGCTGCTCTGGGTACTCCAGCCGCTCCAAGATTTCCAACGCCCAGGTTGACTGCTCGAACTCATCAACAACCATTTGCTTGCTGGCTTGGAGCATATTTTGCCGTTGCTTCAGTGCTTGAACGGACAATTGCGCCCGTCCATGCTCGGCCTGGGATTCTTTCACTTGTGTGTGAGTATCAGCGCTCCAATTATCCTGTCTGGCTGCATACTCCTCAGTAGGTGTGGATACATGCTTGTCCACATGATCAGCGGTATCCATACTCCTGCTATCAGCAGGGATAGGGATACTGTGAAGATCGGAAGTAGCAGAACCTGTGGTATGTGGAGAAACAAAAGGAGCCCAGGAAGTGTATTTATCTGCAGGATGGTCGATCTCCATAATAGATTCTCTGCACACTACACTTTGGAACACCATTACCGGCATGTGCTGCAATCTCCAACACATCACTTTTCACTCACAGATCAACGGTCCATTACATGGGGCAATGGTTTACTAGAGCAATCACATTCACGACAAACTTCAACTACAACAGGGAAAACAAAGACCACGAAGGCAGGTTTTATGGAGTTGCGCAGAACAAGAGCAGCTACTTGAAAAAAAATTGTGAGTGAAAAATACGTTTTTTGCACTCTTTCGCTATGCTCAGTCAGGAGTCGCAGAATTTACTGTGACTGACTATGATTGACAGCATGATATTTGTGTTCAGAAGGTGGCAGGAAATCTGTGTTTGAGTTTATGACTCGTACTTTGAGTTTCATGCTAAAGGCTCAGACAACGGAAAACTCTAACATAAGCAACAAACAGAGACATTTGACTCCTTTATTCAGCACAGCGATCACATGATTACTACGTAACTATACTCTAGCTATGGCCACCGATAAGTGCTATGGCAGGGGCATCGGACACAGTATGGTCACTACGGTATTGACAGTACCACTTTTGGACCCAGTCACCCCGTAAATCAATAAAATACTGTATGGCAGGAAATTTTCGGACGGAAATATTTCCGGACAAAGCCAAAATTACACCTTTCATACGGATTTTATTTTCGGACAGTGCTGCATGCTAAATGCACGTGTTCGCAAGCAGTACGCATGTACAGTGTACATAGTTTCACATGAACAATTTTGAGTACGGAATTAATTTTAGTACAAAAGAGGCCGTGTACGAAATCGTACGGAAATAAATTCCGTCGGAAAATTTCCTGCTATACAGTACACTGATCTGGGATTTCAATGTCCACATTTTTTGGCTCAGTAACCACACTTCCACGAGTAAACTGTACTTCAGATGGCTTTACCACACTAAAATACCTTCCGGCGCCCCTGTATGGTATAATAATGATCTGCTTTGCAACTACTGACTGCGAATAACAAGTGCCGGAAGTTTGTGTGGAATGCTCTACCGTTGCATTCTTCCCATCTGGCTTCATTTTCCAGGTAATCATAGATTTTTCGAAAAAAGGTCTTTGAAATAGCGAGGTTTTGCATTCCGAAATTCGGCAAAAAGATTCGGCACGAGGGAGCGAGGTCGAAAATGCACACGAAGATTCGGCATGATTGTTCGGAAAAAGCTCACTTTGCCGAACATATTTTTCGGATGAATTTTCTTGTTGAAGAGCGCTAGCGCGTGATTTATTCAAAGATGTTTCTTATCTCGGCATGGCTTCGCAGGCGTCTTTGGCGACATCAGCATCGTCAGCTACCTCTGATTGCTCCTCTCCACTGCCTGTCTACTCTCTTTCGCCTGGAGTGTCCTCACCGTCATTTGTGTGGCTGAAAAGACTATGGCGATACGCATAAAATTTGACTTGGCCATGGAGTTGGTTTTTCTGAGGCGACTGAGGAGGCAGGTTTGGCCCTCGACTCTTTAGGCGATCAAAATTTGTCGGAATCAGCAAGAAAAGGAGCACAGGACAGGACGTTGCTGATGCTGGGGCTCACGAAATGGAAACACATCATTTTCGACTTGCAAAACAAACGTTGGTGCGAAAATTCGACATTTTGATGTTCGACAAATGCCCGAAGAACGCCGAGCCGAAATTCGGAATGCAAAACCTCACTAATAGCAGTGAAAGGATCAAAACATTGACAAATGCCATTTTTCTCGCATTTCGTACTGATGATACGATTCGTAGTTCTACTTTTACGGAATGTGCTCACCATAATGGGGAAAAGCGATTCCGATACGCCATCTAAGTGCTCAATGGACAGTCCACGAGGAGAATGTCGACAAGCACGACACGTAGCCCTCCGCCGCGATCCCAGGGCCAGGTAGAATATTGCACGTCAGTAGACCAGTAGATTTACTATACCAGTGATAGGTTTCCGGGATGTGGTTGTCTCACACGTTTGACCATTGATATTAAACAATTATTGAATACAATAACGATGCTTCAACCGCCTTTCTGCATACATTATTCCTGAATGAGCACATGGATAACTGGTATTAGTATTGGGGACAGAACACGATATCAGGACATGTTAATTATCGTGCTTCTGTTTGTAGTATACTTCGAAAGGTAGCATAATGTAAATCTACATTGTACTTTGACACTGTAATTAACTACTACTATCATTACCTGTCGCGCGTCGCGGTCGAGGCATTTTTCTAACAGGAAAACCGCAAGACGTGTTGGCAGACACGCAGATATAAATGTCGACGTCGTTTGCACGTTTGCATCTTACGAGCGCAACTCTAGGCCAGGTCATGCATGCCCTCTTTGCTTGTCCTGGCCTCGCACGGGTCTGTGCTAGCTCTGCATGACATTCACAGACCCAGTCAAAATGATGACTGCAAGTGTGCACGTCAAAGCGGAGTGGAGCTGTCAATGTGTTTCGGAGCCTGGTGGCTGCAGGCCGTGGCTGTTATGTGGCTCATGAGTCATGAGGCGAAGGGATCTACATGTACACGAAAACACCTCATACGCAATATACAATGTACGACCACTGCGTTGACGACTCCGCCGTTGACTGACATGTCAATGGAATATTTTCCTGCTTTCTCTCTCACGCCACCAGTTCCATGATTCAACATGAAGATCTGCCTGAACTAACTAACTATTTACTTTGTGGATCTACCGACATGGCGGGTTTGGTTCATTCGACACAGCTATGCAATACTGACCTGGACAGATACATGTTATCACATTCTAGAGCTACTAGATCTACGAACAAACTGGCTGCTTATTTTCAATCATTGCCGACCCTGAACACCGCTGTGCGTGCGCTGCTGAGCGGGCGACTTTCGACACAAAGCCACTGACCGCATGTGGACGTACCGGGCCGGATGCCTACTCGTGGAAAAAGGCGGCGGAGTGGAGACGCAGGCTGCAAGGGCAAGTAGGATCTGGGCCGCGCGGCTGTATCAGTGTATGGAACTACTTTGCTTGTCTCATGAACTCAGCCCGCCAAACCCTAAGCTTGTTACTTCATACCAGGCGTAGCGGGTTTATGTAGACTAGCGTGTTTAGCGGCTGGGCATCGACGAAGTACATGTAGTTGAACCACATCCCCATGTTGCTTCGAGCCATTTTCAGTTGTGGAGCAGAGCTGCAAGTGTCAACTAACTGGCCTTCGCGATTGGATTTTTGCATTTTAATATGAAGACATGCCGTTGTGCTACAATCTTGTAGTGCGGGTGGATCTCTTGAAAGACAATCAGCTTGTGTTCTTCCCGCAACGGCCAGTTCCGCGAAGCCAGGAGGATCACGAGGCAGAGGGCGGAATTCCTCCCACGGCTCCGACTAGTCCGACTTGCAACAGCTCGCTAAGAGAGATCGAATGTCAAGCTAGCGACCAGGGACCACTCGAGTTTCTCGCACCGGACCCTCCGCAGCAGCGGCGCGTTGCAGACGTCAAGGATCTTGCTGGGCTCAACACAAGCTCAACTGACAACACCGTTGCAGCCACCAGAGCTCTACCTCCGGAAGTCTCGTATCCTGCTTCGCTTCCAGTAGATCTACGACATAGCCAGAGTCACAAGTGGAGAACACGCGATCACGCGTGTCCTACTGCGAAGAGTGAGAGTCTTCATCAGCAGACAAGATCGCAGTCCCGCAGTAAGTGAATAAAACCAGGTGATGCAGTGCAGTAGCATGCTCGCAGCACACCAGAAGTTACATGGCCGGACGGGGTAGGAAAGGCGGCAGTAGTGCATTAAAACCTGTTACTAAAGACCGCTGTTACCATGGTTACTAAAGACCGCTGTGACTAGAATACTCATAACTGTGACTAGCGACCAGCCTTTGCTGCTGTAGCACACATTTCATTGGCCTACTCACAGCTCAGCAGAATGATGAGGGTTACCTTCCCCGATTTAGGCCGCGGTCACACATGCACTTTTTTTGGCGGTTCCGCCAAAGCTTACCTTACGCTTCCGCCGTTGCCTCAGCAACGGTGGAGGCGTAAGTTACGCTTTGGCGGAAAGTTTGGATTTCGCTACGCGAGAAAAATGCGAGCGAAACCACCTCTTTCGCGGATCCGCTTTGGCGGAACCTGCATGGTGATGGCTTTGGAGTTTGATGTGCTACTTCTGCACTGAGCTCTGGTGTTGTTTGGTTGCCGTTTGGTATTCAGTTTTCATATTGTTCTTCTTTGCCTATGAACTGTACGTTCTGGAGATCTCGCAAACAACACTGCATCGTTATGAGTGGACAGTTGGTGAGGGAATCCGTCTCCCAACTCATGGGCCCCGATCGCGGACGATCTCCAACTCTCTCCTTCTCTCTCCAAGCAATGCTTCCACCAGAGTATGCAGTGCAGCAGCATGCTCGCAGCACAGGACAAGCAGGGACCTTACACTGGATAGATCTTCAAAAAAGCACACTGTTACTCCCTGATCTATGACCATTATTTGGGGGGGGGGGGGTAAACCCCTTATAACTCCCCCCCCCCCCCCCCCCCCAATCAGAGAGGATCTTGAAGTTTGTGCTGCAGGAGCACTAAAACACATAACAGTGTATGGTGTTCCAACGGCCCAAACATCACTAGGGGTACAGTGTACGGCGCTGATACACTTCCAGCGTAGCAAACACCTCGTGAGCACAAAGGCGGCAATATGAGTTAGTGTTGCACATGGAGTTGTGAGGAAAGACGCAGATAGCCATTGACCATTCGCATTAAAGGGGAAGTTAAGTCAAAAATTAAAATTTCACCAGTTGTAGTCTTCGGGGTGCTGAGTCGAATGGTCTTGGTCCGAGAAAGCTCAGACGCTCCCTTCCTACTTGAATCCCAATCGAACTCGCGCACTTCCACCGAAACTGGGTGACTGCGCCCTACTAGATGGGGATTTGTATGCAAAATGTCACTAAAAGCGTCATTTCGTTCTTATAAAAGCACGGATGACCGCGATTGGCCCATATGTTGTAGTCTTTTGGACGCTGAGTCGACTGGTTTTGGTCCGAAAAGGCTGCGATGCAGCGTTCCTCCTTTATTCCCAATCGAACATTGTTGAACAAGCGGTCACGTGCTCCTTGGTGCTCAAATCAACTGGTCGCCACGCCAGCAGGCGACAACTTTCACACCAAGGTTCAACTCGAGTGACAGGACTGCACCCAAAAGAGGTCAAACAGGCTAGTAAGTTGTACCCTGCAGGCACGGTGACCAGGTGACTGGCATACGCAGGAGCACGTGACCGCTTGTTCAACCATGTTCGATTGGGAATAAAGGAGGAACGCTGCATCGCAGCCTTTTCGGACCAAAACCAGTCGACTCAGCGTCTAAAAGACTACAACACATGGGCCAATCGCGGTCATCCGTGCTTTTATAAGAACGAAATGGCGCTTTTAGTGACATTTTGCATACAAATCCCCATCTAGTAGGGCGCAGTCACCCAGTTTCAGTGGAAGTGCGCGAGTTCGATTGGGATTCAAGTAGGAAGGGAGCGTCTCAGCTTCCTCGGACCACTACCATTCGACTCAGCACCCCGAAGACTACAACTGGTGAAATTTTAATTTTTGCCTTAACTTCCCCTTTAACCATCTAGTTACATGGCCGGTCGGGGTGGGAGAGGCGGCAGTAGTACATGTAGTTTGATGATACATCTTTGCAAATCTCCAATGGCCCAGAGTATCTGTTCTCGCAACTCCACGTACCACACTGACTCACATAATTTTAGTGAATTTAGGGCGATAGTGCCGGTTCGAATCCCATGTCATGTTTTCGAAAAAATTGGAGAAATGAAAAATTATAACATCGCTATGCATTTTTGATTAGGTCATCAAGGTTACGGTGTTGCATTTTCGCACTATCGTTCGAATCGTTTTGGGTGTGCAGCAAATTGGCCGGGAATGTAAGGATCGGATAAATTGCAGTGTTTTAATGCGCGCGGTTGTATAAATAGTAGAACGTTGAGATCATTACAGAGCATCAGCAAGTCGAATTTTCGAGTGAAATTCGAGAATCGTCACGAAAGGCACTCAACAAGTCGAAACTAGGGCTTTGTTCGACTGTAAAAGGCCCGCGAACCGAAAATTAGTTTCGAGTCCAGCTCGCGCACTCCATGTAAAGAGAAGTGGTGTTGTACAGAGCTGCAGTACTGATGGAGCGGTAATCTCCTGCACAGCGCTCCAGTACACGGAGCAGTTGTTCACGGCGAAGTCGTGACCTAGCCAAGGTAGCCACAAACAATTGTTACTTTTCTAGCAGAGCCTTGCTAGAGCGAAATCGGCTGATGACAGTCTCTTCATCGAGATCAGCCAAAGAGATCTGTTCGCCAATGGCTTTAACCGGATGAAGGCTACGTCGCTTTGTGTCATCCTCAACGGCCGCGAGAAACACCAGCAACTCCCGGAGTCTCCATTCGGTCCAGGTGACCTTCAGCAAAGAGGAGAAGCGAGTCCAACAAATCGAATTGCTATGCTACTATAATCATGAGTTATGTCCTCTTGCAACAACCACGGTCATTGCGCATCTCAAAATGTTTACTTCTCAGGCTCGAAAGGAACTCTCGAATAGCGGAGTCGAAAATGCTGCTGCATGCTGAACCTCTTTTTCATTCGAATTTTCGACTTGTTTTTCGTTTTGACACGCGCGTAATTGAATCGAAAATTCGACTTGCTGATGCTCCGTAATAACAGAGGACTATGAGAACGAGCAAAATGACAGGGGTGACAATGTTGAAGCTCTGAGCAGACGGTGTGGCAAGAGTGCCTACACAGAGATTAGAAGATGGGATAAGAGAGGTCAAGAGACCGCTGAACAGGTATCCAGTCGGCAGGAGAAAAGAAGTGATCATGCCCGAACTTGTTCGGTGTGCGGTGACTGCGGTCCGTAGGCATAGGGCCGAAATGTATGCAACCTATGCCGCTGTGCAAAATACGTTACTTAAACATCTGGCGCTAGCCATAGTCCACAACGCTTTGATTCGTGTTAATAGTTGATCTGTATCATTGTAAAAGAAAGCTGGCCACCTTATTCAAATAGGGGCTTCAACAGCAAGATCATAACGCGAAGCCACTTGGAAGAATGTGTATGTGAAGCGTACCGGGGAATGCATGCAGGGCAATAGTGCGGGTTCGAATCCCAGGTTAGACCAAGCCAGGGAATACATGTACTTCATGATCGTCCTGTTTTTCGGAAAAAATGGGGAGGGCGGGCGAATTCTTATTTGTTATCATTGTGAAAAGAATTCGGGTGGACACACCCATTCCCATAGCGCTGCATATCACATCCGAACCAGTTCCGTTATTTTACAACGTTTCGGCACTTGGCCATCATCAGGTAATAACAATGAATACAGCGGATCGACATGTTTGGGCTGAGTGTGAGCGGGGTACGGAATCTGCTGCTGTTTGTTCTCAGCCACAACTATTTCAGATTCGGCCATCAGATCTATCACCAAGTGGACGGGGTTGCAATGGGTAACAATCTTGCACCCCCATTTGCGATTCTATTCATGCATACGGTTGAGGCCAGGCTTCTGCAGGATTCTCCGTTAGTACCGCTCCTCTACAAACGCTACATCGACGATATCCTGCTGCTATGGACCCACGGCAGAGAGAGCTTGATGCGGTTTGTGCAGCATTTCAACTCTGCACACCCAAGTATCAACTTCACATATGAGCTCAGCGAGGTGAGTGGCTCCATAAATTATATGGATATCACAATTATGATCCAGGAAGGCAAGCTGGCATACAAGCTGTACCAGAAGGCATGTGCTAGTGGTCTACTCATTGATTATACTTCGGCAGTTCCCCACCATATCAAATTGGCAGTTGCTTCGTCACAATTCCTAAGAGCTCAGAGGCTCTCATCGAATACCAGAATGCGTGCAGAAAGTGAAACGATGGTTCATGAGCAATTAAGATTGAACAATTACCCAGAGAAAATCATTGAAGAGGCACGCACTGCCTCCATAAGGCCAAAGCGTCGTCGCCATGCCAACCCATGCTGCGCATTTCTAAAGCTTCCATATAAGTCAGATAAAGTACATCAAGCAGTGAATAAAGCAATCAGAAAGTATAAAATTCCGGTTAGAGTCGTATATGAGCACACTGGTAGCCTGAGGCGCACATTGTGTCGCTCCGCCCTCGTTCCTCCTCTATGTGTCAAGGCTGCAAATCCGCTACAACCGAAAAAGAGAGGTCGCCCAAAGGGGCCATGTATCTCGTGTATATCCGGGGGACAGGATGTATGTATGCAGAAGAATGTTGTATATCAGCTGAAGTGCAAAGAATGTCCGGAACAATATGTTGGTGAGACTGGCCGCTTTCTGGAAACTCGCCTGGAAGAACATAATGGTGAGGCAAGACGCCAGGAACTCGACAAGCCATGGGGCCAACATTTTCGCACCACTCACCCTGGATGTAAGCTTAACTATGGGCAAAGTGCATTCTCTGCAGTTGAAGTAATAGGAAGAGAGCCTGATCGAGCCCGTCGAAAACTGCGCGAGGCGATTGAGATTCGTGATGCCAAGCCCCATGTGAACATAAGCACCGGATGGGATTTGTTGTGAATTTTCTCAGCTTCCCCTGCTGCTACTTCAATATCACTGAATAATTATAATATGAGGCGGGTCACTCAAAACCATTCTATTCCTGATGCCTCGTCGCGTCCCTGGTGGTAACAGTTTGGCATGGAAGTTTTAACCTCATAGTGCATTGACTCATGGGGCTCCGTGCTCCCCTCCTAGATCCTGTGCTAGAATTAACACCATTATTATTTGGCATGTACCCTCACTTCGTAGAGCACAACGGCGCGCTCTTCTTCTCCGTGATGTGCACAGTTGCACCTTCTCTCTCTCCCCCCCCCCCCCCTCTGTATAGAGGTGACATAACTCGCATCATTTTATTTTTTGGCGCTACACTCTGTGCAACGCCATTCACAGAGCACAATGCGCGCTACCTTTTGCTGCTTCTCCTCCGTGATGTGCTAGTTGCGCCTTTTTCTCTCTCTCTGTCATACTAGGTGACATAATTCGCATCTTTTTTGGCGCTACACTCTGCGTATATACTGCTCTTGTGTGGCTTCCACGGTATTCATTGTTATTACCTGATGATGGCCAAGTGCCGAAACGTTGTAAAATAACGGAACTGGTTCGGATGTGATATGCAGCGCTATGGGAATGGGTGTGTCCACCCGAATTCTTTTCACAGATGAAGCTGCAGGAAGCCTCAGCCCTTCTTCAAACTTGTTATCATTGTATTGCAAAAAAAGTTTTGATCACCACACTCAAGCCTTCCCCCGCCCCCCCCCCCCCCCCTTGTCTTGTAAGTGATAGGTATTGCTTACCTCTATATGTTGCCGCCTTCATGCTGGCCGAAAACGCTGCGTACTCTGGCGACAAATATTCATCGGGAATGAGTGACTTCATCTGGTCTAGCCTGTCAATGTTCTTTGTGATGGTTAGGATTGCTTTGTACAGCTTCACAAATCCGTGGATTTCCTCGCCATGAATGATGTCCAGCAACCTAGAATTATGAGCTGGTCCTCCATCATTCTTCTTTATCCTGTCGAGTTCAGTCACCTGGTCCCTTGTCAACATATCCAGTGCCTGCAATTTCCCTGCAAGTGCAGTTGGGTCCAGCTTCTTAATCCACGGCTGAAGAGTGGTGATATACGTGCTCGATTCGAACGGATCTGGATGGGATTCAAAAGAAGGCAAAGTTTCGTTTTGAGTTATTATCCAGTTGCGCTCTTTTCCTAGTTAACCGTGGTTGGCTATAAAAACCCTGCAATCGCCACGCAAAGTGGTCATTGGCTAACCCAGCCATGTATTGCTTGGAATAAAATAAATAAATAAATAAAATTTCCCCTGGATTTACTGGACGTTAGTGGCCATTGTGAGTTACCTCGGGAACGGACACGATAATTCATGATACTTTTGATGCAATACTGTCTTTAAAAATTCTGCGAGTTCGTCCAACATAGCCATTCACGCATTACTGTGTGCCAGCACACATACCAAATTTTTACATTTTTGAGGAGAGAAAATCTCTTCAAATGCACCAAAGTTCGAGGCATGAGTGATTGTTCAGTCCGGAGACGTGTCATACCTGGAATTGTGGCGCTGGAGGAAAGGTTTGGATTGTTGCATCAAATAGACCATAGGATTTTAGTACGAGTCCTGAGACCGAGCAATGCTTACAGTGTTCGCCAAACAAACGGTATACTTCAGTATGTATTACTATAGTAAAAACTGTGACTAACGACCACCCCTTGGGGCCAGAGAAAAGCGGTTTTTAGTGACAGGTGGTCCTTAGTTAGAGGTTTGCACTGCACAACCATATACCGTATGTCAGCACCTTGAAAGCCATGGCCTTATATTCGAAACACCGCTACTTTCCTAGCTATTCTAGATATAACGACCCAGCTATTACGCCATGCCATGAAAGTCAAAGTCCACACAGAAATTTCAATCTAAACCCGCTTGTTCGCACTTCCTGCTGGGCTGTAAGAATGTTAGCATAGTACATATTCCTTCATTTTTACAAAACATACTTCAAATGTCATTTCATTTATGAAGCCCATGGCTTTATAACTGAGACTGGCTTTATAATCGAATATACCGCCATAACTTTAAAGATTCGGACATCCGGTCTGAATGTGAGACGGTCCGTGCCTGGCGAAGTGGTCTGTAGTACCAGGCTGGTCGCTAGTCACTGTGGTCTTTAGTTACAGGTTTTACTGTATCTGGAGCACTACACTCAAGCCTCCCCCCTCCCTCCCCCCCCCCCCCCTCTTCGACGTGACTATAGATCCTTGACTGAAACGTAAGAAGCGGATTTGAGCACAGCATCGTCGTCATTCCCTATGACGTCATGCGAAGGTAAAATCATGTATAGTATGCTTTGAATGCAGTGACTTAGCAGTGAGGCCCGTCACTGCATGCAAGCACCCCGAATGATGACGTAATGCCTTAACACAGTGCTGGTTCTCAGAGCAAACAGTACTGTCGGTCGCCAGAGAACTGGGAGGGGGGGGGGGGGGGGGTCAGCCTCCTAGCCTGGACCATTCCTTTTTCAAGTCTATGCCCAGTCGAGTCACTTTGTGTACATTGGTATGCTGTGCTTGGTGAACATTTAGGCTGGTCTTTCTTCGGCGCTCCGTTCTCCGTCGCCCAATACAGTAAAACCTGTAACTACAGACCACCGTGGCTAGCGAACAGCCTGCTACTACAGACCAGTTCGCCAGGCACGGATGGTCTCACATTCATAATTATTATGTTTGTGCGGTGCAAACTTCTAACTAAGGACTACCTGTCACTAAAGACCGCTTTCTCTGGCCCCAAGGGGTGGTCGTTAGTCACAGGGTTTACTGTAGTACTGTATGCAAAGCATATGAGGTGGACAAGTAAAGTTAACGTACCAGGACACGGCTTCCTCGGAGCTGCTGTGGGCTTACTGATCGGAGATGGATCTGGCTCGGCGGCACGGGGTGCTGTTGCAGCAGTATATGAAAAAAAGAAGCACACATTCCTGCTAGAACAGGGCAGCGAGGTATACCCAAATTGCCTAGTATGGCAACAAATATCTAACGTCATGCACAGTCTACTTCATCTAAAAATTGCACCCTAGGTTTTTGCCATCTGTCACACACACTAAAACACAACACAAGGACTGACAGTGTTTCAGTCACGGAGAACAGAACTTCGATCGGCGAGTGAGGTTCTGGCGACTGCGAAACTCCCGGCCACAGTGGCAACTGATGTCATGAGAGGCAGGTTTACACACGCGTACGTGCTCACACACACACACACACACACACACACACACACACACACATGCACACACACAAACGTGCACACACACACACACACACACATGCAGACACGCACACACACACATACACACACACACACACACACAAACACACACACAGCGGCAGACACGTGGGGTAGTGCATTCTCTGGTTGCGTTACGCAGAGCTCACTGACTCGTTCGTTCGAGTAATTTGCCAAGGTAGGTTCGGGCCAGGATAAAATCTGGCTTTGAAAAATTGAACAAATTGACCTTTTCAGTTTCATCCAGTTCAGCCTCATTTTCTCTGCGCTGTGCTGATGCATCCACAAAGAACGAAACAGTTTCGTCCGCCGATTTAGTATACAAGCCCCCTCTCCCTCCCCCCCCCCCCCCCCCCCCCCCCCACCCTCCCATCGGCAAACCCCTTTTCTTTCTATATTTAGTACATGTATAGTGTGTAGATTTAGTAAAAAGGAAATTTGAAAAGTGGCCGCCCCAGCACTGTGCGGCCCAAGCGCAGAGCATACCGTTTTTTCCCGTTTTTAAGTTGATCTCTGTTATAAGTCAAAGCCCCCTACTTAGAACCTTGATTTCCCGGTTTAACGGCAGATGACCCCAATTGTAAGTCGACCACCCCTTTCCTAGTTCCGTGTTTAGGTCGTAAAAGGTAATATTATACGATGCGCGGTGACAAGTGAATGCTCACACAGTAGAACATTGTACAGGTGTAATGCGTTGCACAAGCAAGTGACCTCACCAGCTACTTCTTGTTGCCAGCACATTGTGGAGCAAAGTCCCTTTAAAACTTTACTCTCCCAAGTGGATGGCCTCTTGTAACCGGATGGTATCTTGAATCACCTTCCCAGTGGTCTTCACTAAACTGTAGCAAATAATGGAAACAGAACATGAAAACAGCAAGCCATTAATCCATGATGACATGACTCATTCGAACAGTGGGACGGAAGAATATTTCTGGAGCTCTCGCATTTGGCGAACGGCAGTGGCCGTCTATCATGGCCACACCAATGTCACGGAAAGGTCGTCGGGTTTGGCAAGGACGTAGGAATGTATCCCTGAGAAAGATGTTTGGTGAACAAGACATGTCAGGGAATAATTTAACCAGTATCGCATCGCAGTTTGCTACGCAATTCCTCTGAGGTGCGAAGCAACTTCAGAAATGTGTCGCAGAAAACTGCAATGCATATTGATTTTTCACTGTACCCTATGATGCACAGTGTGTCTCTTAGGGATGAAATAGATGCACAGAGCTTCGAAAGTGTTGAGCTATGCATCCTGGCACCAGATTAGGTTTGCAACTAAGATGTTACAATGTACCTGTGGTCTGAGCTGGCACTCTGATCAGCTCTGCAGAACGTCAATGTTGTCAAGTGTTAAAAACAATTGCTACGCGACATTTTCGAATTGCTAGTCAAGTTCGATTCTGCAAAGCAAAATTGATATGCAAAAATCGAAAGTAATTTACTCCCTGCATCCCCTACGCTCTGCCCAAGTATTTGACACGGAAACAGTGTGCAGGTAACATCAATGTAGCCCCCCCCCTTCCCTCTCCTGCCCAAGGGGGGGGGGGAACAATATTATGTAAACATTGTGTAGGTAACTCCAAGACCCCCCACCCCCCCCCCCCTCCCCTCCCGTTCTGCCCAAGCCTATCCAGGGGATCCTTTACGCGAAACCCAATCCATACAATCAAAATTAATGCGCTACAGTTCTATCGTGGAAATCATCTTTCCAGTACTGGTAACTATTATTTTTGTGTTCACCTCTTTGTGCCCGGATGCATGCAGTTATGTTTAGTCAGGATCATGTGCGTCAGGCACAATCAACAACATTACTTTCTGCGACACCATGCGCAGGGGCGGCAGGTAATACTAGGGACAATCAGCAGGCGCGTGCCCCGTATGGGTTCCTGGGTGCCCGGAACTCCCCTTTTTTCTCGCTCAAAATGCAGGATTTTGCTTCATTTTTTGAAATTTTCCCGGGGACGCCCCCCCCCTTGAAGGGCACCGGCGCATGCGCCTGATCAGCGACTGTGATCCACGATTCACAAGTTTTGTATGTGTTTTTGGTCCCTGCGACATGTTGATGCATGGCAAAGTACAGCGATGAAATCCAGTCGCGCAAGTCAAGTACGCGCCGGGCGTTGCGCAGCCCAAGACCAGCGAACACCGGGCTGGGAAGAAAGGTGCAAGGCGCAAACGTGATTGACGCGACTGGATTTCATTTAGCAGCACTGGGCATGCAGTGCCTAGTACTGTAGCGGACATGGAAATCCAGTCGATTGACCGGGGTCGGCGCGTACAGCGCGTACAGAACGTTCCATGCAGACTTGCAGTGCACAGTCTAGTCATGTTGATCCGATGCGACCTGCGCGCTGCAGCGCATAAATGTGTGTACGCGTTCGTCCTGCTTACCCACGGCTGGTTGGCCGGCGCCCTGGGGCGGGCGGCTAGACGTGCGACTGGATTTCCATGTTCATGACAGTACATGGAAGTAAATTTCACATGCGCCCTCCATGGAAAAGAACTGTACAGCAACACATGGCTCCCATACATTACAGATCTTGCAATAATACTTTTCCATAATACTGGTGCCACCTATCAGGATTCACAGGCGTTTGCTTTTCTCAAAATGATGTCGAAGTCACACGGATGGCTTTGCCAACTCATGGCCTTGAGAACGAGTCAGTGTCCATGTCGCTTTTGTTAAATGATGAGAGCAAAATAATAATCGCACATTATCCAAAACATTTTTTCCATGCCCCTCTTTTCCAGTGAAGTGTGAGTGAACTCACGCTATGACTGATACCGGTATTCTAGTAACTACGATTGTACAATCATGACTTTATCACTTTCCAGCGTTCGTTTACTAGTACATGCGCGCCGTACACTTTGGGGTGGGGTAGGGGGAGGGGGGGGGGGGGGGTGATCTACCTAGCCCATTACCGCTCTCACGGTTCACACCCCGTTTCACCGGCTTTTGATGTGAGCATCTAGGGTGTGGCGGAGGTCAGTACAGCCTGGTGTCCTCAAATATCCTTTTCTTACGCTCCCTTCGATTGCTACCAGGACACAGGAAAGGTGCATCCAGCACCGGGTGCGATGGTGCACGGAAAATGCATTGTCCATCTCCTGCGATGGTGCAGGCCCCCATGCTGACCTAGTGGAGACAATAATTATAATAATTATTATCATCTTAGTCCCCTGTTCACATCCTAGGCATCCTAGGCTTGCAGACAGCGATCGCTGAATGAAAATCCCGCGCAAAGTTCGTTCAGGAAAGATAAAAAGAAACATTGCTCTGGGATCCCTGAATAGTTCTTACCGTGATGTGTTGGGGTGAGGGTCAAGCAGCGAGCAATCGCAGCCACAGGGAGCATCTAATAATCAGATTTTCCAGCAGGCGTATGGTCTGCTTGGGCAAGCGGACACCCAGTGACACACGAACCGAGAGACTCGAGCCCCTGCAGTGAAGATCCGGAAAGACTTCAACACAACGAAGTACTGCACGCAGATCAAAGTACATGTAGTCCGTTACCATGGTTACACAAACAGTTACATGCGTGCACCAGGCGAAGGACTAAAGGGACCGTCACTTAATTAATTATTTTTGCCGACTACCCGCCAAAAAAATCTTTTCGTTTCACGTGTCAGACACGTCCGCGAGCGCGTACGACTCGCTACCTTTCACGTCAAGCAATCTAGATCTGTTCACGCCACGCGCCACGTACCACATGGCTGGATAGCGCGTACATGCAAACAATCATGCATGATTGAAGACTTGCAAAATCAATTTTTACAAGTCCAGGCGCTAGGCCTAGCTAGGCAGTACTAGTCTAATGGCAGCTGACTTTATTTTCGGAGAAACACTACTCATTGTAGTAAAAACTTAAAAGTAACAATGAATAGCGATATCATCTAGGAAGGATCGCTACCCTAACGCTAAGGAAAAGGCCTTGCACGGCTGCTCTACGAAGTGTTGAAGAAAGACTCAAAGTCAGTTGGTGGACGAACAACTCGCTGGTGCCGGAAAACTTGGCCCCCAACGATGGTGTTTGGTGAATCATCATTCATCAAGCATAATGTCTTGTAGCAGTGTTCACCGAGGAAGGAGAACGCTCTAGCCGCTGCTGTTGTCCGTTTCATCCACGTTGGGCGTTAGCTGCACCGCGCCTATTGTGTTTTAGTATTCCATGGACACACATTAGCATTCAGAGCGATTGTGGAGCCACAATTAATTTACTTCACACAGCGTTGTATTGTCCACGAGCGCAAACTTCATTATCAGCAGTAACTGTTACTCTTCATCCTACGTGTAGATATGGAGTATGCACGGCCTTGTCACGACAGCGACAGCTCTACAGAGTGTTCAAGTGAGAAACATTAATTTCAATTGTTGGTGAACGAACAAATGGCTGGTTCCGAAAAACGCGGCCTGCACCGATGGTGTTCGGTGCATCATCAAACAGGGTGACCAGCGGCAGCTCTACGGAGTGTTCAAGTGAGAAACCTTTGTTTCGACTTTTGGTGGACAAACAAATCGTCGGTGCCGAAAAACGTGGCCTGCGCCGATGGTGCTTGAAACATCAAGCATGGTATATGGTGACTGTCAGTGTTCATCGAGGAAGGAGAACACTCAGGCCGTCGTCCGTTCATCCATTTCGTTAGCTGCACTAAGTCTATTGTGTCCTTGTATTCCATGGGACCCCACTCATGAAGCATGGCGTCTGACCTGTGTACACAGAGCGGGGAGATGCTCCTGCTGATATCTTATCTGTCCTGTGTATTCCCAAGGGCTCACAACGATGGTTTTGGACAAGTCAGATAAAATAGAGTCAACGGAGAAATATCACAATTGTCTCCTGTGTATTATATCCGTCTGATGTCACCAGATCGTCACTGGGTGCTGTGACCAAGATACGGGTCATGACGAACGCTGATTCAACTGGACGAATCGCAACCTGACGACGAAGAATCGCGAGGCTTTTCAGATGCAGGGACACAATGGAAACTGACCGACTTCAGAACAGCACTGAAGCGTTATGTTATCATGCAAGACGCCTTTCTGCGCCGCACAAACACAGGCGGTACTGCAGCAGAAGATGTCACTCACTATTCTGCAGGTGCACTGGTGACAGGCGCATGCAAGTTCACGAGGAGGAACCGGTCTGATGGTAACTGGAATGCCAGCAGTATGAGATCTCACCTGGACAAGAGCTGCACGAAATACACAACAGTAGCACAGCGGAAAGAATAACTGATTGAACAGAAGCGTTGCTTTGTGTGTTTGCGCACAGGGCACCGGTCAACTCAGTGCAAGGCCACCCGCAAGTGTAATGTGTGTGCATGCATGGGTCACCAATCAGGGTCACCATCATGTCACGATCTGCCCTGAATCTCAACAGAAATCTAACAGCAGTACCAACATAGTAGCTGATCATCCTGTGGCTGACGAGGTACCAGCATCTAGCGCAACAGCAGCTAGTGCAGCATCAACCAGTATCGCCATTGACCGTAAGATAGTCAGTCGTCTTGATCGGTGCAGATTTCTTCTGGGAGTTTATGACGGGGAGCACCAGAGGACTTCCGCCAGGACTACAGTTTCTGCCTACCACAGTCGGTTTTGTGGTGACTGGCCGAACACGTCACTCCAAGCACTCAGCTACGCCGATGAGCAGCCATGCCAGCTATCGTTTCTCTAACCGATGCAACTTCCGACTCCTGCACCATCCCAGATCTGTGGGACCTAGACTGCGTTGACATCCAGGATTCAGGCAATCTTACTAACAACGACCTAGCCATTAGGCAATTCATCATTGTTCTACGATTTTGCCTGCCACCAATCGTCATGACCTGCGATACTGAGAAGGCCATTTACAAATCAGTGCCAAACCCAGCATACAGAGATGCGACACGATTTCTGTGGTTCGCCAACTCCGACAGTCCATCAGTCACCCCATCCAGCCTGTTCACGCTCATAAGCAGTCCATTTCTGCTTGGCGCGTCTATACAGCATCATTTGGCACAGCAAGATGACAAAACAGCTAGCAGTGACTATTGGTGAGAACATTTTCTGCTGTGCCATTGGAGTGTGCACGATACACGAACCCTGCTCTTTTGTTGGCACCGCCTCTGTAACTTACTGCATAGGGTACAAGGTGACCGTTGTCGGTTTACATGTACTCCAGTTATTACACCGTGCATGCACTGAGTCTGTGCTGCACTGTGCATCCATAGGTGTCCATTTGCGGTAGCGCAAGGTGACACGCAAGGTTGATGTATTGTGTTGTCCGCTGCTATTCGAAGCTCTCGGAGTCGGAAGCGTTACCTCTGTTTTCCCTGTTCCTCCCTGCGCGGAGTCTGTAGTTCTGGCTTGCAGTCGCTGTTACATGCATGTTGGCAGTTGCATGTGTTTTGGTTTTCAGTTGTCTTTATTTGTTTTGTGTAGACGACAGTTCAATATTCTTTTTTTCTAGCAGTTGTTGCACTTCCTACATTCCGTAGTTATCTGCGGTTGGTATTCGAGAGAGCAAACTGTGTTCTTCTCCAGAGTGGAGTAAACCATTCGCTTGTGTCTAAGGAAAACCCTGTGTGTTGACGAAGAGGTTGACTTGGCTGTAGAGTGAAATTACCACGTGGTCGCATGGTCCACAAAATCTTAGAACTAGCTTAGGGTCTTCTGGAATATGGTATAATATGAGCAGCATGAGAGTGAAGTAAATAACTATGAGCTCAAACATTCAGTCTTTCAAGAGTAGGTGTTTCATCACGGAATAGGTACTGCAGTTCACTTACACACTGCAACAATGGACCAGCAGTGTCCGGCATACAATAGTCATGTGCATTATGTACCGTGTGTATACTCACAGCTGCAAGGCCAGCGCCCCGTGGCTGCTTGACTTCTCACTTGATATAAGTATTCACAACAGTAAGACTCTGTGATCAATCAGGGCTCTGTGAGCAGTTATGCTTGGAAGCAGTCACAAATGCCCCATGATCAGTCACAAAACTAAACTTGGCAACCAGTCACAGCTTCCACCCTGCCCCAAGACCAGTCACCAGAGATGACCATAGTAAATCTGCAGGGAGTTTCATAATCTGTTCATTGCAGAGTCCACTATACTATTATTCTAGAGGGTGGTAGCGTTCCTGCGGATGCGGAAAACTTAGCTGGAACCCGAGTGTCACGTGAACCCTGATTTTTAAGACTTTCATTATTTGTTTTACGATGAGCCTATTATACGCGATACAGGCTCAGAACACACTTTTCGTCTAGTTGGCATATCAGGGATATAGGGCGGAGCAGCCCATATCCCCAATTATGACACGCGAGTAATAGTGAAATACGATTGGCGCATTGTGCTGGACTGACTGCGGTAATGTAAAGCTAAAATCAAGCAGTCAGTTTGCCCTTGGCACGGCCTTGTCATGAGGGTGCCACATCCGTGGAAAGGCAACATGCCGGCTAATCTCCCTGAGAAGTTGAGTGGTTATCAGCAGGCGATGACGCCGTGTCGACGATGACCTGTTGATGCCCGACAGGAACCTTGCGAGGAGAGTCATTGGGCCCGACGGGTAGGTAAAGCCAACTTCCACATGAAGTTTGCGGATGGCCGACATGTAGACATGGACAGATTGGGGCTGAACAGTTCTGAACAACTCGACAGCAAAATAACTCAAAATGTAAAAAGTCATCACCTGGCAATGGATTCCAGGCATGCCCTTGACAGAACTGGAAGTAATGGGTATCGGCGGAAAAATATTTCCGACTGGTGCCAGTGCTGCTAGCTGCAGCACGGAGTCCGTCAACTGAGAGTTGGCAAGACTGGCTGATCTGGCTCAGCTGCCGCTGACGTTTCTGCTCTTGGACAGTGCAACGCCGCATGAAGATATGTTGTGGCTCCACAATCGCTGAGAACGCTAGTGTGCGTCCATGGAATACTAAAACACAATAGGCGCGGCGCAGCTAACGCCCACTTGGATGAATCGGACGACAGTGGTGGTGAGTGCATTCTCCTTCCTCGGTGAACACTGCTGGTCACCCTGTTTGATGATCCACCAAACACCATCGGTGCAGGCCGCGTTTTTCGGAACCAGCCATTTGTTCGTTCACCAACAATTGAAATTAATGTTTCTCACTTGAACACTCTGTAGAGCTATCGCTGTCGTGACAAGGCCGTGTAGACTCCAAATCTACATGTAGGATGAAGAGTAACAGTTACTTTTCCTCGTTGGAACAATTAGTAAAGGCCTCTTTTACGGGCAAACAGAATACAATTGACAGTGGCATGGCGAGTGATTAGAACACAACACCAAAAAATGAAAACAATTGTATGTGTGAAAAAAGAGTAACAGTTACTGCTGATAATGAAGTTTGCGCTCGTGGACAATACAACGATCCTTCCTAGATGATATCCCTATTCATTGTTACTTTTTACTACAATGAGTAGTGTTTCTCCGAAAATAAAGTCAGCTGCCATTACATTAGGCATTATCGGTGATTACCATGATTACTGTCTAGGCCTAGCCTAGCGCCTGGACTTGTAAAAATTATTTTGCAAGTCGTCAATCATGTTTGCATGTACGCGCGATTTGTTCAGGCAGCGCCAAATGAATACAAGATGTGCATGTGGGTGTATATGCTGAGGGTATGGGCATTCATGCGTTCAAGTAAGGGAGCCGTGTGAGTGCGAGCCCGCCTCAAGCACTGATCTGACAGCCTTTGCGCCAGACCTTATTCGATAACGTGACTTTTGGACTCGCCTCCAGGGATTTGTCATAAGCTAGGGCACGCGTACGAGAAACGAGTGGCAAGAAAGGCCCAGTTTGTACGAAAGAGTAGTAAAATACCGGTATTTATCTACTCCTATGTTCGCACACAGAGTCCACTGTGCACTGAGCGCAGATCTCTTGCCACTCCCTGGTTCCCGGGACCCCGGTTCACGTGATTGTGACGTTTATCGAATAAGGTCTATTGCCAGAGTGAGGAAGCTCCTCGAACGTTTAAATCCGGCCAAGTCCAGCGGTGATGATGACATTTCTGCAGCCCTTCTCCGCGCACATGCAGACGTACTGGCGCCATCCCTGACTTTGATCTTGAACAAGTCCCTGAGAGAGGGCATATTTCCTGCCCAGATGAAAAGTGCTAGGATATCGCCACTCTTCAAAGGCGGAGATCCGAGCATGCCAAAGAATCATCGACCAGTGTCCTTGTTATCGATTGCATCCAAAGTGTTGGAAAGGATAGTCCACGGGCAACTCACACGATATCTAGTCCAGAGCAATTTATTCCCGCCAACTCAATTCGGCTACAGATCCCACCACTCTACATCCGACGCACTAGTGCTAGCTGTGGAAGGTATCTGTGAGGCCCGTATGAACAAACTCAACACAGGTGTAGCCTTTGTTGATAATTATGTCAAAGGCATTCGATAAAGTGAAACATCAAACTCTTGTGCAAGATCTGTTCGAACTTGGCATCTGCGACACGGCACTCTGTTGGCTGGTGGATTACCTCTCTGATAGAGAACAGTACGTTCAGGTTGGCCAGACTAGAAGTCTCCCGTACACCAGTTACTCAGGTGTCCCCCAGGGGTCGGTACTGGGCCCACTGCTATTTATTGTCTATGCCCGCGGCATAGCAGAAGAACTATCGCCGTTTAATGTGGGAGCAATCCAGTTTGCTGATGACATCTCTATACGATGTAGCAGGGAGTCTGCGGAAGCTGTTTCTGCACACCTTTCAGCTGCTGTTCAGCACCTGGCCACCTGGCTGAAGGGCCGTGGTTTAATTCTTAATGAAAGAAAGACACAGATATTGCCTATTCCCCCATCCCCATCTCAAGCACTTGAGCTGCATGTCATTTGTAATGGGCAGACGCTGCCTGTTGTGAAAACGGCCAAGTATCTTGGCCTACATTTCGACTCAGACATGAGCTGGAACACCATGACAAGCCATGTTGCACGCCGCGTTGCCACTAAGATTGGGCTACTAAATCGAAGTGCAGCATGTTTGCCTTTTTCTTGCCGTGTTCAGTTTTTCAGGTCCTTTATACTATCAGAATTTGACTATGCATCTGCTGCCTATGCCTCTTTCTTATCGTCTTATCAGGATAAGCGCCTAAATAGTTTGTTCAAACGTGCGGCTCGCTCGGTGTGCATAGTCCATCGGCCAAGTCTCAAAATCGAAAGTGGTGATGCACTGAGCTTCCAACTAAACGCGACCATACCCAGCACGTAGAGAATATATCAGAGAACACTATTCCGTTTGTTGGACGTGCCGAATTCAGTCCAGGGCGTCGATACGAAGCGTTCTTCGTCGCCGAGTTTTTTACTGTGCGCTCCATTTGAGAGTGCGCAGAGTTCTGATCGAGAGTTTTTTGAGCAGATTTTTAAATTTTTGAGGCTGTCAGCTGACAGCTGTCAACCCTAAATGGCACTTAGTATGTGACAGGCAATAGGTTTTGGTGCCTCCGTATGCCTTCTAATAAGTATCTTCCTTCGTTTCACTTCGCTGCTTCGCCCACCACCTCAGGAGATGACAGCATACCTGCACTAGTCAGCTCTCGCTAACCCTGTCTCTCTTTCTCCGTCTTAGCGCTCGTCATTCGTGTCCTTCTGCTGGGGCGAGCTTGATACTGTTGTGTCGTAGTTTTTAGGCAATAGTGGCTGTTGTTCGCGTGACGATCAGGATTTATGGAGAAAGACGACGACTCGCCAAGTTCCCATGCAGCCACAGACGGCGTAGCAATTCTTACCGCCAACCCTTCGAGCAACGGAACCGGCCTGAGTTGGAAATCGTGTCTGTGTAATTGTGCCACGATACGGATGAAATACACAGGCTCACATGTGATGAGATGAAGATAATCTCAACAGGCTGACGGAAATCCAACAGGCTCACGGGAACGCTGCAGTTATGGTCGGAGACGCGGAGTTATTTAGTCACTGGTAAATGTTGCATCGAGTGCTGTGTGCTCTAACACAATTGTAAAATCATGAAAAAGCGAAAATAATGCAATGGTGGGGCTGAGTGGTGTTCTGTGGAGGAGACGTCGCTGTCTCAGTATTCAACGCCGGACCCTGTATTTCAAGTCTGTGGTCATGCTCGATCATAAGTTCCTGTATGGCTCCAGTGCCTTCTCAGCATTGTTGGCGGGTAAGCACCTGGATCGTGTCCAAGTACTGCGGCTCTGGTGGCTTGAGGGATGTGCGGGTGCTCGCCGTGCACCCCTGCCGGCAATCTGCTAGTGAAGCTTGGTACCTACTGTGTCCGGGAGATTTTCATCCAGAAGCTGATCTTCCTAGGCTGGAGCTGCTGCTACTCCTGTGCTAGCCCTCAACCACTGGCGCTCCTACTCGGCTCCAGTGTGGGCCATTAACCACCCTGCCGTTTCGCACTGTTGCTATTCCACACCGTCAGCATTTAACTCTGAGGTCAGACCTTGATCCCTCCCACCATATGCTATCTGTCTGTCTGCCTCTCTCTCACACACAGATGTGCGCGCATACACACAAACACACACACACACACATGCACACACACACACATGCACACACAGTGACACGAACATACACATAGCCAACTTCTCTGTGTTTGGTGATCATCATCTGTTTTCTGATGTGCAAGCTCACCTCTGATGCCGATTACTTCCTTTCTTAGACCCGGTCTGCTATTAGACCAGTCTGCTCTCCCTTCACTCGCTTGTAAATCCTACTTGGAGCAGTTAGGTTGTGTCACTGCTCCTACTGATGTCATTGTTGTGAAAGCAATATCATCGCCATTGGTGGTAATTTTCCACCGTGCATGAATCATTAACAATCATCATTTATGTGTCACGGCCTAACCATCCTCGTAACTCCCCTCATCGTGACTAGTGCTGTACCGTTGAAACCTACTTTGCTTCAGTGTATATTCGCTCCAAAGCTCTTGTTTTGTTGCATAGTGATCTGACGCAATGTGCTATAGCCTATCGGGTAATATGGATAAGATTAGTACAGTCGGCATCGCCTATCGAGTGACCAGGTACATGTATAAGGATACTAGTACATGTATACCGGCTTAACGATATCGGAACACAAATAGCACTATGTGTGCAATATTCCTTTCTAAGCTCACGCTGTGCGGTGCAGATAGGTCATGTGTCGTTGCCAACTTGCCGCATGTGCATGTGCAGCAGGAAGGCACCACATGTCGACTACTACTTATACTGTACAGCATTGTGTGCTTACATGCATCTACGGCCTTGTGGATGCAATTGAGTCTCACATACATGTACATGAAATATTGCGTGTAGTGCGGCATCAGTTAAGGGGGGACACCACCATTCGCGGCCCAAATCAGACCGCATACAATTGAAATAGACATATCATGAAAACGGATTGGCAGATTGCCTTCAAATTTTCTATGTTCAATCACTATATACTGCTCCACAATGTAGGCACCAAAAAGAGAATTTACAGTTCATCCCAGTAATGCTTGATGGGCTACACAAATTCTTCACGGGTGCGCACAAACAGCAATTTTTTTGGACAACTTTGCAGCAAGATGTATCAACATAGACAGTTCCAAAATGCAGCAAAACCCAGTCCATATGCCTATGCAGGGAATGAACTACAATGAACTCTATCTGACAGGTATTACTACCCCAAATGCAGAGACAAAACAGGACGAGCAGCAAAACGCGTAAAATAGAAGGCACTGTGGGAGCTCAAAATCCAATGTAAAAGGTCCTATGATCACCATTGTAGTTCAATCCCTGCGCAACAAGTCACTGATTCCAAAAATGTATGGGTTGATAGGTCTAAAATAAACACACTAGCCGCAATCATGTCCAAGAAGGCAGAAAAAGGCCAAAAAGCACAAACATTTAGGTGTCCTTTTCATAGATTCTAAGACTATTGTTCCAACTAAAACCCACCAGCCTCGTATGTGACACCCTCAGCTTCCACAATCTGCTCCTCAATTCCCTTCCTGCACCTCCTCCTTTGTTTCCTTCGCTGTTTTTCCTCCTGCTTCATCTTCTTCTCAGCCTTAGCCACTCTAATACTATCCAACATGAGCTGGCGTTCTGCAAAAACGCCAGGTGCGGTTGCAGAGAGGGATATGGCCCGACTTCCACTTCTCATACTCGTCAGCTGTGACTTCACTATGCGTCTGGCGAGCTTTCCACAAGCTGAAGCCATGGCAGTACTTGGAAGCTAGATGCACATCAAGGACCTTCCCGACTTGCCAGTCAATTGCCGTAAACGCACCGTGTAGGGAGGAAAACCCGCGCTTCATTCACGTACCATCATAGGTGACAGCAGTTATATGCTTAGGCCTGTCCATTGTCTTGTTCATCTGCTGCTTCGTTCATGCTGATTTGCGCAACTGACCTTGCCGCCTTGCACAATGCTCGCTGGTGCCGCTGGAATACAGATAGCTGAACAGGTGGGGCAAATTCATGAGGCCGCAAAAAATTTGCCAGCCAACATGGCCAATTCCCAGCGTGCACAATGCCAGAACACTGCGGCGATTGCACTCATAAAACTGTCCTGACTTCTCCACCACTGGCAGGCTGGTGCCTGCTGAACACTGGCTCTTCATTGCAGCATGCGATTCTGACAGTGGATGCAAGGCCAGAACGTGCAGTTTCAGCAATGGTCAGCTCACCTCCACAGTATTTTACACGAGCAAGCAGAGAAAATCAAATTTCGTAAACAATTCAAGTCCAGTGGCGTCTGAATCACAACTTTCAGCAATTGGGCCATGACAGTCTTCAGAGAACGAGGAATCACTTGAGGGAGCAACTGTCTGAGTTCGAGGCCAGCGCACATCCATCAAAGCTCTCCTCCGAATCCGACTCACCATCGCTCAGTTGAATCCATTAATTTTTTATTATGATCACTGTATTCTTATTTTTGGAACGCCATCGTACAACTTGCGCTTCGAGGCGGACTCTGGCACTGCTTCAGCTTCATAAACTCCCTCAGCAGCTTCCTGGACAGGTGCTGCGTGCAGTGAGAATCTTCTCTTTGCAGGACGCTTGCACGACCTGCTCTTCTTGTTCCCCATTGTGCATCGCGCTCGAAACTGCAACAGCAAAGAAGTCCTTTGGGAAAGAATTTTTTGCACTTTTTTGCACGTGGCACGGGTCACTGCTGCCATGGCAACAAAATTTGGAAGTAAAAGCGCTTCAAAACTCCCAAACTCCACGGCCACAATCTTGACAGCTCGTTTAGTGCACGAGCATCGCGATGTGTACAATTTTTTTCAACTTTTTAGTGTACGAACATCGATGTGTACAAATTTTTCAAATATTTTCAAATTTCAAACGGTCATATGACTGCAACGGTTGGTCCGAATCGCTTCAAATTTGGAATACTGACACCTCAGGGCATATGCTTTGATTTCCAATAGCAAAAAGGTGACAAATCGAAAGTTGATTTTTTGACCCCTGGAAGGTGGTGTCCCACCTTAACATACAGTGGCTAAATATTTTTCTCGCAATAATGACCGTATTCACCACAAGTGTGTTTATGTCCAGAGCCAACTCAAGTCCTGTATTATTTATGACCATGACAACAAGACTTCCGGGCTGAAATTCTTCTATGACAGGCATGAACACTTGTCTTACAATTGTTCGTGATTGTACGAAGTACATATTCGCTGTTGCATCAATTTTGCACCATTTACATTGTAGTGCCACTAGTGGTATCACCTGCATGCGTATTGAGTCAAACAAGGTTACCTCTGTATAATTATTATGCTTATCGTGGCTATCAAGAGCTTCGATGCAAATTCCCAGCTGACGAATGGTGTCCAGCTTGTGTTCAGCTCAGCTGGCACTCACAACTCATAATAATTGCGTTCTAGACGCCAGATGAGATGTTTCAGCTACAATGTAGACACAACGTCCGTGTTCAAGAAAGCCGTCACTTCATCTTCTGTCCATCCTCAATAGCACGTTCAAGCAAATACGTCTGAAACGCAGTAGCGACAATCCGACAGCGGCGACACGCCGTCTTCTCCGAATGAGCTTCTACCGTTCTAATTCAGATTCCCCCAAAAATGTCAAAATAAATAATAGATTTCCACCAAGCTCGCTAGAATCTTGCGAACCGTCAACATGCAGGCATTTCAAGTGTTCGAGCGTGCGTAGATTCTGCTCAGCGGCTCAAGAACATTCGCCAAGCGAAAAAAAGTCGATGAGAAAGATGTAATGGTGGACGAAATTACGAAAATCGGAAGAAGGTATTCGACCCAGTTCGACTATCCTGGACTGGATTGGCAACGTCCAACAATCGGATTCTTATTATTTGGGGTCTCATGAGCTAGTGTGCCAAAGGGTGTTTAGTTGGAGCTTCAGTGCATCACCTTCGCCGAAAGAGGCCCTTTCTGAGATTTGGCCGATGGACTAGTCCATCGGCCAAGTCTCAAAATCGTAAGTGGTGATGCACTGAGCTTCCAACTAAACGCGACCATACCCAGCACGTAGAGAATATATCAGAGAACACTATTCCGTTTGTTGGACGTGTCGAATTCAGTCCAGGGCGTCGGTACGAAGCGTTCTTCGTCGCCGAGTTTTTTACTGTGCGCTCCATTTGAGAGTGCGCAGAGTTCTGATCGAGAATTTTTTGAGCAGATTTTCAAATTTTTGAGGCTGTCAGCTGACAGCTGTCAACCCTAAATGGCACTTAGTATGTGACAGGCAATAGGTTTTGGTGCCTCCGTATGCCTTCTAATAAGTTCTATCTTCCTTCGTTTCACTTCGCTGCTTCGCCCACCACCTCAGGAGATGACAGCGTACCTGCACTAGTCAGCTCTCGCTAACCCTGTCTCTCTTTCTCCGTCTTAGCGCTCGTCATTCGTGTCCTTCTGCTGGGGCGAGCTTGATACTGTTGTGTCGTAGTTTTTAGGCAATAGTGGCTGTTGTTCGCGTGACGATCAGGATTTATGGAGAAAGACGACGACTCGCCAAGTTCCCATGCAGCCACAGACGGCGTAGCAATTCTTACCGCCAACCCTTCGAGCAACGGAACCGGCCTGAGTTGGAAATCGTGTCTGTGTAATTGTGCCACGATACGGATGAAACACACAGGCTCACATGTGACGCGATGAAGATAATCTCAACAGGCTGACGGAAATCCAACAGGCTCACGGGAACGCTGCAGTTATGGTCGGAGACGCGGAGTTATTTAGTCACTGGTAAATGTTGCATCGAGTGCTGTGTGGTAAAAATCATGAAAAAGTAAAAATAATGCAATGGTGGGGCTGAGTGGTGTTCTGTGGAGGAGACGTCGCTGTCTCAGTATTCAACGCCGGACTCTGTATTTCAAGTCTGTGGTCATGCTCGATCATAAGTTCCTGTATGGCTCCAGTGCCTTCTCAGCATTGTTGGCGGGTAAGCACCTGGATCGTGTCCAAGTACTGCGGCTCTGGTGGCTTGAGGGTTGTACGGGTGCTCGCCGTGCACCCCTGCCGGCAATCTGCTAGTGAAGCTTGGTACCTACTGTGTCCGGGAGATTTTCATCCAGAAGCTGATCTTCCTAGGCTGGAGCTGCTGCTACTCCTGTGCTAGCCCTCAACCACTGGCGCTCCTACTCGGCTCCAGTGTGGGCCATTAACCACCCTGCCCGATTTCGCACTGTTGCTATTCCACACCGTCAGCATTTAACTCTGAGGTCAGACCTTGGTCCCTCCCACCATATGCTATCTGCCTGTCTGCCTCTCTCTCGCACACAGATGTGCGCGCATACACACAAACACACATGCACACACACACACACATGCACACACAGTGACACAAACACACACATAGCCAACTTCTCTGTGTTTGGTGATCATCATCTGTTTTCTGATGTGCAAGCTCACCTCTGATGCCGATTACTTCCTTGCGTAGACCCGGTCTGCTATTAGACCAGTCTGCTCTCCCTTCACTCGCTTGTAAATCCTACTTGGAGCAGTAAGGTTGTGTCACTACTCCTACTGATGTCATTGTTGTGAAAGCAATATCATCGCCATTGGTGGTAATTTTCCACCGTGCATGAATCATTAACAATCATTATCTATGTGTCACGGCCTAACCATCCTCGTAACTCCCCTCATCGTGACTAGTGCTGTACCGTTGAAACCTACTTTGCTTCAGTGTATATTCGCTCCAAAGCTCTTGTTTTGTTGCATAGTGATCTGACGCAGTGTGCTATAGCCTATCGGGTAATATGGATAAGATTAGTACAGTCGGCATCGCCTATCGAGTGACCAGGTACATGTATAAGGATACTAGTACATGTATACCGGCTTAATGATATCGGAACACAAATAGCACTATGTGTGACAGTGCAATATACCTTTCTAAGCTCACGCAGTGCGGTGCAGATAGGTCATGTGTTGTTGCCAACTTGCGGCATGTGCATGTGCAGCAGGAAGGCACCACATGTCGACTACTACTTATACTGTACAGCATTGTGTGCTTACATGCATCTACGGCCTTGTGGATGCAATTGAGTCTCACATACATGTACATGAAATATTGCTTGTAGTGCGGCATCAGGTGCATACAATGGCTAAATATTTTTCTCGCAATAATGACCGTATTCACCACAAGTGTGTTTATGTCCAGAGCCAACTCAAGTCCTGTATTATTTATGACCATGACAACAAGACTTCCGGGCTGAAATTCTTCTATGACAGGCATGAACACTTGCCTTACAATTGTTCGTGATTGTACGAAGTACATATTCGCTGTTGCATCAATTTTGCACCATTTACGTCATTGTAGTGCCACTAGTGGTATCACCAGTGACCTGCATGCGTATTGAGTCAAACAAGGTTACCTCTGTATAATTATGCTTATCGTGGCTATCAAGAGCTTCGATGCAAATTCCCAGCTGACGAATGGTGTCCAGCTTGTGTTCAGCTCAGCTGGCACTCACAACTCATAATAATTGCGTTCTAGACGCCAGATGAGATGTTTCAGCTACAATGTAGACAAAACGTCCGTGTTCAAGAAAGCCGTCACTTCATCTTCTGTCCATCCTCAATAACACGTTCAAGCAAATACGTCTGAAACACAGTAGCGACAATCCGACAGCGGCGACACGCCGTCTTCTCCGAATGAGCTTCTATATATTCTACCGTTCTAATTCAGATTCCCCCAAAAATTCCAAAATAAATAATAGATTTCCACCAAGCTCGCTAGAATCTTGCGAACCGTCAACATGCAGGCATTTCAAGTGTTCGAGCGTGCGTAGATTCTGCTCAGCGGCTCAAGAACATTCGCCAAGCGAAAAAAAGTCGATGAGAAAGATGTAATGGTGGACGAAATTACGAAAATCGGAAGAAGGTATTCGACCCAGTTCGACTATCCTGGACTGGATTGGCAACGTCCAACAAACGGATTCGTATTCTATGGGGTCTCATGAGCTAGTGTGCCAAAGGGCGTTTAGTTGGAGCTTCAGTGCATCACCTTCGCCGAAAGAGGCCCTTTCTGAGATTTGGCCGATGGACTACGTAGGGAAATGAGAGATGCACTGGGCGGCTGGCGTCCTCTACTATCTCTGCAAAGGTGTTTCGGATGGCATCAACAGAACATTGAGGTGCCCCTGCAGGCTACAACTAACTTACAGCATGTTTGAGCGAGTTTCTGTCACTCGAGTTGAACCCGGCTTTGAACCTTTGAGTTGAACCTTTGGTGTGAAAGTAACGTTGTCGCCTGCTGGCGCGGTGACTAGGCCCAGACAGATCCTGCCGGCAATTCTTTCTGCAAAATATCGAAGAATTGAAAGAGCGGAAATTGCCGGAAAAATCGGAGCAAAATATCGAGATGTTGGGTAAAATCGATGCCTGGTATTTGGATTTCCTTGTTTCTTACCCGTTCAGCAGGATCACACTGCCCATCGACAATCGACATGATTTTGGAAGAACTTAGGGACACGTGCGTGGAAACCCGTGTTGGGAAACCGACCCTGCAATTTTTATGAAACATTGCACGGGATTGTACGGGAAGTGGATAAAATACACGTTTTTCGGGAGCAAAATGGAGCAAAATATCGAGCGTCTTGTGCCAGGCTCGGCAAAATATCGAAGATTTCGCAGCAACATTTTGCGGCAACATATCGAGGCGAGCGGAGCAGAATCTATCTGGGCCTAGCGCCTAGCGGTGACCAGGTGACTGGTGTACGCAGGAGCACGTGACGGCTTGTTCAGCCACGTTCGATTGGGAATAAGGCTACCCTTTGTTAATTCATTGTTTAACGTCCTTTTTTCGCGAAAAGGTACGCGGGAGGGCGGAAAAAAAACAAAAGCCCATTCCAAAAACTGGAAACCCCAATCAAACATTTTGACCAGTAAAGCATGCGATATATACAATATGTCTGGGTCTAGCGGCACTTGCAGGCATGAACAACACTCTTTGATGGTACATTGGAGCACATGCCTGATGAATCCAACAAAACAGGTACATAGCATGGAGTTAGCATGTCATGAATTCATTACATCTGGATTTTTGCTAGGGCACACACCGTACGATATTTAAAAGCCAACAAAAAAAGAAAAAGAACACAAGACAAAGGCATGCCCGGGAGGCAAGATTATAAGTTTAAGGTCATGATCGGCACACTGTGAAACTACACAATCATGTATTTACAACTTCGCATATTATTGGTACTACTACTTTCTTGTTTTTTTTTTCAGGTCGGAGGCAAAAAGGTACGCGGGCGCGGACGTTAAACAACGAAAAAAGAAAGGGTGGCCTAAGGGCCGAACGCTGCATCGCAGCCTTTTCGGACCAAAACAGTCGACTCAGCGTCCAAATGACTACAACATATGGGCCAATCGCGGTCATCCGTGCTTTTATAAGAACGAAATGGCGCTTTTAGTGACATTTTGCGTACAAATCCCCATCTAGTAGTGCCTGCAGGGTACAACTTACTAGGCCCCCGTGTAATATGCCGGCATTTTTTGAGCATTTTCGGTACAATCCGCGAACCCAGCACTTTGGGCTCGTGATGCAGCATTTAGGGGGAAACGGAGCACTTGGCCGTTGTGTATCAAAATTGATAGAAGAAAAACTTCCCAAACAAGAACGTCACTTCCGCATTCTGTGGGTTGGTTTCTTGTTGAGTAGTTTATGAATTGAAAATTATGGCTTTGACCGGGGAGTCGTAAAATACCGGTATTTTCTGACTCCCTGGTTTTGACGGCGTGTGCCGAGGATTACAAAAAAGCGGATAATGCTCGAAAAGGTGGCAGATTCTGCTTTTTTTGCACCGAAATTGGCAGAGCCATACAAACCTTATGGCGGGCAATTCCTCGAATTCTGCTCCATTTCTTTATCCACATACCAAACATGCATGAAACTCACCAGAAAAAGTACCGAATTCTGCCAATTTTTCTGCCGGCATTATCCGCCAAGGCCTAAAGCATTTTCCGAGCATTTTAGGCAAGGTTTGGGAGCATTTTCGGCAAGGTTTACGAGAATTTCCCAAAAACATTTTCGGCAAAGTTGCGGGCATATTACACCGGGCCCTACAACTTACTAGCCTGTTTGACCTGTTTTGGGTGAAGTCCTGTCACTCGAGTTGAACTCGAGTTGAACCTTGGTGTGAAAGTAAGTAGTTGTCGCCTGCTGGCGTGGTGACCAGGTGATTTGGGCACCCAGGAGCACGTGACCGCTTATTCAACCATGTTCGATTGGGAATAAAGGAGGAACGCTGCATCGCAGCCTATTCGGACCCAAACCAGTCGACTCAGCGTCCAAAAGACTACAACATATGGGCCAATCGTGGTCATCCGTACTTTTATAAGAACGAAATGGCGCTTTTAGTAGTAGAGTAGTAGTAGAATTTATTATTTTACTAGGGAACTCCCAACAGGCGTTGCCTTTTCACTGGGAACCCTAGGAATTACTTGGTGCTTGTGAAAAATGCAGAAAGGGGCTTAGCTTGACGACATCCAGGTGGAAGCATGTTCCATCTGTCTGCTGCCAAAAATGAAATAGCATTCAGGCCGTAACGAGACGTAGCTCTGGGTAGGTTCAGAGCGGCTGAAGCTTGACCGCGGGTAGCAGCATTTGTGCGGCATGATGCAGAGCGGGGGGTAAATATCGTGCTTAAAAAGAGGACTGGTGCAACGAGATAGACACCTAAAAACAAACACAAACAGCTTCAAGTTTACACGGCGAGAGAAAGTATACAGGTTATATTTGGTGAGAATGAAATCGATAGAAGTATACTGATCATGGCCAAACACTCGCCTTAGGCACCTATTGCTGGTTGACTCAAGTTTGTCTCTGAGTTTAGCAGACAAGCAGTGAACATAACATGTGCTGGCATAGTCCAAGGTACTCTGGACAATTGTCAGGTAAAACATGCGCCTTTTAGTGACATTTTGCATATAAATCCCCATCTAGTAGGGCGCAATCACCCAGTTTCGGTGGAAGTGCGCGAGTTCGATTGGGATTCAAGTAGGAAGGGAGCGTCTCAGCTTTCCCGGACCAAGACCATTCGACTCAGCACCCCGAAGACTACAACTGTTGAAATTTTGATTTTAGCCTTAAGGTAGCAGTACTGGAATATGCCATTCGCAAATACACACAACTAAAATCGGGTATTACTTCGGTGTCTGTGAATCTTTTCCCACAAACTTTTGAGCACAGATTCATGATTCACGCCATCACCTAATAAAAGTACTACCTTGAACTTATTTACTTTGCATCGTCCCAAAAGTTCACTGCACTGGAGAGTAAAAAAATGCCGTCATCTCAGATTGTTGGTACATGCTAGCAGCAACTTAATATCAGCTGAAGTGTTAAAATTGCATCACAAGCAACAGTCTACAACAGTAGCAGATGCTGAATAGAACAGATTGGAGATAGGACACAAATAGCACCACCCAGTCAACATCATCTGTGAAGATGCCCGTCACCGTCGAAAAAGATGATTACTACTGAGGCAGCTAACATCCGCCAAACAAAAAACTATGGCTTTATAAATATATTCAGCATCTGGGAAATTTTCCACTGATCAATCTACAATAAATAAATCAAAATCAAGGTTTATTGGGCTGTGATGAGCCAGTCTGGAGATAAAGTGTACCAAAGTTTGGTCGGAAGGCCAAAAAACACTAACTTTTGGCACTCTGAGAACCCTCCAGCAATGTATGTGACTACCTCTGCTTGCTGTGTTGTGTCAGCAAATCCCTTTCAAATGGCTCTTCTTCTCTTCCTGGCTGACTTTTGCTCCTCACTGGACCTTCTCCTCCTGTGATACTGCTTCTCTCCATCCAACTTGAGAAGACCAGAGCTGGCAAGTGAAACTTAGAGCAGCTCATCATTTCCAGCACAGCCGAAAACATTTCCATTGTTCGTACTCAGCATTAGAAATTTTTCCTGCTTGCCATCTGTTCTTCCAAGTTTCACATCCACTGCAGTGTTTTGATAGCACCTCCGCGTCCAGAACCTTTACTGTCTCATAGGACAACAGTTGGCATACTAAACATTGATGAGAACCCGCGCTTCATCCACGTTCCATCGGTGCTAACTGCAACATGCTCCGGGTGGGAATGCTGTTCTGTTGTTCGCCGAACAAGAAGACGCTGTGGAGCATTCTTCATGCTGTCCCTAGCATCAGTTTCCACAGCAGTGTGTAGTGCATCGCTGTGCCCAGAATTGGACTTGCTAACAGGAGGCGGCATATCCAATATCCCACATATACTGTTCAGACCTTCTCGTCCACTACCAATAAGGCGCATGGCAAGCACACTGCGGCGGCGGTTTATATCGTACAATTTAGCAAGTGGGTGTCTTTCTGCCAGGGCTACACTGGTTGATGAGCAGCACGATTCGCACTGCAAACTAATTGTTGAGGGGAGGCCACGACGAAAATTATCTTTGATAGTCAGGTTGCCCTCTTGATAATTACTACATACACACGCTGACGTCACCAATTGCTGTAAGCTCTCCACGTGAACAATTCGATTTCCTGATAGAATATCATCGCAATCCTCTTCAAACTAATCTCCATCGTTATCACACGAGGCATCACTGGATAACAAATCACCTGGAAGATCAGAGTCATCTTCTACGCCCTCACTAGCTCCATCAGCCTGCGACTCGTGTTCGGTTTCACTCCCCTCAATTGGCTCAAATAATTCAGGACTTGAAATGAGCTTGGACGTAGCTCTAGGAAATTTGCTTTTCCTTGGCCTGCTGAGCGACCTTCGCTTGTGTTCATCACCCATCTCCTGACCAAGTAGCGCCAGCACAACAACTCAAGCGCAGAGTTCCAACGTCGATGACAAACGCTCGTCGCACTGGCAAACAGTTTGAGAACAAAGAATTTTTTTTATCATTTTTGAAAATACAATTGCGTGGGTTGAGCCTGCAGGCCAGCCAGGCCAGCTAGTTCTACTTTTAGTTCAACTGTTGTTACTATCTATAATCTTGCCTAAGTGGGCAGTTAATGTTTGCAACAGTTGTGCTTCGGTTTATAGTATATGAAGGAAAGTTAGAACATACGGTTCTCTGTGATTGTACTTCGAAGTAGTGTAGATGAGTGCTTGTAAGACCACAGTGTAGCAAATGTAACACACTGCATGCTGGAACTAGTTGGCCGCATGCATGCACTCTTAGCCACAACAACAAATAGCACCCGAACACATACCCTCCAGTTGCATGAGAATAGTGTTGTACATCAGTAGTACTAGTAGTACAATATTCTATAACAACGGATTAGAGCAACTGGTCAACTTCCCTACGCACTGGAGCCCAAGTGGCCGGTCATCTTGCTTGTGTCGTAGTCCGGCGGCCCGGAGTTAGGCCCCGGAGCCGCGGCACCAACATGACTAATCTACAACTATCCCATTACAGGCCGTGCAGTGGTGGCCGTAACTACAATTACATTATTAGACATACTGACACCACATACACTCGCACATCAGACATATTTAGACATGTTCGGGTCACACCACACCTAGACACACATTCACTCGCCGCGCCATGCCCTCACATGTACAGCACCCGCATTCACATACATACACACATACACACACACACACACACACACGCACACACACGCCTATACTTTCACATCGAGACTCACATCTTGCGGTCAGACATAATATCAAACGATACTTATCAAACGAGAGGGAAGAAAGTGGTGACTTGCCGTAAAGACGAAGTTGCGAGAGAGAGAGAGAGAAGGAAAGTCATCGCAATAGTATCTAGTTGCGGCCATGGAAGTCCATGGCCACGAGATTGCTGGTCCCGCATGCAATAGCGTATCAAACCGTAATAAATATGTGTACGAACTGTTGCATAAAGAGCGGGAGCCATGTGGGGAAATAACAGCGTAGACCAAATAAGGGAGGCCTCAGGCCTTGTGTATAATATATATATATATATATACTCAATCTGCGGACAGCATGCTGTTTCGTTCTTTTTGAACTCATCAGCGCAGCACAGAGAAAATGAGGCCGAACCTGATAGCAATAATAATATAATATATATATATTATATATATTTATCACTCTCTTATTATTGACCCTCACAGAAACTTGTGATCTCTAAGCGGTCAAATATCAGCATATATTGACTGCTTATATTGACCACTTATTATTGACCACTTAGCCCGAGGACTTAGAACTTTTTCCTCAACTTAGAAAAAAATCAGAACTGAAAGAAGAAAAATCTGAAGCCAAATGCTGGGATTTGAACCCAAACTGTCAGATTCTCAGTCAAAGAACTTGGGGAACATACTACAAGAGACAACTGAAAACTTCGGTTTACACAGAAGTAATGTCCAATGTAAACGGCATATGTACATACTATTATACTATTACAATAGTATTCCTTTCTTCCTATAGCAAAGCAAAAACAGTTTTAGGTATGCTTTGTCGTGATAAATCTATTATTGCCCTCATAATCGGTCAATATATGAAATATAGACCTCGTAAAAGACCTCGGGGGACCTCGGTCTTTTACTCGTTCTATATTTCATATATTGACCTCTTTAATCGTGCAATAATAGATACATATATATATATATTATATTATTATTTACACACAACAACAAGGTTGTCAATTTCATAATACTAAAAGCTTTTCACCCATTTTCATCAGTAGTTACATGGGAATGAGCAAGAACGAAAACGAAGCCAGAATTTATACTGGGGGTAGAGAATCAGCAAGAATATTCTTACGCGCCTCAAGTTCACACTACACTATAATTATTATATGTATAGATTATAGACCGGTTAGGAGGTCTATACAGGATATATAGACCGAGTAAAAGACCGAGGTCCCCCGAGGTCTTTTACGAGGTCTATATATCCTGTATAGACCAACTATGAGGTCTATAATCTATTTATCGTGTTCTCCACGCAATAGTTTCTCTCCATATACGACATATCCTTGTAATTCTAGTATTATACTATAGCCTATACCGCATTGTACGGCAGTGCAGGATCAAGGTCAATGTTTAAATTAGGTTCAGCATCGGTAGCACAGTGGCTGGGTGGTAAGGAAGAGTGACTGAGATTCACATGGTTGTGGGTTCGAATCCCATCTTGTGTATTTCTGCTTTCTTCAAAAATTTCTTTTTCCAAGTTGGAGAGAAAATTTCTAAGTCCAAGAAGTTCTAAGGAGTCAAATATAAGTAGTCAAATATATCGTGTATTTGACTAAGCAGTCAAATACGCGATATATTTGACCGCTTAGGTATCAGGGAAATTAGTGGGGTCAAATACTAAGAAGGCGATAAATATATATAAATAGAGAGGTAGGCGAACAAAATTTATATACACACAACAACAAGGTTGTCAGTTTCATAATACCAAAAGCTTTTCACCCATTTTCATCAGTGGTTACATGGGAATGAGCAAGAACGAAAACGAAGCCAGAATTTATACTGGGGGTAGAGAATCAGCAAGAATATTCTTACGCGCCTCAAGTTCATACTACACTACCATAAGAATGTATGGAGCAGTGGAAAAATGCGGGAAACAACACATGAGGGGAATGCAGTACCAGAACAAACACGTGATAAAGTTGTCAGTCCGGTTGCAGCTTGAACAGCCGTAGCACCTTGATGTGCTTCTTTTGTCGACACAGTTCTGGCCTCAAACTGAGAATGTACAGCGCCTCCAGTGTGAATCGGTGCGCGCTGTTTCGGGCTGGTGTGATCACACTGAAGCCGGTGTGATCACAACTTGAATCTGCAACGCGTATTATCACAAAATTGCCGTGGAAAGGGCAAAATTGCATTGCCTTCCGCAAAAAGATTAAAGCTGCAATTTTGAACTGCTATCCTACAGTATCCCCCATTGTAATTTATACAACCAGACCCGCATTCAGGTCTATCGCGAAGGATGTTTCACCAACTCTTGAAAATAGTAATTTTATTTATAAGTATGCGTGTCGCTGTGAGCGGACGTACGTTGGTGAGACATGTCAGCGATTCTCGGAAAGGATCAAGCAGCATATCCCAGACAAGCTGTACAAGAAGCCGCCTGACAAACGTGTGGCAACAAGTGATAGCGCCATCACAAAGCATTTGCAGGCGCAGCCTGAATGCATCCCACAGGAACGCAACAGCAGCTTCAGTGTGATCACACCAGCCCGAAACAGCGCGCACCGATTCACACTGGAGGCGCTGTACATTCGCAGTTTGAGGCCAGAACTGTGTCGACAAAAGAAGCACATCAAGGTGCTACGGCTGTTCAAGCTGCAACCGGACTGACAACTTTATCACGTGTTTGTTCTGGTACTGCATTCCCCTCATGTGTTGTTTCCCGCATTTTTCCACTGCTCCATACATTCTTATGGTAGTGTAGTATCCCTGCTTTACAGTTAACGCATGACTAGTACTTTGCATGACTCTTATAATTACTCTTGTTACTACTTTCGGACAAGTCCTACATCATGTACCTCACATATGATTTGATTACATCAGGACTCAGGAGTACCGTGCTTCTAGAAGATCATAGATCTTCCATGCATGCTGCTGTCATCACTTCTAGTATCACTTCCTTTTAGTTACTACTACTAGTTGGTACAGTCATGACTCATGTACACATGTATGTCATGTTGTTCCGGACTATTCCAGACTTTCCACGTCATATGCCCGATGAGTAATGTTGCTGACTAAATTGCATAATATAGATATCTCATCTTCTAGAATACCTCGCTTAGTCACTATGTTAATGTTACGCAATGCTCACTTCGTCTACGGGTATAGCAATGATGATCTAGGTTTGCCTTCTCCACTATTCTAGAACTTGTATTAGAAGGATGATTTCGTAATCACTGCAATGGCTTACTAACCTTACTTTCCTATACCGCCGCCTGCTTTGCTATACATACTTTGCTTGCCTATAAAAGCTGCTGTCTTTTCTGCCACCATGAGATTAGCTCAGATTAGATTAGAGCTGAGAGCTGGGAGCAGAGATCGGAGAGATCCGAGAGAGAGAGCAAGTTCACTTTCACTTTGATCTAAGATAACCTCCAGGCCGTGCCGGAGTAAGTTCTGATACGTTACTGTAGTTGACTGACTGTGGGTAGTAGCCTCCTAGCCTCGCCGACGCACGTTACATTGGTGCCAGCGGTGGGATACGTTACATTGGTGGCAGCGGTGGGATTGCCTTAGATCACGCACGTTACATTGGTGGCAGCGGTGGTTCAATTTTATAATTGCTAGATTCGAACCCACCTAGTATCTGTACTGCAATGATGGCAGCCGCGCTACAGAATTGATGGCAGCGGTAAATTGTTTTATTGGTGGAACCAGTACCAGTATGGCCCAACCTGATGCGTCAGTCGCCGCTACTCCTTCGCCCGCCATGTCTCCCCCTAGCCCGAAATGATGACGGACAGCGTCTCTACCGATCAAGCGCCATGTCCAACGTAAGCTGATTCCAGGTATGGCATTCTCTTTCCTGTCTTCCTTCAGTCTTCCTATTCTCTTCAGTCTTCCTTTATGCGAGTGAGTGAATCCAGTTTAGTCCGGTAGGCGTCCGATCATGGTGAGCCACGGTCTACCTAGCTAACCTGGGACAATGTGTGTGAGAATGCCCTTGTGTACTCAGTTCGGCTTGGAACTGCGATTTGGCTGGCAGGTTGTGCCAGGGTTGTGCAGCAAGTCAACTGTGGTTTTTTTTCGGTCCTGTTTGGAGGACAATATTCCCTTTTTGACCCCGTGAGATGGTGAGAACCTGGTGTGCTTCTATTTTTTGATTTATTATCAGTTCAGTTCTTCTGTCTACTCTAAAACGTTATCATTTCCGATATTATTTGCCATATTGCGGTTGACGGTCTACAAGTAATACGCTATCTACTATGACGTTCACACCGCCTCCTAT
Organism: Sycon ciliatum; assembly: GCF_964019385.1. Taxonomy (NCBI): domain Eukaryota; kingdom Metazoa; phylum Porifera; class Calcarea; order Leucosolenida; family Sycettidae; genus Sycon; species Sycon ciliatum. Next base: position 4,501,476 of record NC_088650.1, read on the forward strand.
GATCTGCTGCTGAGCTCGAGCTACTACTACTACTAGTACTGTCAGTTGTCACCCTTTCGTCCGAATATCAAGCACTCTGTTCAAGATTCAAGAATACATGTACGTGAATGCAAGTCAGTTGTCCAGTCCACCTACTGACGGTGCCTTCTAGTTCTAGTGAGTACTGTTCATCATACATCATCGAACTCTCTGTCAAATCACGAGGGCGTGATTTAGTGTAGGAAGGGAGGGTGTAGTATCCCTGCTTTACAGTTAACGCATGACTAGTACTTTGCATGACTCTTATAATTACTCTTGTTACTACTTTCGGACAAGTCCTACATCATGTACCTCACATATGATTTGATTACATCAGGACTCAGGAGTACCGTGCTTCTAGAAGATCATAGATCTTCCATGCATGCTGCTGTCATCACTTCTAGTATCACTTCCTTTTAGTTACTAGTTGGTACAGTCATGACTCATGTACACATGTATGTCATGTTGTTCCGGACTATTCCAGACTTTCCACGTCATATGCCCGATGAGTAATGTTGCTGACTAAATTGCATAATATAGATATCTCATCTTCTAGAATACCTCGCTTAGTCACTATGTTAATGTTACGCAATGCTCACTTCGTCTACGTGTATAGCAATGATGATCTAGGTTTGCCTTCTCCACTATTCTAGAACTTGTATTAGAAGGATGATTTCGTAATCACTGCAATGGCTTACTAACCTTACTTTCCTATACCGCCGCCTGCTTTGCTATACATACTTTGCTTGCCTATAAAAGCTGCTGTCTTTTCTGCCACCATGAGATTAGCTCAGATTAGATTAGAGCTGAGAGCTGGGAGCAGAGATCGGAGAGATCCGAGAGAGAGAGCAAGTTCACTTTCACTTTGATCTAAGATAACCTCCAGGCCGTGCCGGAGTAAGTTCTGATACGTTACTGTAGTTGACTGACTGTGGGTAGTAGCCTCCTAGCCTCGCCGACGCACGTTACATTGGTGCCAGCGGTGGGATACGTTACAGTAGTGTAGTGTGAACTTGAGGCGCGTAAGAATATTCTTGCTGATTCTCTACCCCCAGTATAAATTCTGGCTTCGTTTTCGTTCTTGCTCATTCCCATGTAACCACTGATGAAAATGGGTGAAAAGCTTTTGGTATTATGAAACTGACAACCTTGTTGTTGTGTGTATATATATATCGGAGCTAGTTAGCAAGTGCAGGCATGAAAATAAGTACTACCTCTCAAAATTCTCACCATCAGCCGTCACATAACCTTCTCACCACTCGCAGTCGCAGGTGATGTGCTGCTCATAATTACCGAATTGTCCTTCTTCTTGCCTCCCTCAGAAGAACATGTGGTCGCATGAGCCTAGGCCTAAAGTGTATTTTTTTGCGCCTATTTTTGCACCCCATCAACCAACTCACGCATTTTTACAATTACACCATCAGCCCGGATCATCCATTCGCGCTATGATCCAAGCCTGCAGCCTATATCAATCTTATCTTCTGAAAATTGTAGTCAAGTTGCTGTCTGATGATCGGTTAAAACCGTGAAACTCAGAGTTACAGAAGAAACGCTTTTCGTCCCTCTCAAGTGTGTATATATATATATATACACACAACATATGTTGTGTGTATATATATATATATATACACACAACAACAAGGTTGTCAGTTTCATAATACCAAAAGCTTTTCACCCATTTTCATCAGTGGTTACATGGGAATGAGCAAGAACGAAAACGAAGCCAGAATTTATACTGGGGGTAGAGAATCAGCAAGAATATTCTTACGCGCCTCAAGTTCACACTACACTACCATAAGAATGTATGGAGGAGTGAAAAAGTGCGGGAAACAACACATGAGGGGAATGCAGTACCAGAACAAACACGTGATAAAGTTGTCAGTCCGGTTGCAGCTTGAACAGCCGTAGCACCTTGATGTGCTTCTTTTGTCGACACAGTTCTGGCCTCAAACTGCGAATGTACAGCGCCTCCAGTGTGAATCTGTGCGCGCTGTTTCGGGCTGGTGTGATCACACTGAAGCTGCTGTTGCGTTCCTGTGGGATGCATTCAGGCTGCGCCTGCAAATGCTTTGTGATGGCGCTATCACTTGTTGCCACACGTTTGTCAGGCGGCTTCTTGTACAGCTTGTCTGGGATATGCTGCTTGATCCTTTCCGAGAATCGCTGACATGTCTCACCAACGTACGTCCGCTCACAGCGACACGCATACTTATAAATAAAATTACTATTTTCAAGAGTTGGTGAAACATCCTTCGCGATAGACCTGAATGCGGGTCTGGTTGTATAAATTACAATGGGGGATACTGTAGGATAGCAGTTCAAAATTGCAGCTTTAATCTTTTTGCGGAAGGCAATGCAATTTTGCCCTTTCCACGGCAATTTTGTGATAATACGCGTTGCAGATTCAAGTTGTGCAGAAGCTGTATCTGGGCTAGGTTCAAGAACGCTTGTCATGACTCGCTTGAGTACTTTGAGTGGGTAACCGTTAGAACACAGAATATCCTCTAGCTTAGCAATTTCAGCTGATAATAGTGATGGTGAGCAGATGGCTTTAGCTCTAAAAGTTAATGATCTGATCAAATTGATTTTGTTTCTAGTGTCACAAAACGAGTCCCAGCGGGTGTAAAGACCTGTGAACGTCGGCTTTCTATATACTGTGGTGAGCAATTCTGTGGAAGAATGCTTAATCAATACATCAAGAAACGGCAATTCTCCATTTTTCTCCTCCTCCATTGTAAACTGGAGAGCTGGGTGAAGATTATTTAAACGCTCAGAGAATTCCAATGCCAGTTTCCGGTTGTGAAATGCTGCGAATGTGTCATCCACATAACGCCTATAGAATTGGGGCCAATGACTGTCTGGAATTGTGTCCTCAAAATATCCAACAAAGATATTGGCTAGCACGGGGCCCAAGGGTGAACCCATGGCTACTCCGTTCCTCTGTGCGTACATATTGCCGTTGAAACTGAACTGCACGTCTGATGTGGCTTTGAAAAGCAGCTTCTTGAAAAGATCTTGGGGTATTTGCGGGGCTGATATTTCATCATCATGGTATAGCGACTGTATGCAGATATCTATTGTTTCCTTGAGAGGCACGTTTGTAAAGAGGCTGACTACATCGAAAGAGCACAGGAACAGCGATCCAGAGTTCTCTGCCTGCTGCTGGCCAAATTCCCGTACATCATCCACGAACTCGAATGTATCCTTAGTTGCGTGGGCGGAATATTTTTTCAGGACTGGTTTTAGTAATTCAGCTAACCACTTGGCCATTTCGTGTTGGGGAGCATTGATCATGGACAGGATTGGTCGAAGTGGCACGTCTTTCTTATGTATTTTCGGTACGCCATAGAGCACAGGGCGGCACGAGCCAACGGGTCGGATCCGGTCGTAATCTATATTGAGTATTTTTCCAGCCTTTTTGTATCGCAATAGGTATGCCTGCAAGGCGCGTTCATCCAGGTAAGTGCGGTCATGCGTTTCCGTCGGTCCCAGGAGTTGAAACTTCGATGCATCAGCCAGAATAGCATTCATCTTGTCATTGTAATCACTTCGCTGCATTATCACCACTCCATTCCCTTTGTCCGGCCTGCTGATTATTATATCTTTGTCATTCTTTATTTTCCTGATGGCTGCCATATGCTTGTCGTTGAGGGGATAATCGGTTTTATCTGCTTTACTGTTACTAAACTCTTCTGCAAGATTCGCCAACGCTGCTTGACACGTATCCCTCTTGGCATCACTCACTGGTACGCAGCGCTCCAATTGATCATTTGTTAGTTCGAATTCTGCCTGCACAATCTCCTTGTCCATTCTGGAACTAGGGGGGACTCCAAACTTCAAGCCCCTGCACAGTACGTCTTTTTCAATATTAGTTAGCATAACTCCGGCCAAGTTGAGTAGGTGGGAGTGTTTTAATTCGCTTGAGCCCTTCTCATAGCGCATCTCCCTCCTGAGTGCATCGTCAAACTTACTTTTGATCCGGCATTGTAATCTTGAGGAGGTCTGGTTGATGAGTTTCGCGAACCTGAAGCGGTCCAGCACGCTAAGGCTCCGATTGACTTCGTGAAGAACACGGCGGTACTCGAGGAGAAAGTGTTCCAAGTCAGCGGTGGTCCTCTGTCGACAAAAGAAGCACATCAAGGTGCTACGGCTGTTCAAGCTGCAACCGGACTGACAACTTTATCACGTGTTTGTTCTGGTACTGCATTCCCCTCAAGTGTTGTTTCCCGCATTTTTCCACTCCTCCATACATTCTTATGGTAGTGTAGTGTGAACTTGAGGCGCGTAAGAATATTCTTGCTGATTCTCTACCCCCAGTATAAATTCTGGCTTCGTTTTCGTTCTTGCTCATTCCCATGTAACCACTGATGAAAATGGGTGAAAAGCTTTTGGTATTATGAAACTGACAACCTTGTTGTTGTGTGTATATAAATTTTGTTCGCCTACCTCTCTATTTATATAATTATATATATATATAGCTTGCTGTCTACAGCATTGGGTATCACGCTCCTCGGCTTTTGCCTTGTTGAGCACTCTCAGTAGGCTGCTCTAGTGCTGCTGCATCGCGCAATGCCCGCTATTTTTGTAGTTTGAGCACTCTGGCGCTAGAGCGACGAGCTATCTTAATGTCTGTGGTGCCTCCTTTGCACCATGGCTGGTAGCTCGGCCTATTTAGCTCGTAGCTGTACTGATGAGGCCTTTATGGCCGAAACAGCTTGCTGTCTACAGCATTGGGTATCACGCTCCTCGGCTTTTGCCTTGTTGAGCACTCTCAGTAGGCTGCTCTAGTGCTGCTGCATCGCGCAATGCCCGCTATTTTTGTAGTTTGAGCACTCTGGCGCTAGAGCGACGAGCTATCTTAATGTCTGTGGTGCCTCCTTTGCACCATGGCTGGTAGCTCGGCCTATTTAGCTCGTAGCTGTACTGATGAGGCCTTTATGGCCGAAACAGCTTGCTGTCTACAGCATTGGGTATATATATATATACTCAATCTGCGGACAGCATGCTGTTTCGTTCTTTTTGAACTCATCAGCGCAGCACAGAGAAAATGAGGCCGAACCTGATAGCAATGGAAATAAAAAATTTCCAATCAGGCCCGAACGTACCTTGCCAGAGTGCTCAAACTGACAAGTCAGTGAGCTCTGCATAACGCAAACAGCAAAGGCACTACCCCACGCAAGAGTGCTCAACTGCTACAAGAGCAGGAGCGAAATACTCAATCTGCGGACAGCATGCTGTTTCGTTCTTTTTGAACTCATCAGCGCAGCACAGAGAAAATGAGGCCGAACCTGATAGCAATGGAAATAAAAATTTCCAATCAGGCCCGAACGTATCTTGCCAGAGTGCTCAAACTGACAAGTCAGTGAGCTCTGCATAACGCAAACAGCAAAGGCACTACCCCACGCAAGAGTGCTCAACTGCTACAAGAGCAGGAGCGAAATACTCAATCTGCGGACAGCATGCTGTTTCGTTCTTTTTGAACTCATCAGCGCAGCACAGAGAAAATGAGGCCGAACCTGATAGCAATGGAAATAAAAATTTCCAATCAGGCCCGAACGTACCTTGCCAGAGTGCTCAAACTGACAAGTCAGTGAGCTCTGCATAACGCAAACAGCAAAGGCACTACCCCACGCAAGAGTGCTCAACTGCTACAAGAGCAGGAGCGAAATACTCAATCTGCGGACAGCATGCTGTTTCGTTCTTTTTGAACTCATCAGCGCAGCACAGAGAAAATGAGGCCGAACCTGATAGCAATGGAAATAAAAATTTCCAATCAGGCCCGAACGTACCTTGCCAGAGTGCATATATATATATATATAGCAGAGCTCACTGACTTGTCAGTTTGAGCACTCTGGCAAGGTACGTTCGGGCCTGATTGGAAATTTTTATTTCCATTGCTATCAGGTTCGGCCTCATTTCCTCTGTGCTGCGCTGATGAGTTCACAAAGAACGAAACAGCATGCTGTCCGCAGATTGAGTATTTTCGCTCCTGCTCTTGTAGTAGTTGAGCACTCTCATGTGGGGTAGTGCCTTTGCTGTTTGCATTACGCAGAGCTCACTGACTTGTCAGTTTGAGCACTCTGGCAAGGTACGTTCGGGCCTGATTGGAAATTTTTATTTCCATTGCTATCAGGTTCGGCCTCATTTCCTCTGTGCTGCGCTGATGAGTTCACAAAGAACGAAACAGCATGCTGTCCGCAGATTGAGTTTTTTCGCTCCTGCTCTTGTAGTAGTTGAGCACTCTCATGTGGGGTAGTGCCTTTGCTGTTTGCATTACGCAGAGCTCACTGACTTGTCAGTTTGAGCACTCTGGCAAGGTACGTTCGGGCCTGATTGGAAATTTTTATTTCCATTGCTATCAGGTTCGGCCTCATTTCCTCTGTGCTGCGCTGATGAGTTCACAAAGAACGAAACAGCATGCTGTCCGCAGATTGAGTATTTTCGCTCCTGCTCTTGTAGTAGTTGAGCACTCTCATGTGGGGTAGTGCCTTTGCTGTTTGCATTACGCAGAGCTCACTGACTTGTCAGTTTGAGCACTCTGGCAAGGTACGTTCGGGCCTGATTGGAAATTTTTATTTCCATTGCTATCAGGTTCGGCCTCATTTCCTCTGTGCTGCGCTGATGAGTTCACAAAGAACGAAACAGCATGCTGTCCGCAGATTGAGTATATATATATATATATATATATTACGGGAGATAGATAAATAATAAGACAACTAAATAAGGCATACTTGTCCCGTAGAGGCCTAAAAGGCACGTGCCAATCGTATGGATACGACATATCCCCCCGCTTACACGGAAAAGAACACGTCCTCGTGTTATAAGTAACGTAATAAATTAGACTAAGATTATGGCTAACAATTTAACTAAACGAGTGCAGGTCACAATTTGAGTTCCTATCAAAAACTGTTCAAAGACTAGCTGTAATATTGGCCACAACCAATCCAGTCAATACCACTGAAATCCTTACTCGTGCCAGACGGGACTCCCAAACAGCTGAGGTGGATGGCGGGAACGCGGGGTTCGCCTTTCCATCACGCCAACTGGCGGAGCACTGTCGAATACCCGAGCGGTGTTCTCCTCGTCTCGGGCGGCGGCATCAGTGGCATCAGGCTGGTAGGACGGAGTCAGGGTGGATGCCATGGGCTGCGGTGGGTCCGACTCATCTTGTTCGTGAACCTCCTGCAGCCGACTCGGTCGATGATGACAACTTTTCAGCCGGTTGACGTGCACTATCAGCCGACGTGCCGTGGGCTCAGACAGCTTGATGCGGTAGGTGAAATTTTGGAATTTTTGTCTGAATTTGAGTTCACCATATTGTACAGGGCAGGTCGATCGCACGCTATCGCTGATGCATTGTCACGCCGCCCTGACGCTTCGACGACGCTGTTCGTAGGGGCCGTGAACAACGACGTTGGCAACATCCCCACACCCCTCATCCGCCGTTTCAACTGGCCGTGGTCAAGATGGGAAACGGAACAAGAGAAGGACCGAGATCTCGCCCAAGTAGTGTCCTGGCTAGGTATGGACTTTCCGCCTTGCCCACAGGACATGATGGGTAGCAGTCCTGAGGTACGTATTTTGTGGAAAAATCATGAAATGCTGGTTCATCATGAGGGGGTGTTGTGCCGTCGTTGGGAGGACCCTTGCCCCGGTAAGCCGTCTATCTTGCAAGTTGTTGTTCCCCGGCATTTACGTTCATTGGTTTTGCAAGAGTATCATGACCAGGGGGGACATACGGGTTCTACACGCCTGCAGAAGAAACTGACGCAACAATTTCACTGGGTAGGCATGAAGAAAGATGTCTTGGATTGGGTTGCAAGTTGTTCTTCCTGTAGCCAGTTGAAGCGTCCCGTTGGCAGAGGGTCTGGCGCTCCAATGCAGTCTTCCTGGACGGGGTATCCTTTTGAGCGAGTAGCAATGGATTTGATCCCCAATTTTCCGGAGACAGCGGAAGGGAACCGCCATATTTTGGTTGTAGTTGACTATTTCACTAAATGGGTGGAAGCTTTTCCGCTTCCGAGAATGGATGCTTCCACTATTGCTTTGTTGTTTGTCAATGAGTTTGTGTCACGTTTTGGTGCTCCTGATCGGTTGCATACCGATCAGGGCAAAAACTTTGATGGCTCTCTGTTTCGCAGTGTTTGCTTTCTACTTGGCATAGATAAGACCAGGACAACTGCGTACCATCCACAGAGTGACGGTCTGGTTGAAAGATTCAACCAGACGCTTGAGCGTGGCCTGGCGCACTATGTCTGCCGGAATCATCGAGATTGGGACATCAAGTTGCCAGCCTCCTTGATGGGATACCGCTCGACGCCGCAGACTAGTACCGGCTACAGTCCAAGCTATCTGCTCTTTGGTCGGGAGCTATGCCTACCTCAAGACTTGGCATTTGGATTACCGCCAGGAGCAGCATCCGCAGTAGCGTCACAGCCGGAATTCGTGAGTGCTCTCCGCCGACGCTTGGAGGACGCTCATGCGCAGGTTCGGGAGCACTTGGGCAACGTGCACCGCTATCAAGCGCATATCCATGATCGCAACGCTAAGGCCGTGACGTTTGCAGCTGGTGACGCAGTGTGGCTTCTGGTGCCGGCCATTCCGACGGGTACAACCGCCAAGTTTTCTAGACTGTGGCACGGACCGTACCTAGTCGAGGAGAAGCTCTCCGCCGTCACCTACCGCATCAAGCTGTCTGAGCCCACGGCACGTCGGCTGATAGTGCACGTCAACCGGCTGAAAAGTTGTCATCATCGACCGAGTCGGCTGCAGGAGGTCCACGAGCAAGATGAGTCGGACCCACCGCAGCCCATGGCATCAACCCTGACTCCGTCCTACCAGCCTGATGCCACTGATGCCGCCGCCCGAGACGAGGAGGACACCGCTTGGGTATTCGACAGTGCTCCGCCAGTTGGCGTGATGGAAAGGCGAACCCCGCGTTCCCGCCATCCACCTCAGCTGTTTGGGAGTCCCGTCTGGCACGAGTAAGGATTTCAGTGGTATTGACTGGATTGGTTGTGGCCAATATTACAGCTAGTCTTTGAACAGTTTTTGATAGGAACTCAAATTGTGACCTGCACTCGTTTAGTTAAATTGTTAGCCATAATCTTAGTCTAATTTATTACAAATATAAAATCTTGTAGGACGCATCACGCAGCTTCATAAGTAAAAAATTGGTTGTGAGCAACACTGGCTCACACTCAAATAACTGCTTTTCACCAGAAAAATATTATATTTCAACGTTTCGGTCATGAAATAACCATCATCAGGAATGAAGTGGGCACACCGGTTAGGATGGGTTAATATACGAGGAGCGCTGCAAACTGATAACAAATCACACCCGCATGCACTATGACGAGAGAGAGAACAAAAGGACAAAACATCACCAAAAAAAACCCAGGTATAGAAATAACGCAATACGCGACAACTCTAAATATGGCACAGGTACAAGCAACAAACAGAATGTACATGTGCACTAGGTGCGTGCAGACATGTAATTGCAGGCGCTAGAGGGCCAGAAATATGTACAAGGCCTCACCAGAGAATTCACAGGAGGTCCCACCCTGCGTTATTGTTTATGCTGGGGCTCGTGTCGCGAATTTGTATTGCTTCGGGTATTCTCCTCCTGGCCCGATCCGACTCAGTGGCAAGGACGCGAACCTCTGTGAATGCCGACTCGCCAAGCGGCAGTACCTCGCCGCCATGGTGAAGTCGGTAGTGCTCGCCCAGGGCTTTTCCAGCCTCGTCGCCTCGGGGCAGCGGGATCCACCCACTTACGGCAGCAAGGTCCAGTGAGGCTGGACTTAGTGACGCTGTTGGAAAGCCTTGCATTCTTGTAGATTATCTGTACATTTAGATTGTATTTGTTTAATCGTCTTTATTTTATATCTTCACACAAGGCCTGAGGTCTCCCTTATTTGGTCTACGCTGTTATTTCCCCACATGGCTCCCGCTCTTTATGCAACTTTTCGTACACATATTTATTACGGTTTGATACGCTATTGCATGCGGGACCAGCAATCTCGTGGCCATGGACTTCCATGGCCGCAACCAGGGAGTAGTACAGTAAACTACTCCCTGGCCGCAACTAGATACTATTGCGATGACTTTCCTTCTCTCACTCTCTCTTGCCTTCCGCCTTCAGGCGGAAGCTTCGGCTTTCGTCTGTCTTGCCTTGTGCTCTCATATCGTCTCTTGAACTAAGTAATTATTAGTTAGCTCCGTTGAAGATGTGAGTAAACCTGAACGCTGGTGTGAGTGTACGTGTCTGTATATGCCTGAGTGTGTGTTTGAGAGTATGTCTAGGTATATGTGCGTGCGTGCGTAAGAGTAATTCTGTTGGTGGACTCTCTCCAAGTGGCCACCACTGCACGGCCTTGTATGTGAAGGTTTAATAAGTTAGTTCATGTCGACGACGCAGCCTTGGGGTCTTACCCCGGGCCGTCCGGATACGACATTTACAGCTAGTCTTTGAACAGTTTTTGATCGGAACTCAAATTGTGACCTGCACTCGTTTAGTTAAATTGTTAGCCATAATCTTAGTTTAATTTATTACGTTACTTATAACACGAGGACGTGTTCTTAAGGCACGTGCCAATCGTATGGATACGACACTTGGACCTCATCGTCACAAATTCACCCCAGCAGTTCCTCTCCGTTGACTCAGCCGCTCCACTGGGTAGCTCTGAACACGTGCAGCTCATCTGTCGAGTCCGTCTCCCTGTCACGTCCAAAAATCCAACCCTACAACATCACTTCCTCCCAACATCTACCCCTACACCCCCAGGTTATAATTTCAAGTTTGTGCCACGTTGCGTATGGGATGACCTGAATGCTGAACTTGCTTATGTCCACTGGAAATGTCACCTCCGCAGCTCGCACGTGGATGACGCTCTTTCGTTTTTCCACTCTATTCTTAGCAGGGCCATGGAGAAGCACCTCGGGTACTTCTCCCGGCGTCCACTCTTCCCCTCATGCCGACGTTTAGGTCAGCCACCTTGGGTTGATGCCCCCCTCCGTGCCGCCATTAAGGCAAAGCACGATTTCTACAGTGTGTGTAAGAAATACCCAGCCCAGCTTAACATGCATGTATATCGATCTCAACGGAACTTGGTGAAGAGTCTGACTCGATCGAAATGACGGGGATACATTCGGTCCGTACAAGCTACGCTGCAGGACAAAAACCGCCCATCACTGTTTCAGTTCGTGAGCAAATTAAAAAATCATAAAGTATCTCGTGCCATCCCGACACTCACCATTAGTTCTACGCAGCAGGCTACTACCTCTTCAGCTAAAGCCACTGCATTGAACTCTCAGTTCGCCTCAGTGGCCGTGCCTGATGACCCTTCTCTACCCATTCCCCCCATTGCCGAGGAGTCGGGTGAGGCTGGCCGCCTCACATCTGTCTTTTCTACGACTGCTGCCATCCGACGTTACATTCGAAAGCTCCCGTCTGACAAGGCGCCAGGCCCAGACGGCATCACTAATCTGGTATTAAAGTCCCTTGCGCCCTCAATAGCATACCCCTTATGTCTGATTTTCAACCTATCATTCCGCACTGGTCGTTTTCCCTCTGCATGGAAAGCAGCTAATGTTATACCGATCTACAAGAAAGGGTCCCGCCACGAAGCATCAAACTACCGTCCGATATCTCTACTGTCCTGTGTTTCCAAACTCTGTGAGCGCGTTTTCTACGACCAATTGTACTGTCATGTCTCGTCACGTTTGAGTTCAGCTCAGTCCGGATTTCGCAGAGGCGATTCTACCACCCTCCAGCTGACGCGCTTGGTGCAATTGGTGTGTCGACATCGGGATGCTGGAGATCTAGTCGGGATCTGTTTTTTCGATCTTGCCAAGGCCTTCGATACCGTCTGGCTTAGGGGGCTCTTGGCCAAGCTTCGTGGATCATTTACTGTAGACGGCAATCCCCTGCTATGGCTGACATCTTACCTAACTGGGCGAACGCAGTACGTCACGGTACATGGGACGTCCTCAGCCGACACAACAGTACTATCCGGAGTTCCCCAAGGTTCCATCCTCGGCCCCCTTCTTATTGTCTTATACGTCAATGATCTGCCCGCAGCTGCCCCGGGCACATCACTATTCGCAGACGACACAACGCTCCTACGGGCATCTCCTAACATCACTGGCCTGATGAGTAACCTAGCTAACGGGATTCAAAGAGTAATTTCCTGGATGTCGTCTTGGCGGTTATGCCCAATCTGTCTAAAACTAAAATCATGCTCTTTCCTTCTCAGCCTGATGTTCCGCCCCTCCTCCATCCCACTTTCCCCCAGCCTATAGACATAGTCTCCAGCCATAAGCATCTTGGCATTTTCATTGACTCTAATCTTTCATGGGAACCCCACATCGATTACATATGTAAACGATCAAGTTCATCTTTAGGAATCCTCTCTTCTCACTGTTACCATCTCCCAATCTCTTGTAAACTCCTCTTTTACTCAGCTTACCTACGCCCCATTTTTGATTATGCAGATACTGCTTGGGCTGGAATTTCCACAACCCGTGCTGCCAAGCTCAAAATTCAGCACAAAAAAGTTCTAAAAATCCTCCTCCGAAAACCCCGCATGCTCCCATCTTCCACCCTTTATGCCCTTGCTGACACTACCCCTTTGTCTAAGAGACGTAATTCACATCTTGTCACCCTTATCCATTCTCTCAAACTCAATCTGTGTCCACCTCACCTCCACTGTTTCAACTGGTTTTCTTCCCGTAGCACGAGAAACTCCCTTTCCCTTCCGAAACCCAAGTCCTCCTTTCTACTTCACTCTCCCCTTTTCACTGCGTACTCTGCGTGGCTGGCACTTCCCCAAGAAGCTAAGGACCTTTCTTCCCTCCGCCTTTTTAAGAGCCTTGTCGCGCCTTGACTTTGATTTTGTGTTTCTCATTTTGTTGCAATCACTACTTATCCATGCCGGTTCCTTTTTTTTTCTTTTTTTTTTTACTTCTTCTCCTCCCCTTCTCCCTTCCTTGCCGTGGTTGGGTAACACCCTCTCTCTTTGTATTGGCCGGTGTTCTCACTGTGCTATGAGATGCTGTAATAAATAAATAATAAATAAGATCAGGAGCTTTTGTTTAAAAAGTTCAGTGACGCGGTAAATCGAGTTGGCAGCCAGGAGGGGCTGCATCGCGGAACATGGCGGGCTGCCATCAATGCATCGGATCGCCCGGTTTTCCATGGCTTGCAGACGCTGAAGTTGGGTCACGCGAAGGGCTGCAGAGAAGCAGCAGGCACCATATATCATATCCGGCATGACAATAGCCTTTACATACTTGTTATCTTGCGCGAGCTGCGGGAGAGGCATCGACGGGCTCGCCACAAGGCGCCAATCTTCCTCGCAGCTTTGGTCACTATGGTGCTGACGTGTACATCCCAACTCAGGCGGTTGTCAAGAAAGACACCAAGATACCGCGCAGACTTCACTATCGGTAGAGAGGTATCGCAGCACACGATAGAGACCTCAGGCCCGGCATGTTGCGGTGAGATAGTCATTACCTGGCTTTTGGAGGCATTTAAAATTAGGCCGCGTGACTTAAGCCATATGGCGAGATCAGTGACAGCTGAAGAGACGGATTTGGAGACTTCCCCAGCGGAAGCTTTTGAATCATACAGGGCAATGTCGTCTGCGAATTGCACGCTGGGTATTGGCGATGAGACCGATTTCACATCACGGGTGTAGACGTTAAAGAGAACAGGCCCAAAGACGGAGCCTTGGGGCACACCACAGGTGCAGTCAAGAGCACGACTTGTGGCCGAAGCGACCGTAACTTGCTGCCTGCGATCTGTCAGGTAATTCGCGAACCACTTCAGGGCGACACCAGAGATACCAACGTCAAAAAGGTCTTGGCCCATGGTGAGGATACCATGCCGGACTTTGTCAAAAGCCTTGGACATGTCGAGGAGGCACAGCCCCGTTACCAGACCACCGTCCTTCGCCTTCTGCAAGCTGTCCGTGAGAACACAGAGGGCATCCTCAGTGGAGCACTTTTTCCTGAAAGCAAACTGAGAATCAGGTAGGGCATTACTCAAGTCTAGATGGCGAACTAGCTGACGCTGCACCACTCTCTCCAACAGCTTTGAGACAACTGGAAGGAGGGAAACAGGGCGAAAATTGGTGGGGACTGATGGGTCCCAGGTCTTGTAAAGCGGTACAACAGTCGCCAGCTTGAACGCCAAAGGAACCGTGCCAGTGCGGAGGAAAGTGCAAAACAATACTGCTAAACAGTATGCCAATAAATCGGAACACTGCCGCAATAGCGAACCCGGTATGCCGTCACTTCCCGTAGCTTTGCGAGCATCTACCTGCTGAAGGAGACGTTGAACGTCCGATGGGGTTACAGGGGAGAACTCGGTTAGGGAGACAGGCTCTTTGGGGCCACACGGAACGCCGAGATGGTCGGGTCGGTTTGTGTCTGTAACAATAGAGTGGAACGTGTTGCTGATCTCATGGACGTCGCGGCCCGGATCTTGACGGCACCGTGAGCGCCCTGTCACGGCATTGAGAATTTCTTCTGCACGCTTGTACCGTAGGCTACATATGTTTAGGGCGCCGATCTTGAGAGGCGCAGCGGTCTGCGTAGGTGGAGGATGTACTGAAGGTGACTGTGCATGCGGAGTGGCAGGATTCCTAGGGGAAAAGGGTTTGGCAAGAGGGTTCAGCGGCATGAGTGTTCAGGAGGAGATAATTTACAGAAGAAAACTGTATATACAAATAGAGCTCCGATCAGGGTATAATCAGATTCGCATTCAAGCTGAGGACGTGCCCAAAACCGCGATTAACACTCCCTTTGGGCATTACCAATTTAGGGTCATGGGATTTGGTCTCACCAATGCACCGGCAACATTTCAATCCATGATGAATACGATTCTTCAACCATATCTGAGGGAGTTCGTAGTCGTGTTCCTAGATGACATACTCATCTTCAGCAAAACGTGGTCGGAGCATATGCAGCATGTCCGGTCGGTATTGAGCGTGCTCCGGGACAACCAGTTATTTTGCAAACGGTCAAAATGTGAATTTGGCGTGGAGAGTGTGCGGTTCCTGGGACATTGCATCGATGGACTGCACATCGCCCCTGACCCAGACAAGATTGCCGCAGTAAAGGTCTGGCCCGCTCCGACTTCCGTCACAGAGGTGAGGCAATTTCTCGGATTTACGAATTATTTTAGGCGATTCATAGATCAATACTCATCGCTCTCTAAGAACTTAGAGGAGATAACGGGAAAACATGCACGATTCGAGTGGAACAGCTCTCGGCAACATGCCTTTGAATCGCTAAAGCATGCCTTGTTGAATGCGCCCCTATTGCGGCTGGCTGATGTGAACCGACCATTCAGAGTGGTAACAGATGCAAGCGATTTCGCCTTGGGATGTGTTCTTCTCCAAGAACTAGAGGAAGATGCCTGGCATCCAGTGGCTTATGCTAGCCGAAAATTGTCTGCTGCTGAACAGAATTATACAGCTACAGAAAGAGAAACATTGGCCGTAGTGTTTGCGCTGAAGACCTGGCGCATCTACCTCTTTCAACACTTTGAGGTCATTACAGACAACATGGCGGTAGTTTATCTGAAAACAAAACCAAGCATTACAAAGAGAGAGGCGCGATGGGTTGAATTCCTAGCTGACTATGACTACACAGTCCGTCACAGACCCGGCAGAGAGAACCCTGCAGATCCCCTTTCGCGTCGCCCAGATCTCCATGAGAGTAACCTCGTGGAGAATGCAGTACCACGTTTGAATGCTATTGAGTATGCTTTTGCAATGAATGATGACGTGTCCAATACAATATCAGATGCCTACCAGAGAGACAAAGAGCTAACTCCCATCATAGAAAGATTGAAGCATTCTCTCCGAGATAATTTGCATGATCGCTATTATTGGGACGAATCCACTGATCGCTTGTACCTCAAGGCATCCCCCAATAACCGGTTGTGCATACCACAGTGCGGTGTCCGGTTAAAGCTCATTCAAGAACACCATGAGTGTGCAACGGCTGGCCACCCGGGTCGTGATCGAACGTACTTCCGCCTAGCACGTTTTTTTCTACTGGCCCCGAATGGGTCTCGATATTAAGAGATTTGTCAAAACCTGGGATCTCTGCCAGCGAACGAAGGGAGGTCAGCCACGAACAGGGCTTCTCCAGTCACTTCCAATACCTGATAGTCCTTGGCAGGATATCTCAATGGATTTTATTGTTGGATTGCCCCTTACTTCTCGTGGCTTCGACGCAATTTACACCTTTGTGGACCGACTTACGAAATGCGTACATCTTGTTCCAACAAACTCGAAGATTGATGCTAAGGGCAGCGCTCAACTGTACATTCAAAACGTGTTTCGTCTGCACGGGCTGAGCTCGACCATTGTTTCCGATCGCGATCCACGATTCACTGCAGCTTTTTTCAAAGAAGTATTCTCTCAGCTAGGAACTAAATTGGCATTCAGCACTGCTAACCACCCTCAAACGGATGGTTTGACAAAGAGAGTTAACCGGCAAGTGGGAGATGTTCTAAGAGCATTTGTGAACTTGAGACAGGACAATTGGGATTCGCTTCTACCACTCTGCGAGTTTGCAATAAATAGTTCACAACAGTCATCTGTAGCTAATACACCGTTCTATCTGAACTATGGGTTTGACCCTAAGTCCCCGCCTGAATTCATTCTTACGGGAGGGGAAAGGAGTGATTCGGTCGATTGGCTTCATGAGCAGGAAGCCGCACTAAGGATAGCTCGAGATGCAATGCTCGACGCCCAGGCAAGGCAAGCTCTATACGCAGACCAGACGAGAACGCCCAGTGATTTGAAGGTTGGTGATAGCGTTCTTGTCTACAGAGACTTTCTACTGACCCCGGAAGCTCGTGGCCAGCGCTCTCGGAAGTTGCAACCCAAGTGGTTTGGTCCGTATCGTATCCAGGCTAAGATTGGAGCGAATGCTTTTCGCTTGGAACTACCCCGTAAACTTCGCTGCCATCCCGTGTTTAATGTCACTGCTCTTAAACGCTACGAAGAGAACACGATTCCTGGAAGACACCAACCCCCGCCTCCGCCCTTCACAGATCTAGATGGACACACACGCTATGTTGTCGAAGCCGTTTTGAATCACCGACACCGCAGTGGTGAGCAACACTTCCTGGTGCATTGGAAGGGTTACCCCAGCAGCGAAGCTACGTGGGAGCCCGCTGGCAACCTATGTGATGAGTCTGGTCGGAATATTAAACCGCTGCAGAACTATCTAGCCTCACAACGACAGCAGCCTTGATCTTACTGGGCTGAGCCATATGCATCTCTTACTGAGATAGTTAATAATATGTTATAGACTGATATAGTTTTGCGTCATCTCCTTCTGAGAGTGATGAAGTTGAGTTGGATTACACTTCAATGTGGTTATGCATGTGCATGAGTGATTATTTAATATTCCCCTTTCCACAATTGCATCTCCTAACTGGATTGTGTTATCTAATAGAACCTTGGGCTTCCTATGGGGCCGGGAGAGTGTAATAGTTTTACCTTGACACTTCTTGCTTGTCTTATGGTAACACCTTGTGTTCCTACTATTCTCACTCCTGCGGTTCTCGCCTTTCTTTTGCTTTATAACCTCTGGTTTGAACATCATTCGGGGAATTCTCCAATCAATCAAGTCTATACTGTTACACATGGAGTTGGTTTTTCTGAGGCGACTGAAGAGGCAGGTTTGGCCCTCGACTCTTTGGGCGATCAAAGTTCGTTGGAATCGGCAAGAAAAGGAGCACGGGACAGGACGTTGCTGATGCTGGGGCTCACGAAATGAAAACACATCATTTTCGACTTGCAAAACAAACGTTGGTGCGAAAATT
The DNA here is from genome assembly GCF_964019385.1 of Sycon ciliatum. Lineage (NCBI taxonomy): Eukaryota > Metazoa > Porifera > Calcarea > Leucosolenida > Sycettidae > Sycon > Sycon ciliatum. The sequence continues at coordinate 4,519,345 of NC_088650.1, forward strand.
CGACATTTTGATGTTCGACAAATGAACGAAAAACGCTGTACCGAAATTCGGAATGCAAAACCTCACTAAATTATTATTAATACTTCGTAGATCTACTTGCAGCTTGGTCAAAGAAATAAGACTCGGCGTTTTGACCGCACCGTGTCCTGTACGTAGATCTCCCAGGTGTCCGCGAGGATTATTTTTTTCATAATCCCCGTAGCTACGTAGATCTACGTGGCGCTGCGCGCCTTGGGGATTTGAAAAATAATCCCCTCGGAACCGTGCAATATTATAAACTCTCCGAAAAGTGAAGCATCGTTCGGCGCCCTGTCACGGCCCTAGCTAGCTGGTCACTAGTCACTGAGTCTGTTGTCGACGATGTCGTGTGTTGTCGTGGTGTATTTTTATTTTTCTGTTTTCTGGTTTGATCGCACACTACAAAAATTGTAAACTATGTCACTGTCTTGTGTTACAAACTGCGTTACCAAACATGTACTGTAGTGGCTATGTCTCGTCTTCAAAGTGGATAAAATACTGGAAACGTTGTGATTGAGCAATGGCTAGTTCTGGGTACCCATACAAACTGAGCCGTGGCGAGGAGCGCCGGCTAGTTTCAAATCTGAAAAGGTCAACAGCTTCTCATCTGACTCCAGGAAATGCGCACGTGAAGAATCCGTCAATAGCTGCTGGTTCTGAAATCACACAGGCGAAAAGTGTGCGTGAGAGCTCAGATGATTCGATAGGATTTACGCACGTGGCTGAACCTAGCATTGGCAATTCTCGGGATGTCCGACAATCAGCAGGAAAAAGGCAGCTGGCCAGTGCTAATGAGACTGTGCGTAAGACATCAGCAACTGGGCCCAACAGTGGTGATGCTGCTACACCAGCTGATGGCAAGAAAACAAGACGCGGGCAGCATGGAAATGACGCCGTGAGTGCCTCGGGCAGAGGCCCTTGTGCCAGCGCCACCGGCCGTTATTCAGACTCCGTTGAGCCGGCCGGCAGGCAACCGGCGGCCGAGGTGAATCAGGCTGTGGCGAGTCGGGACGGCGGCGTCTCCAGGAATCCGGTAGCAAGGACGCGCCTTGCTCCAACGTTCAGCGCATCACATGTACCCCCGGCGGCGGCCGACAGTGGAGCAATGGCCAGCCACTCAGATCTGCCACAAAACATCTCTCTCAGCCAGCAACGGCCGGCCGCACCCGGTGGCAACCAAATCAGAGCAACCTCGTCACCGATGACAGATCTTGCGGAGCGAAAGGACCGCCGCCTTCGCCAGAAGCCGAGACCTTGGCTGCGTGCCGATAGCAGTGAGGATGAGTGTGCGGATCGGGGTGACGAGCGTTTGGGCTCGGAGCGACGTCGCAGTCGCACATCTCCTGACAACAATGACAGCTTTGAAGAAACGGACAACACGACATCGGGATATGACCAATCTAGCTCCGACTCGTCCGCGACTACTCCTGAAGATGCAGGCGGTGCCGCGGGGGACTGCCCAGATAGTGATTATCTTGCCTCGCTGTCTAGTGAACAACTGGAGGGCTTGGTTTCGCAGAGTCCAGGCAGTGACGTGCCACCAACACATCTCCAGTACAGGGGCAGTGCTGCGCGACCATTCACCGGAAGATCGCAACCAAGCGGAGCAGAGGCAGCTGCGGCAACAGATTTTGGCACACCAGATGCAGCTGGTGATGATCTGGCCGAGCAAATCGAGTTGGAAAAGACATTGGAGGCTTCATTGGCCTTCACGAGAAGTCAGCGGCGTAGCGCGCAAAGCCGTTCAGTGCCGCTGCCCGCGAGTAGAGCACAAAATGCTGGAACCCAGCGCACCTCAAAGCAGCCGCAAGCCACTGTGAAATCTGTTGCAAAAGTAGCTCCATCCCTTGGACTAGCTTCAACCGAAAGGCGACATCAACAACAGAAGCAGCAAGAGTATCTCTCAGATGTCGAGCCACGATTGCCGTCAAGTAAAGACAATATCGACTTTGATCGGATACAAACACGGGTCATGCACGAAGTGAAAGCGCACAATCTCAAGTCCGACTGGAGCACCAGGCCAGAACAGTTCCTTGACCCATCAGACGGCATTCAGTATGCGCACGGTTGTGAGCACTCGGAGAGTTTGGAATTTGACGGACTTCTACTGGACTTTGGCGGCTACCGTCTGCCACAGCAGGGTGACGCGGAGTGGACCGATAGCAACGTGATGATTCGTCCTATGCCCTTCTACTCATGCCTGCATCGTCTACCGGTCTCGGAGGCCGATAAGCGTGGCCGAGTGCATGCCAGAGCGTGGGACGAAGCCAGCGGTCGGGCCGTCGTCAGCTCAGATATCACTGTGCCTGTTCGATATGCTGTGTGCGTGCGTGGCCCACTGGAGCTTGATGATGGTGTGAACGCTGAGGTCGAGATTGAGGGTCCAGGCAAGGCCGCCGCAGAGAATATTGCTCGCATTTGCCGAAGCCTGGAGTTTCGTGCGTACAAGACCTACGGAGACCCCGCGCTGCAGGAGGTACGGATTGACATTCGTGTCCTCGAAGAGACGGACGCTATTAACTGTCTGAACGCTATACGCGATCAGATCCACGGTATGTATTACCGGCGCGAGGCGACGCGACTTGAGGAGTGGCGTGTCCGTTTCCGAGACCTTGCGCCGCGCGAAGGCTCGAGCTTCACCAACGCAAAGTCGTGGTACGGCTGTGCAATGAACGCTGCCCATCAGCTGGCGGCCAAGAGCATCTTCAACTTCTACAACTTTGCTCGAAGTCCGTCGCAGGTAGATCTCCATCACCTTCGAGTGCATCACCGGGAAGCCGAAGCGCATCTCAAGCAGGCGATGGTGGGTATATCTGAAATGGCTGTGGACAGCAGAGAAAGCGAAAAGTACCTGGAGGTAAGTGATTCCAGAGCTGTTCGCATGCTTTGAAAGGTCGGCAACAGCCGTCGGAACACGCTTGTCTTCTCAGAATGGAGAAGTTGTGCACGATGAAAAATGCGTAAGATCTTGTCGTTCGGTCTGGAGTAACGGAAGTAGTGCGAGCTTCTTATCGAATTTTGATGGAAAAGAGCTCAGGGAACGAAAGCTACTTGCGTTGCCATTACCATAATGGCATATAGTGACGTGCGAAAGTTGCACACTGGTGTGTACAAGCACTGTCATGATTGACGCCGCTCTACACCTATGTGCCGCACTCGGAAGAACGTGAAGAGCCCGCTGTTGCGCAACAACCGAATCAACCGATTTTCATAGCCTTTTTCGCTGTTGCCTGAGCCGTCGAACAGTACGAAACTTCGTGATGCGCCACCTCTCCACTTAGGGTTATTCGCTGTAAACCAGCGGGTTCCACCAAGCTATGGTGGGAAATGTACGTACAGTCGACTCCTGATACAACGAACACTATTGTGTAGGAGAATTAGCTCTCTATAGCGGAAGTTCGTTATAACAGAAATTCGCTTACACCGTGGGTTCAAACAGGGACATGGACAGCGGTTCGCTATATCACGGAATCCGCTGCACTGTAGTGTCGTGTATAAATGCAGTTTAATCCCATTTACTGTAAGACATGTATATATAACGAGGAAGTAAATCTAACGTTTTAACGGATGACATTTCTTCGTTATAATAAGATCCGTTGAGGCCGTACCGCTTCATATATGTTGTGTGTGGATATGCCGGAGTGCTGCAAGATCGTTAACATTATCTTCTCGTTAACCTACGAATTTTGGACAATCGTTAAATTTGCGACTCGTTATAGTAACATGTCTTACAGTATCAGGTCCCCTAACTCATCAGTTGAGGACTCTTTAAGCAGATACACAGCACATTTTGTTCAGCACAGTGCAGTGCATATTTTCTTATCCTGTTCTCTAGGTCCTCGGGATATCTGGCCCCCTGCTCTCCTTTGACAGTTTGCACATTATGGTTGTGGCGTATGTTTCTGGTGCACTTGTGCTACAATGCGGCAGGTGATAGCGGGCAAGGGCATCCACAGCCGAGACAACCAAGACGGAAGACTGGTGAAGGAGGTGAAACGACTGCTCCGTGCCTGGCACAAGCAACCACCGTCGGGTGTCAGCCACTACATACAGGTCCGCGAGGTCAACCAGGGCAGCTTCCTGGTGCTCTTTGCTCCCTACAATGGCCCGTCGCCTTGCTTTGGCGTCTTCTACTGCCACATCGCCGAGGACGATGAGGACACTGAGTTCACTCAGTGGCAACGGCCATGCCACCACACGTGGGACAGTATACGCGTGTTTGTGGACATCGACAAGCGAACTCAAAAGCCAGTCAAGTATGTAATAGCTAGGGGGTACTGTTGAGCTATGTTTTTAGCTTTCAGTGCCGCTGGCAGATATTATGTGTGCGTGTGTGTGTGTGTGTGTGTGTGCATGTGCGTGCGTACGTGTGCGTGTGTGTGTGTGTGTGTGTACGTGTATGTGTAACCTCTCCGACAGTACCTTTCTGGGAGCGGCGTGGCCATTTCTGGCAGCTGTCAATAGTAGTAGTAGTAGCAGTGTGTCTGTGTGTGTGTGTGTGTATGCGTGTGCTTGCCTGCGGCATTTTTGGGAAGCGTTTTGCACAAACCGTTATGTGCACCAATGTGTACCTTTTTGTCAAAGTGTTTGGAATATCTATGTGTCACTGATGGCTATGTGCCTGTAATTGTCAGTATCAGAGCATTGCTGTGTATTTTCCGTAGTATAAGCCACACATTAAATACCAGTAATTCACCCCCAGATAAACCGGTGCGTCTCATACTACGATGGTCAAATTTAATGTTGATAAATAGGGTAGATGTCTGTATTTCGTGACGAAAAATCTGGATGCGGCTTATACTCCAGTGCGGCGTATACTCCGGAAAATAGGTTGCCGACGTGAGCTGCAGTAGTGGCTATGATTGTGTACAGCAAAACTGAACATAACCAGAAGAGTGCTTTTGATTGGGGTCCTGAGCCATACTGGGACTCAGAACCATTATCACATGAGAATGCACACAGTGAAACAATGGTCACATTCTGCACTGTGATGTTCCTGCGAAGCAAGGCTGCATTCCCGAAAGTCAGTGTCTGTGTGCTTTTGTGTGTGTGTGTGTGTGTGTGTGTGTGTGTGTGTGTGCGCGTGTGTGTGTGAGCGTGTGTGTGTGTGTGTTTGCACATGTGTGTATATTTGTGTGTGTGTGTGTGTTTGTATGTGTGTTTGTGTGTCTGTGTGTGTGTTTGCACATGTGTGCATACGTGTGTGTGCTTTTGTACCTGTCTGTGTGTGACTCCATGTTTCCCCGTGACTCTGACAAAGGAATTGGCGGCAACGCTGCTACCGTTGCTTCAAGAGGAACGACCGAATGGATGTAGAGTGCCTGCGCTGGATGGAACCTGTGATGCTGAGCCAACGGCGCCCGTCACATCGCCTAGGTAGACTCTTCGTGATGGAGTACTCGGACAATGCGCACAGGACCTACGCTACGCATGACCCCGAGCTGTGCGAGCTATGTCTGCATCTCCAGCGGACCGGCAATGGCCAGAAGTCGTGCGATACACTGCCCAGGGCCATACGTTACCGTTAGTTCTGCGCAGCGTGCTGCACAGCAGCTTGCGTGTGTCCCAATCACACCACCGTGGCGTGCAGTACACCGACGTCAGCACCATGCTGCCCGGCTTGTGTTGTTTTCCGGTCGCCCATCGGCCAAGTACGTGTGAGCACTACTAGTATTGTGCTGCTTTCAGTGCGTCTGGTGTGTGTGTGTGTGTGTGTGTGTGTGTGTGTGTGTGTGTGTGTGTGTGTGTGTGTGTGTGTGTGCGTGTGTGTGCGTGCGTGTGTATGTGTGTGTGAGTGTGAGCATTACCGGCCTCTTGCTGTTTGCAGTATGTTTGGTTATTTCCCGGAGTGCATGTGGCCAAGTCCGTTGCCGGACGCAGGACCGACTCGGCATGCCGCATCGTGATCATTCACTTGTGCAACTCCCCTCGAACCTATCTCTATTTGCTGATGAGGTAGTTGTGTTGATGTAATCGTTGCTACACATAGAGTGCATAGAGTGCTTCAAGCACAAACTACTGTCTGTTTTTTTCGCTGTACTTGTTTTATTCTAGCTGCACTGGAAATGAAAACGGACTACGACTCTAAGAACTGAAGAAAAAGAAAAATCTATCAAATAGTTCAATTAAAGCAGCAAAGCAACACGCCACCCGACTTGGGTGGGTCAGAAATATCAAAGATAACTGCGGAAGGGGAAGCTTTGCAGACACAAATCGAGCAAAACAACACGCCAAAATCTAACGGTACTCCTCATGCGTGATACTGTGGTGGAGGAATTGACTACAATAACAAGTCCAGTGCAGCTCAATGAAATCCAGTAGCAAGAGTCAAGTTGGTGCTGTGCACCTTTTCGCAGCCCAGTATTCACAGGTCTAGGGCTGGGCAACGCCCCGCGCGTACTTGAGGAACTCGACTGGATTTCATTGAGGAACTCGACTGGATTTCATTGAGGAACTAGACTGGATTTCATTGAGGAACTCGACTGGATTTCATTCAGCAGTACTGTAGTTTCACACGACATACGATTTGGTTTGTAGCGTCTCATCAGGTGTGCACAGTTTAATTAACTCGGTTACTGAGCAAATTTTAAAGAAAACACATGTGGGTAGGAGTTTATTCGTAACTCTGCCCCACCCAAGTTGGGTGGGTGGTATGTTGCGATGCTGCGTCGAATTGTAGTTAAGTTCGACCGCATTGTCAACAGCATTGTCAACTACAATATTTTCATTGACTTCTTACCAATTTTCCCATCCCTACAACTAGTGCCGAGTTTTCTATAAGTAAGATGAGATGGGTCGTCTTCACCAAGCGCACATCAGAAGGAATTAGAATGTAAACTAACCAGAACCTGTTCTAATAGGCCAATACCAAGCAAAAGAGAATATGTTTCAAAAGCTGACTAAAAATCGCACCTAAATTGGCACACCATGCTAATTGTATAATTGTATAGTGATAATTGTAGGGTGATAATAATAGTATCACTCTTCAATTATAACGAAGATAGTGATTAGTGAGAGACAGCTAACTACTCTAATTTCAGAAATTTTCGGTGCTCAATATTTTCGATATGAGAGCAAAAAGCTAGGTTAGGTGAACAGAAATTTTCGGTACAGAGAAGCAGTTCCCTATTGGGTTATGTGTGTTAGTGTTTGTTCGGTGTATTGAAACTTTAGGTATGAAACAGACGCACCGAAAGTACCGAAAATAACAGTACACCGAAAATTTGTGCAATTACAGTATAGAATACTGAGCGACATGTAAGACCAATTGTGAATCACTCTACATTCACCATGGTGTACCTGTCCACTTATGGTAAGAAGTTCTAGTCAGCTTTTGAAATAATTATATTCTCTTTTGTTTGGTATCATTAGCTATGACAGAATCCACTGATGCCGGATCGTCATGAGAAAATGTTCTGGTTTCTTTACATTTGAATTCCCTGTGATGTGTGTTTGGTGATGACCACACATCTCATCTTGCTATATTCTCTGTACCTTATCCTGTTATACAATGACCTGTAATACAATGACTGTGTTTAGGAGGAAATATTGGTTCTGATATTTTTTTAACCCTTCTTTGTTTTTTCAATACCACATGTGCTTCGATAGTAATGATCTCAACTGACGCCCGACACCAGTGATAGTGTTCAACTCAGTTATATTCACCCAATAATACAAGTACACCGCCTAATACCAAGAGTACACGGGGGTTATGTACTCTTGCTAATAACCAAACCACTATGATCTCATACGACTTTTGAAAAACTTCCGTGCCCCCCCCCCCCCCCCCTCTCTCTCTCTCTCTCCCCTGAATGTAGTGTGTGGGCTGTGCGATGTGTCCACGCCTGCAGACCGGTGCGGCCGGGTTGATTTACCTCTTCGCCGGTAACTGCAAGTTTTGTTGTGTTCTTTTATCTGTTTTACTGCTGTGGTTGGCGTTCACCCTTGTCTCAGTTTTACTGGCCGTCATCATGATGTGCCATGAGATAATGATATAAATACAAAAGCACCCTTCTTGCTCTCCATATTGTTGTCCTCAGCTAGCGGGCGGCCCCTCTAAGCACTACACTGCCCATTCATTCAAAACTGGCAACCTGGTGCCGTAAATCAAGTTGTTAGTGTCTCCCAGGGCTGGCGAGCCACACGCCCTAAATACATGTACATGGCTACATTCAAGAGTACATAACCGGTTATGTACCAGGCGCATGCGCCGGTGCCCTTCAAGGGGAGGGGTCTGCCCCAGGAAAATTTCAAAAAATGAAGCAAAATCCTGCATTTTGAGCGAAAAAAAGGGGTTCCGGGCACCCAGGAACCCATACGGGGCACGCGCCTGTGTACTCTTGCTACATTGCAGTACGGCACTTTCTATTCTTCTGGCTAGTACTGCCGAGTACATGTACTGATCAGGTAGACGTCATTGTCATTGTCTCGTCAATACTGGTACATCTGTATTTTGACAACTCCCTGAGTGCTGAGTACATGACTGCATGGCGACATATGTCACATATCCCTGAGTCGGACACGGTGACAGACAGTATAATAATTAAAAATATTTATCATAGTGACGTAATGACTACCCAACATCAGAGTCATGATGACGTGACGTGACGTAGGGCTGAGCTGCTACGCGTATACGTACGTGTGTGTATGCATGCACTGTGCACGTGCTTGCCACACAAAAAAACAAACTGACACATCCACGCTAGAGCTGAAAATACTGCCTTCGGTTCGGATTGCCTCCTCGTCTGTTGCTGTTCAGGCTCCTATGAAGGTCTACGTGGATTAGATGACCGTTCTCATGTATGTATCTTTCTTGCCAACCGGCAATGGAGCTAGTTTGCTGTTGGGGCAGTCGAGGAGAAGGAGGACATCAGGTGAACGATATAATAATATCTCAAAATTTCGAATTAATTGCGTGCAGACTTTTCAATAGAGATTATTACACTAGCATCTACAGCGGCATACAACAATGGAGAGTGACGGGGAGAATGAGCAAACTGTGCCTTTCGCTCCTGATGAATGTAGTAATGACAACCGGAGTGTTAGCTCTATTCATCAGACTTGCTCTGAGGACTTTCGTGATGGTGACCTGAATGTCACAAAAGCTTTCTATGGCATCCTCATGGCCGGAATGGCATTCCTTTTACCATTCTTACCAGTTTTCTACAAGATGAACGGTATCACAGCGTCGGAAAACGGTCTCCTTGGTGGCCTACGTCCCTTAGTGAATTTCTGGAGTGGTCCCCTGTTGAGTGGGCTAGCTGACAAACTGCAGCGTCGCAGACTTATTCTCTTCATCAGCGCTATCCTCTACGCCATGATCACGTTCAGTATATGGTTCGTACCAGCGGCTGAGCAAGTGGGTTGCGGTGCCTCGGCACACTGTGTGCTTGACGGCGTACCACCCATCACCGGGGGCAACGCCACGATAGCCACAACGAGCTCCAGAACATCGTTGCCATGGAAACACTCAGCTATGACCGGACTTTCATCATCCACTGCAATTTCACCAGGCCTATCAACTGAGTCATCAGATGCTAACGCCACATCATCCCCTATCCCGATCGAACAAGGCTCCTCTGGAAGCCATACTAGAACCCTGGCATATTTTGTTGTGATGATATTTTTCAGTGAACTGGTGGGCGCCCCAGTGCTCCCCTTGACAGATACGATTGTCCTGGAGACTCTCGGCCACCAGCGCATTTCACAGTTTGGTCGCCAGCGCCTGTGGGGAGCCGTGGGTTATGGAATCGCTAATGCCGCGGCTGGCTTTGGATCTAGCTCATTGGCCGACTCCTGCGGCCGGGGCAATTATACTGTTCACTTTGTTGGTTTTGCCGTCCTGTATGTCATCTCGTTAGCGGCTGCACTGAAGCTGAAGGATACTTACCATCCGCTGAGCGCTAAGACTACAGCAGCTACGACAGTACAAACAAGAATCCGAATCGGCCGAGGTTTGCGCTTGGCTCTGTGCAACGCCCGCGCAATCTGCTTTCTTGTCGCTGTGTTCTTCTTAGCCATTGCGATGTCCATCGTCGACAACTTTCTATTCTGGTTCCTAACAGAGCTGTGCGCTTCCGAACTGCTCCTTGGTCTCTCTATTCTGACCATGTGCATGTCAGAAATCCCGCTGTTTCTTATCGCCGGGCGAGTGATCAAGCGCTTTGGCCACACGACGGTCCTGGTGTTTGTGCTGGTGTGCTACGCCATTCGATTCCTGGCGTACTCGCTGCTGGAGAACCCCTGGCTAGTCATGCCGATAGAACCACTACACGGTGTATGCTTTGCACTGATGTGGTCCTGCTGTGTGTCCTACTGCAAGAAAATAGCGCCGCCAAATCTGGAAGCTACTCTGCAGGGTGTGCTTAACGGCTTGTTTTGGGGCGTGGGCCGCGGGACGGGGGCCGTGCTTGGTGGTTTCGTGTACCATCACTTTGGTGCCCGCTGGCTGTTCCGTTCCTGCGCAATCATGTGCTGCATTGTGGCAGCGCTGTACCTAGTGTCGGAGAGAATCATTCGCCAGTACGAGCGGCGACACGGCACGTTGATTTCCGGTACGGCGAAGCTCGTCGACGGCATTGAGCTCAACGAACATGGCCTAACGTTGGACGACGACAACGACGGTGAGCTGAGTAATGGTGCGCCTGTCATTAGCTACCGTTCGGACACCACCCATGCTGTTAACGGTAGAGTACACAACGGTATAGACGACTTTACACTGGTATCGTCCGACGCTGACAGGGCCCTCGATATCGCCACCGCTGAGAATGATGAATTTGAACAAGACGGAGACATTGAAACTGCGCTCCTCTAGGCTGACTCTGATACACCATCATGTTCATGAAGACTAGTCCTATTTTATTTTTTTACTCCGCTCTATTTCACCTCCCACCGCTTTAGCAGCTGCATCTGCACCTTGATCCATATAGGGTAGTGGCGTTCAGCCGATTCTCAGAACCATCAATGGCTTTTTTTGTATTTTATTTTGCTCACTGGGCTCGCTGAGCCTGAGACTGGACAAACTACGGAGTCATGTTCTGTTCTAGACTTAGAGAAACCATCCACAGGTGCTAGTGCCGCTCTCACTGAGACTGGACAAACTATGGAGTCATGTTCTGTTCTAGACTTAGAGAAACCATCCACAGGTGCTAGTGCCGCTCTCACTGAGACTGGACAAACTATGGAGTCATGTTCTGTTCTAGACTTAGAGAAACCATCCACAGGTGCTAGTGCCGCTCTCACTGAGACTGGACAAACTATGAAGTCATGTTCTGTTCTAGACTTAGAGAAACCATCCACAGGTGCTAGTGCCGCTCTCACTGAGACTGGATAGGCAGTCGCTTGCACAACAAGCCCGGCCAATTGATTATAACTCGGTACGCGGCTATAAATTTATCTATTCTCATCCAGCTGGTCTGGGTTTAGTAACTGGACTGTTGCAATTCAAAGTCCACCATATCCTGCCACTTTTTTGATATGCTTTCATCCATCAACATGATCAACCTGGTGATGTTCTTGTCCAAAACCCACTTAAAGGGGAAGTTAAGGCAAAAATTAAAATTTCACCAGTTGTAGTCTTCGGGCTGCTGAGTCGAATGGTCTTGGTCCGAGAAAGCTGAGACGCTCCCTTCCTACTTGAATCCCAATCGAACTCGCGCACTTCCACCGAAACTGGGTGACTGCACCCTACTAGATGGGGATTTGTATGCAAAATGTCACTAAAAGCGCCGTTTCGTTCTTATAAAAGCACGGATGACCGCGATTGGCCCATATGTTGTAGTCTTTTGGACGCTGAGTCGCCTGGTTTTGGTCCGAAAAGGCTGCGATGCAGCGTTCCTCCTTTATTCCCAATCGAACATGGCTGAACAAGCGGTCACGTGCTCCTGGGTGCCCAAATCACCTGGTCACCACGCCAGCAGGCGAGAACTTTCACACCAAGGTTCAACTTGAGTTCAACTCGAGTGACAGGACTGCACCCAAAAAAGGTCAAACAGGCTAGTAAGTTGTACCCTGCAGGCACGGTGACCAGCCGACTGGTGTGCGCAGGAGCACGTGACCGCTTGTTCAGCCATGTTCGATTGGGAATAAAGGAGGAACGCTGCATCGCAGCCTTTTCGGACCAAAACCAGGCGACTCAGCGTCCAAAAGACTACAACATATGGGCCAATCGCGGTCATCCGTGCTTTTATAAGAACGAAACGGCGCTTTTAGTGACATTTTGCATACAAATCCCCATCTAGTAGGGCGCAGTCACCCAGTTTCGGTGGAAGTGCGCGAGTTCGATTGGGATTCAAGTAGGAAGGGAGCGTCTCAGCTTTCTCGGACCAAGACCATTCGACTCAGCACCCCGAAGACTACAACTGGTGAAATTTTAATTTTTGCCTTAACTTCCCCTTTAAAACGTAGTGCAATTACAACCAGTTGAGATGCTTTGAATGACAAAGCTACCTCGCAGCGATGCACTAGCAGTGCTGGTTGGTCGCTCTTCTCTTCTTTTTGCCACTCAATACGCGATGTGTACTAGCGAATCTTCCATGCTCATTCCTCTATCCACCATTCAAAACTTGGCTTCCATAAGCAAATATGCCGTACACTTTCCTCTTCTCGCCACTCAACTCTTCGCATTCATAAGCGAATCTGCTATACTTCATCCGTTCTAATCGAATCTGGTGACTCACCCAATGGCATCATTCGCACAACGCTGATGTGCTGTGGTACGGTAACGTGGTGGTGATGGGGGGGGGGGGGGGGGCGTAGATGCACAAGAAGAAACCCTTCTCATGACACACTGCACTGTATGTACTGCACTGTAAAAATGAGTGAAAAATCTTATTTTCGAAAATTAATAGTTATTTCAGTGCTGACTGGTACATGTAACAATGGTGTGCCATGCCCGATATGCACTCATGATCTAAGCATTACCTACTATACTGTCTACTGACTGAGTACTGTACCTACACACATACAGACTAGTCCCAGTACTAGTACAAGACATGATTGTACTAGTACCATGAGTACTGGACCAGCACCTGAAGAATACATGTAGGCTGTAGCAGATACTTCCTGCCCCGCACGGCCCATGCATTCAGTCACAGAATCAGTGTCTGCAGGCGTATGACTGTCGATGCAGGATGTGGTGCTTGCTGTTATTCAGCGAGCCGCAATATTAATAATTTGTGCTCGCCCTGAAAAAGCAATACCGTTTAGTACTTGCAGGTAATGTACATGCGCATATGCGACTCGCATAGTGGTGAGTCAGGGGAACTGCTTATGGGTGCTATTTAAATTATACAGTGCGAGTCACTAGACTAGTGCATCCCCCGTTACCGTTTGCCAAAGCAAGCATCCCACCATAACCTTTTATAGGCCACAAGCCAGACGGCAAGAGGGTGCGCTCCGCCCAGCGTTTGATGAAAAGCTGAACGAGTGCAACGCAAGGGCGCATGAGGGTGATGGTGACGACACCAGTGTTAGGTCGACGATGGGAAGTACAGTGACTGTACAGCGGAAGCGCTAGACTTTGATGAAAGTCCCCACATACGATGAGAAGCAACCACTGGAGCGTTGTCTCGACCTGTTCGAGGACATCTGTGCCAAGAACGGTATCCCGACGGTTCACCGAAAACGCGTTCACAGAACGACCAATGGAAAATGGAACGGAATCTAATCCTGAACACTAACAAAAGCCATGTCATCCGAATTTCCGGCCAAGACATTACTGTCAAATTCCGTGGAAACTCGCTACCAGTAGTTTCCCACGCGAAGTATATGGGCATCACGATAGACGAGCACGTTCGATTTGATGAACACGTTACCGATGCTGAGAAGATGGGAGCACTCTGGAGAGCCCGCCGCTGCCTTACAAGAAGGTCCAGAGAACAGTACGTGAAATCCGTTGTGATGCCAGATTTGCTCCACGGGTCCGTGGCGTTCTCTGGTTGCCTTCGACAAGACCAGCGGCCTTCAGGTCCAAAACCGTGCGGCACGCCCGGTATTCGGCCTGTTTCACAAAAGAGTGAACCGTGACGGTTGTACATGTACTGTAAAGAAATATTCCTGTGCTCTCACATTAGCGCAACACATTAGTGCCTCCAAATGGCACTTGTCCGATGTCCCAATGTAGCGCCATTTTTTTGATGTTTCACGATTGTAAGCGCAGCGCTACTCTTGAGGCAGTACGCTAAACACCGCGCTTCATCACGCTTTATAATACTGTGGTTCATTCTATGGAGGTCATTCTTTGCCGGACAATCCTTCAAAGTTACTATGGCTCTACCGTGCAAAACAACGAAAGGTGGGGAAGGCGCTTCGTACAACGGCTATATCTATAGAAAGGACAAACGGAAGAGAGACGGGACCATCACGTGGCGGTGTACTGAAGCTGCTTGCAGAGGGAGGCTAATGCCAACGGATGTGTTGCTGGAAGACGAAGAAGACTCGTCCCCGGAAGAAGTGGGACTAAAAGCACTATCAGTATCACCCTCCAAATCCTGAGGCAACTCAAGTCCGTGGGATAGTGACAAGACTGAGCCAGACAGGAATCCCTTTCTATTCCTTCTATTTACCGGCTAGAGACAGCGAACATCGCCCTAAATGTTGCCGCTGCCATTACGTCCTTTCATTCACTGGACGCCAGCCTCCTTAGATGTAGGAGAGAACGCTATCCGCCTTTGCCGCAGACCAGGGCAGCCATAGTCGTGGCAGACAGTTTCCGCAACACTGTAAACGGCGAACGATTTTTCCTTGCTGGCTTGAATGGCAACGACACCACGCTGGTGTTTGTGTCAGATGCAGATTTGGGTGTGAGATTGTGGAACAGTGAAGAGTGGTTTATCGACGGTACCTTCAAAGCAGTGCCCCTCCTCTTCATGCAACTCGTAACAATCCATTGCATGAGCGGAAACAAATGCCTACCCTTGGTTTATGCTCTTCCTTCAAGGAAGACTAGGCAAGCTTATACTGATTTACTTCGGTGTTTGAAAGATGCAGCTAAATAACGTGGCCTTGTGCTGCAGCTCAATGCGATCATCAGCTATTTCGCGTCAGGATTGGCACCCGCTATCACAGAAGAGTTTCCCGACGCAATCCATGGTGGATGCTACTTCCACTTCTGCCAGGCTGTTTATCGAAAGGTCCAGGCGCTAGGCCTTCATCAGGTGTATCGGCAGAACGTTGAAATGAGGTCGCTAGTCAGAAGCATGAATGCATTAGCATTCTCGTCAGTAATGAACGTCACCGAAGCCTTCGAAGCCCTACGCGAGGAGCAAGCAGCCAACTTCCCACAGCTAGATGACCTTTTTCCAATACTTCCAGCAGACATGGATCGTTGGCTGCCCACTGCAGCGATGGAACATAGCCATACTAGGTACAAGAACAAACAACCACGTGGAAGGTTGGCATTTTCGCTTCATGGCCATAAAAGGTTCACCCAAACCTTTGGCAGGTCATTGAGGCACTTCAGAAGGAGGCATCGGCCACCTCAACTACGCTGCAGCAAATCGCTGCTAGGCAACCAGTCCGAAGAACAGTGAAGAAGTATGCCAGGTTAAACGAGCGAGTATTGAACTTGCAAGGAGGACTCCACCGTGGGGAAATGACGACAAGGGCCTTCCTGGAAGGTGTAGGATACAATCTGCTACAGTAATTACTACGAGTACAATTGCTGTTTACTTGCACAAAGTGGATGTTAACTGCTATCGAACGAAGTTACTGCAAACGTTTATAACCGCAATCAATAAAACTAGCTGAACCGACATTTGTGTACTTTTCGCGCTCACACAAAGTCTCATTTAGGGTTCCCAGTAAAAAGGCAACATTGCCTGTTGGGAAATCCCTAACAAAATAAGAAAAATAATAATAATAATGAACGAAGAGTCGGAATACGCACCGCAACAATCAGGACTAGCCAGCAGATGATTGTACACTGAAGACTTGCTACCACGAAACCTACGCACAACACTAACACTCTCACCGGCACTCTCACCATCACTCCCATCACCGCTCTCCGACTCACTGCTCCCTCCGCCGTCCGTTCCATCCTCCGCTTCCTCTGTACTCTCTCTGTCTCGTCCATCCCGCCTGACCGGGCCCATTGAACTCAACTCGGCCGTCCCCCTGCTATCACGGTCAGGCGGGATGGACGAGACAGAGAGAGAGTACAGAGGAAGCGGAGGATGGAACGGACGGCGGAGGGAGCAGTGAGTCGGAGAGCGGTGATGGGAGTGATGGTGAGAGTGCCGGTGAGAGTGTTAGTGTTGTGCGTAGGTTTCGTGGTAGCAAGTCTTCAGTGTACAATCATCTGCTGGCTAGTCCTGATTGTTGCGGTGCGTATTCCGACTCTTCGTTCACTGTATTGTGCCGTGGTCGTCATGGTTATGGACTACAGTTAAAAGTGTTGGAATAATAATAATAATAATAATAATAATGAGGAGTACTGTAGGAGTTTGGCTTTCGGCTTGTACAATTCGTTTTCGCAAAGCTTCCCTTTCTTTACTTATCTTTGATATTTATGACCCACCCAAGTTGGGTGGTGTGCTGCTTTGCTGCTTCGAATTGTAGTTAGACCGCTTTGTCAAATATCGTACTGGTCTCGTCATCGTCCAATAATAATAATAATACCTTATTCATGCAATGTAAAAAACTACGACGGTTCCTGATGAGTGTTGTACGAAAACTTGTTTGAATCCATATTTTTTTCCCTACACCATTTCTTCATATTTTCATCGTTTTATTGCACATCGTCTCCACCGTTTTTTACATTGCATGAATAAAGTACACAAATGTCGGTTCAGCTAGTTTTATTGATTGCGGTTATCAAATTATTGTCTCCTCGCCGTGTGTTTAAACGTTTATAACTTTGTTGTTTACTACATCTTACATTGCTATTGCTATGAAAGGATACTATTATGACATAAATTGCTGTTTAATTGCATAAAACTGCTGCTTTGTTCAGCACCTTGGCAATCCTTGGCAATCAAAATTTGAGCAGAATTAAGTATTGATGTGGAAAATGTCGCGGTGTTGGGCCAGCGCTATGAAAAGTTACGCCGTCAAGAGTCAGTGTTGCAGAGAGTGTCGTGGTGTTGAGCCAGCGCCGCAAAAAGTAGTGCTCCATTTGGAGGCGCTCATGTATGCTGCGCAATAAAAGTTGCGCTGAAGCGGTGCCTGAAAAGATGAGTTAAAAACCATTCATTGAGTGACAGTCAGTATCCCAATCAGTGCCCAACTCCGATGCCCGCTCCATCGTGGAGGGACAAACCAATGAGTCGTCGGCGAGATCCAAGCAGCCGAAGGTCGACAGCACGAAAGATTGCGAACAGGGTGCGGATACGAACCCATGCCATCACAGACGCGTAGATCTATGACCTCCCTCATTTGTGTGCAAGCTGACTGGCTAGGCCCAGCTGGTAGGCAGCATACTCGCGGTGAAGTACAGCATCGGTGGAGCAAACAAGAGGAGTAAACGATGCACGCAACTCCTCGCTCACCTGACCATACTTCTTCATCTTGTTTTCTACTGCTTTCCAAGCGACGGCTTCCCAAGATGACCGGCGGTAGCTGGCTGCATCAGCATCAGCGATGTGATTGTCGAACCATCCCACCCTGCTACCCTCCCAGACACCCCGGGCTGACCAATCAGCTTGCAGCGCAGGATGGTGGTTCCGATCATCCTCCGGAACGTGAACAGGCTCAACATGGACACTACCAAACGCTACCTCGGCGAGTCTGGCATCTGAGTCGCGAATGTCGTTATGCCCTTTCTTCACCAGGCCACCCTTGTGGCAATCCAACCCATGTTGCAAGGTGAAACGAGCGCCGCAACTATCGCACTCAGGAGGAAGATGCATGGGCTCGCGCCCATATCTGATGGCGAGCTGATCCCGGAACTGTACAGACGACATGTCATAACCATCTTGACGTAGAGGCAGAACGGTGAGCCATCCTGAAGCATTGCCTTTCACAATGCGTGAAAGTGATCGCTGCTCAGTGGAAGGGAGTCCCGCAACAAGCTCCAGGCTGATCTGGGCAGACTGCACGTCTCTGATCTTGCTGGAGTTGAGAGTCACCTGGCGACAATGTGCATTGTGGTCATTCACGTTAACACCACCACCAGTCTTGATTGCGTCATGGACAATGGCAGTAGCGTCATAAGATGTAGCGAACGCTGGGGCAGAGGTGCTCACTGGATCCGGTATGGCTAAGCCACCAAACTTGACAGGAAGGGCGAACAGCTCGTGCTCCCGGTCGAGGATCTCTCGGCCAATCACGGACGGGGTAAACACCTGACGAATGGCATCTCGCAAAGGCAGGTAAGCCTCCTCAAAGCCGGGCGTAACACGCTGGAGGTAGGTCCATTCACTGGACAGAGACCGAGTGAAGGCGCTGTACGCTGCTTGAGGGTAAGCCTTAGCCGCGTTGCCAAGGTGGTCCAGGCAGTCGACCCACACTTGCACCTTGCGTGCGATGTCAGCCTGCACACTATCATGGTCGCCAATGCAGCTGCCAAGGAAGCGACTGGACAGGGTAACCTCAACCTCCAGATCAGAAAACATCTCATCGGATTCACCCTTGAGGTCGGGCTTCACCACCAGGACACTCTTGGTTTTTTTGGGTTTTTTTTTACAGTCATGTACTTTTTTTTCTTTTTTTTGACAATGCAACACAATTTAAGAGACAAGATCAAAAGGAAAGCTTTACAATAATAATAATAATAATAAAACGTAGCCTGGAAAATGTAAAAAGTCACTGAGTACATGTATACAGTTTAATTCAATATCCATGTCCAGTATTTATAATAAAAACAATCTGCTGCAATTTATAGATTCTCACATGCGAGCAACCTGGGCCTCAGCAACAACCAGCTCAGCAGACTCCGGATGCCGAACCGATCGCTCACGGAAAAGACCCTGTGAACCCCGCAAACACATGATGCATGATCGCAACAGGGCAAATGAGAGACGGCATCTGCTGTAAGATATTACGTGGGAGTACTGCTCCTTCCTCCTTTCCGCTCTCAATAACGCAATTCGGCGATAGAGTGATGTCGCCGCTCTTCCCATGCCACCACATGCCGACAGCACAACAGGCATGAACGTCGCATGCTCCACCTCTCTCACTCTCTCTTCATAACATCGTCGCTTTTCTTTTTCATGGCGCCGATAGACAGTGGTGTGTGGTGCAGATCGATTTGAGCGTGCATGAGGATTAAAAACCCGTATATCAAGTAAAGTACGCTCAAAACGACTGCCCCACAAACCACTGACCGCTACATCAAGCCGCGCATGCTCCTCCACAATAGCAGACCTGTATCAGAGGCTGTCACATCCCGGATCTCATTATGGCGGATAATGGTAAACCCACCAAGGGGACATGACAAGGCATGGTCAATACCATTGTCCCGTCCACAAGAGCAATGAATTGGTAACCTCGGCGGCATCCAACCATAACGGAGGCACAAGCCGTCCATGAACTCAGCTTTGCTCAGTGAAAAGCCATACTTTTTCAATGGACGGCAAGTCAGCCAACTCGAGGCGCCAGGTTCACGGGCGAGGACAATGGTGTTTCGCAAGGCGTCCGATGCATCATTGCTGACACGCCGTGCCGACTCCGCCTGGCTATGACGCACTTCCTTCTCCCTCTTCGCCTTCTCCCGCTGGATGTCAATCAGAGAATGCCCAATATCAGAAACACGATTCACGATACCCCGGGAGAGAGATGCTGTGATGGCGACAGACGACTCATACTGGGCGCACAAAGTCATCGGGCTGACCAGGCCCAGGCCACCCAAACGACAGGGCATTGCTTGTACTTCCCTCAACACTGTGCCAGTAACACTCTTGGTTGGCCAGGCGAAGTACCCGAAGGCCGGGCCTGCCGCCAGCAGAACATCGAACTGACACGCCGTTTTAAATTTCCCTCCACACGAGGAATCATCAGCATACCAGTTCTGTCGGTTCTTACTGGGGCTGGCGAGGGTCCTAATATATAATCTTTATTTCAGGATTACCCAAAGGCTAACGCGTATCTGGGGATCTCCTGACAAGGGGTTGCACATCAACAGCACACATCATCATTGCCAAGGGGCAGCCTTGCTTTGTTCCCTCACAGCTGAGCATGACGTGGATGGAGTTGGCGCAGGCCCTACGGAGCACAACGACTGGAAAACCACGATAGGAGTTCAACAGAAACCGTGAACATCTAGGCCAAAGCACACGACAGTTCCATAGGGTGGCAGCTCGACTAACAGAGTTGAAGGCGTTAGCGGCATCAACGAGGAGGAGGTACTCTGTTTCGGGATCATCGAAGACATCCTTCATGGCATGGACTGCGGCTTCGATGCCGGCCTTTGTGCCGGCACATAGTTGGGTTGCTCCGCACAAATGCTGAACGTCAACACCAGTGGCAAGGGCCATCGCCTTAGCCTCGATCCGTTGGCGACACTCACCAATCCCGATGGGGCGAACCCCCGGCTGCTTGTCGAGGGCTACGCCTCGCCGGGCCAGGAAAGCACGCATGCTGTCCCATGGGACCACCTCATTTGCATGAAGGCGGGTGGATGCAGCTACCGCTTCACGAAGCCGAGCGCTGGCATTGCCGTGTCGCAGGAGAAAGGAGCGCCACTGCTCTGAATCTGTCCCACATGGACCTGTACTGCCCAACAGCCGTCTCGCAACTTGTTCAATGTGTGCGCCAGTGATGTCAACGTGCTCCAATGGTGGCAGTTCGTCTACATGGACAAAAGCCTGGTGATTAGGTGGCTGCTGGGCGGGGTGCTTCTCTTGGAGAATCTCAAACACTGCATGACTTCCCCAAGGGCCCTATCTTTCCATGTGCCTCGCCAGTAGGGTCAAGCGCTCCGTAAGCAGACGGACTCCGGATCGGACCCTTCCCTGCAGCATCAGGCTGAAAAAAATCGACGTACGCGATGGAGGCAGGAGCAAATTTTGGAGCTCCTGCTCCATCCATGTTTTCTTTCAAAGTATCGAAAGATTGGCCTTCTGACGATAAGTTTTTACTGCAGGAACTGTCTCGCAATTACTTAAACGTGAAAGAGTCTGTCAAGCAGATTGATCTGCATGGAAAACCTGGTTGGTGCCAAGTCACACTTTCAAGTAGAGCTCAGCGCGAGAGGGTTTTGAGCAAGGGACTTTGCATACGAGGTGAGCAGTTGGAACTGCATCCTCCGACGAGGGCTCCACTCAGCTCCATGTGTTTGGTTGCCCTGTCGGAATGCCTGATGGCCCACTTTCGGCATCTTTGTCGGTTTTCGGCAAGCTCATTGGTCCGCCATCACACGGCAAGATCAGCTTCGAAGGCACGTCCTTCAAGACAGGAATCAGGTACGTCAATATCGTACTGTAGCGACCTCGCTGCATGACGTCAGCTCCCTCACCAGATATACGCATGCGCATGAAACATTTCTTCCTCTTTGTTCTGAAATAAACAACAACAATTAGACAAAGTTGCCCTCTCCTCGGAGTTGTAATTTATTAGGCCCCAGGGTGGTATGTGTAAAGAATATCTCATGAGTACGAGGGTGATACCGGCGAATATCAATCCCGACTGCGAAGCAGAAGGGATTGATATGAGGGTACGGTATCACCCGAGCTACGAGGGTGATATTCTACTTATCACATATGACCCTACACCATGTACACACCATGTGTCTTCTTATCCCATATGACCCTACACACCATGTGCACCGTACTTCATGCTCTTCCTGCTACACAACTACATTGCCACAGTAGAGTTTAGTTTGAACTTAGGTAAAGCAAAGGGTAGGAAGGAAAAGTATAGAGGAGTGGAAATAGAAGAGTGGATTGAAATGGAGTATTGTAAATTGTAAATGGAACACTGCATTGCAGAAACGAGCCAACTTCAGCGCAGTTCCTTCACATCGTTCACATGTATGTGAACGGCACCACTGAAGTTGCCAGAGAATATGAATTTTGCGCTATTCTCCGACGTCACCGTGGATGAACTGGTAGTGACAGAAGCTGACGGGGGAGGTGCCTGAGGCTCTTCCAAGGCCTGCAGTTCCTCCGGAGTCGCGCACTGCAGTGCTTCATCAATGGCGTCTACGTCCAACAGGTGAGCAGTTTTCATCTTGTCATGCTCGCTTGGCTGCAAGTACGAGTCTAGGCTTTGGGCATTCCGATGGCCGGAAGTACGCATGATTGTAGTGGCACTCACATTTTGCTTAGCCAAGGTCGTAATGGCGGTGGCGCGCACACTGTGGTTGGTGTAGATCTGGCTTAGTCGCGCTGTTTCGCTCATCTTCTTCATCATGCCATCGATTTTGTTTTTACCAAACACTTGGCCTGTGTACCATTCTGCATCCTCTGGCTGGTAATGTTTGCGTGGTATCTGAAAGAGTCGCTTGGACTTCACAGACAACTTTGAAGTGAGGAGTAGGACGGCTTCCACCTGCCAGTCGGACACTATCATCCCATCAGACACCGTGTCCTTTCCTTTAATGCCGCCTTGCTGGTTCTTCTGGGCGAATGCTGTGGCTAATGCGATGTATCTTTTGCCTTTGTCGTTGGTCTTCACATCCAGGTCGTCGGATGTTAGATACGCCTGAATCTCCGAACCACGCAGACAGAAGTGGTAAGTGATGACGAACCAGACAAGGTAGGTGAGGTGATCCGCATTTGTCTTCCAGTCACCGAGGTGCTTGTAGATCTTTTCTTTGTCGCTATCGGAGATGGGAGGCTTGTGCTGCGTTGGTGCTACCAGGCCGTCTTTCTTTAACTGCTTTAGGTAGCCATCAAGTACTTGGTTAGCCTCGATAAACTCACTATCAGTATAGAGATTGATGGTGCGCTTCAGCTCTTGCAGTTCACGGTGAATGGCACTCCGAAACTGCAGTAAGCTGTTCTTAGAATACGGCTGTTTGTTGACTTGACGGATTTCAACATAGGCATGCTTCAGGATAGATGCTAGATCAGTCGCTTGTATTGTTTTCAAGTCGCACGTTTTCTTGTTCTCCACACACCAAGTGTCAAAAACACGCATCCAGTTCTTAGTAGCTCGTTTGGTGTTTGCGGGAACACGACTTTCACGTATCCTATCCAGATCTGACTCAGACACTTGCACAAATCGCTTAACTCTTTCTTCACTGCTGTGCTGTTCTGACGAAACGCGCTTTTCAGTAGTGGTCTTTTCCACCACCTCACCAGTTGCTAACGTCGCAGTTGCTGTAGATGATAAAGAGAATCCTGACATGTTGGCTATTTCATCTGTAGATAAAAAGTTGAAGTAGTTGGAAGCGGCATCCAAAACTTCTGCATCTTCCAAGTCAATATCACTTGCACCCAAGTCAAAGCTAGCCATCTTACTGGTAAGAATACCGAAAGTGACCAGATCCAGAAGTATTGTCAAGTATTTGTGCTTTCTGTGTACGTGTGCACAAACCATGAGGGTCCTTGGCTCATTGTTCTAGGAACGGAATCAATGACTCCATTCTTGGTAAGTGTTTTCCTTGGTCATGTTGTATTTCCTGCAACTTCGGCGTACTATTCTCGGAATTCTTGTTTACTAACTTTTAGTATAAATTCCAATTCCTCGAAAGTGTACTATATTGCATTCCATATTTAGCATTTTGATTGCTCCTTCTAGCCCTATGTTTCAGGCTCTACTGAGCCTACCTGGTAGACCCCCCCCCCCCCCCACCGCTTTCGCCAGCAAGGCCAAAGGGGCGGGGGGGGGGGGGGGTAGGCGCGGCAGTAGGGCCTGTAGCGTAGGGCCTAGCAGGAACAATCAAGTGCTAAATATGGAGTGCATTTATAGTACGCTTTCGAGTATATGCGTACGGTGTACGCAGCAGGGGTGATATAGAGCAGCAGGGGTGATATGGGCTAGGCGGGGTGATATCGGCCTATATCACCCGCCTACGAAGGCCTCTGATTGGTTCAATCCATGGAAACCATCACCTGATATGTGATAACCCGGGATTCATCTGTCTCCCCCGTGAACAGATACGACCTCTGCCATCTTGGGTGCCTAAATTGGTGACCCCCGACGCTGCGCTCGCGGAGCATTCTAGTATTTTGACTTTCCGGATTTGGGAATTTGTGGTGCCTCTCGCCGCCCACGCGCCCTCGGCACACCTGGAGCTGCTGCGGACTACGCCCTCCTGCCGCTGCCATCCGTCGTCATGCTGCTTCCGCCCGTCAGCCTGCCAGCCACCACTGGTTTTCGCCGCAGTCCGTTCCTGCATGCACCGCATTCTGGCTGCCTGTCAATCACCGGCTGTTGACATTAAACTTGAGCCTCAACATCCGCACCTCACCGCCTGGACTTGGAGCAGCTGTGGAGCAACCACCATCCAACCACCGTCCAGTGTGCGCCGGCCACAAGCTGGAGCTTGGCCCCCTCCCACCCGCAAAGCCTCCCCAGTCGTGGAGCCAGCACTGCTGCTACTACTACACAATTGTATTGCTGTCATGTTCCGTACCTGGATTGGCTGCCGACTACCCAGTCGCCGCCTCGCCACATTGATACACGGCTACATGGACTGTTCATCGGCAATTTTCCCGCAACTGATTACTGCGCGTCTTTGCCTCTGCCTTCACAGTTTGCATACAGTTTTTTCTCTCTCTTTCTGCCTCTGACATGCTCTCCACCTCTGTAACGTTAATCCACCTCTGACATGTTAATCTCTTTTCGCTTCCTGCATTTTTCCCTCTGTTTCGGCCTTTGTTAGCCTCGTTAACAAACATTGGGTACGCCACATGCAGCGCTCTTTCTATTTCCTGGTTTTTTTTCTCTGTCGTTCTCTGCGCTCCGCTTGTTCTCTGGTGGGGGAGTACTGTAGCGACCTCGCTGCATGACGTCAGCTCCCTCACCAGATATACGCATGCGCATGAAACATTTCTTCCTCTTTGTTCTGAAATAAACAACAACAATTAGACAAAGTTGCCCTCTCCTCGGAGTTGTAATTTATTAGGCCCCAGGGTGGTATGTCCCGGGATTCATCTGTCTCCCCCGTGAACAGATACGACCTCTACCATCTTGGGTGCCTAAAGTACTGTCTAAACCCGTACCGTCGTGTGTGACCGTTGGGAAGAGAAAGTTGCGGGTGTGGCACAGGGGGCAGACCCAGACGTGCTGGCGCTGTGGCACAACGGGTCATGAAGCACGAGAGTGTAAAGTAAGGGCGGGCAGAGAGCCTGAAAGTTCAAGTCGTACTAACAGTAACTCTAGTTCTTAACCTTCAGATTCTGTACCTCACTTGACCTGCGAACGTGGGAGTACCCGTACGAATTGCGTATGTTCGAACTCTGAAGTGAACTCCAACACATCCCAGCACGGTGACAGTTTATCATATATCAGGTGACCGTTTCCTAGGAATGGGCCAATCACTGCCCTTCCTTGGCGGGTGATATAGGCCGATATCACCCCTGCTGCTCCATATCACACCCGGCTGCGTACCTAGTACAGTACCATTGGTACTCGCATACTCGAATGCGTACTGTAGCTGAAACTGCATATTTGGGATTTCACTGCCGTCGCCAGCCCCCCCCCCCCCCCCCCCCCCGGGCCCCGGCCCTCCTTCGGCCAGCTGCCTTGGGATTGTGGGAGGGGGTCTATGTGGAGGGGCTAGTGACAACAATGAATTTCGTACATATGCAATTCCATCTATAGTACGCACCCAAGTTGACCTACCATGAAGAATGACAAGTTCGAGGGTAAGCACAAACAGAAACTTACCATTCTTCTTCTAAAGCTTGTCCTTATCGTGTCCCCGTGAGAAAAAAGGCTAACTTTGATTTGGGCGTTTGTGAAGGTGACTTGGAAGATCAAGAGCTTTTAGAGGCTGCCGCTGCTGCAAATCATTTCAATTTTTATCACCCAGCGAACTAGCCGAAGTGTCTGATTTTTCTTTACCATCAACCGCAACTGCAACTTTGTCGAATGGCGAAGTACTGGAGAAGACCACCACGGAAAAACGTGTAACATCCGAGCCAAGTATTGTAGAAGAAACGTCTCAACGATTTGTGCAAGTGTCGGAGGATGAGATCGACAGAATCCGAGAAAGCCGTGTTTCAACCAACACGAAGCGAGCCACCAACGTGTCTCGGATGTTTGGTGTACAGTCTATAGAAAAATGTGATCTGAAAACCATCTCAGCTACCAACCTTTCCTCAATCCTAAAGCATGCGTATGTGGAAATCAGGCAGATCAACAAGCTTTCGTACTCCAAGAACAGTTTGCTGCAATTCCGCAGTGCTATTCACCGCCAGCTACAAGACCTCAAGCGTAACATTATACTAATAATAAGAACTTGATTAGGATGACTCAAAGGCAAATCGCCTATCGAGGGGTTCACCCCGTTGAATGGTTGTGGTATGACAAAGCAAAGAGGCAACCATTGTGTGTGTGGGGGGGGGGGGAGGGAGGGGGAGCTTCGAACTATGCACAGTGAAGGGATAATTGTATGTACATAACCAAGGAAAGGGTATACCGGACAAAGTTGCCATTTTTGGGAGCAACGGATTCAACCTATACTCTGATCTAGAATTCACCGAAGCCAACCAAGTCCTCGATTGCTATTTGAAGCAGATGAAGCGCGACGACCTGGCAACCCCGATTCTACACAAGCCACCAATCTCCGACGAAGACAAAGACAAAATCTACAGACATAAAGACTGGAAAAACAACCCCGAGCATCTCACCTACCTTGTCTGGTTCGTCATCACATATCACGTATTGAAGCCTTGGGCAGTTGCGAACAAGTGTGCTCTTCTCTAAGCACAGCCATCACTGGCCTGTCGCAGTGGTTGGAGGACCCCGGGCTAATGCTGAACCAAAAGAAAACGCAAGCTCTGTTGATTACCCCAAGAGGCCCAGCCCCTGACACAGATAACATTCGAATTCGCTGTGGGAATGCAGCCCTTGCAGTTGTGGAACAAGCGCGGTACCTGGGCGTAATGGTAGATGGGCAGCTCTCCTGGGAGCCTCACGTCAATCACACAATCCAGCAGGTGCGGAAGTCAGTAGGTGCGCTGTGGCGGAGCCGCCGAAGCCTCACCCTGGCGTCAAAGATCCTGTTTTACAGGTCGATGATCCAGGGTAGGTTGTCGTACGCTTCCAACGCCTTTTATCCGTCACTTCAAATTGGCAACATGGAGCCCCTCACACGTCTAACGAAGTGCGCTATCCGCGGCTTCTTCGGTCTGCCACCGTGGTCGCGCACGAGCCCGATCTTTGAGCAGCTCCGCCTCACCACCCTGGAGGACATGTTTAACATTAAGCTCCTCATCTTTGTCCGTCGTTGTCTGTTCTCCCGAGCTAGCTCCCTCTTCACCAGCTTCTTCGTGAGAGTTACTGGTGACCGCACTCGGGGAGCAGCACATCACCTCGTTCGAGTACCATTTTGGCCCGGTCCTGCGGGTCGAGCGACCATGCAGTTCATCGGCGCAGTCCTGTGGAACCAGCTCCCGCCTGATCTCCGTTCCGAGCCCAGCCACCTTCAGTTCTGTGCCCTGCTAAAAGCGCATCATGGCTCCGTTTAAATGCTTTTCGGCTAGTGTGTTTCTATGGTATAGCGGACTGAAGAATAGTAAACGTGTTTTGCAATAATTATATGTATGAAGCTATTTTGTATATAGTATGTTCCCATTCCGTTTTTGCTTTGGTGTAGCCCTGAGGTTGATTGCTTATTTATTTCTACCCTTCCTCTCTCCATACTTCTGCCCCCCCCCCTCTCTCTCATTCCTTCTGTCGTCCACATGTATCAAAGGAGGCGAAATCGCCTGTTTGTGGTGCGACGTTAAATAAACTTCTACAACAACAACAACAACAACACTTCTGTCTCAGGGGTTCAGAAATACAAGCGCCTAACAGCTTACTTGACCCCTAGCGAGCAAGATAAGATTGCTACAGCTCGCCTGCTCGATGCGGAGGTTGATAAAGCTCTGCAGGAGTCAACTCCGGCTGAATTGGAAGCCTTGGAAAGGCCACAAGTACCACCAGCCTCGCCAGCCTCATCATGTGTCACTTCGGAGAACAGCGCAAAGTTCATCTTCTCCGGAAACTTTGCAGGCGCTGTTCACATCCACGTTCATGATGTCAAAGCCTGTGAGCAGCGCTAATTCTCAGATACAGTGCAGTATATTGCTTCATTTTCATCATCTTCTCTTCTATCTCTATTTCCTGGGACTCTTTTACATTGATGTCCTTTTACTTCTGCTTAGACTTCAATTAAAACAATTCGAAGCTTTGAATATTTCTGTCCCGCGAATGATGTGTCAGACGGGGGTGAATGGGTGTGGCATCGGAGAGGGTCTCCACACAATGTGATGTCCTATTCAGTTCACAGGATCAAATCTACTACATGTACAGTAGTGGGTAGTACTACATGTACAATTGTAGTATCATGTTTATGTTTATGGACTCGATGTACACATGTAGCATGTGATAAGCAGGATATGACGGTCGTACGTGTTAGGTTCGTAGGGTCATATGTGATAAGTAGAATATCACCCTCGTAGCTCGGGTGATACCGTACCCTCATATCAATCCCTTCTGCTTCGCAGTCGGGAATGATATTCGCCGGTATCACCCTCGTACTCAAGAGATATTCTTTACGTATCTAGCATACCCACTACAGGCACAAAAGCACAGCAACCTACATCTACGCTGAGTATGGCCAGTGCTACTGCGGGCCCAAGAACGGAGGACGATGCACCACCTGTACACGTCATCCAGGTACCTGAGGCAGTGACAGTACGAGCTTCAGAACACCATGACACAGCCGTACCAGTCCCACCTGCCGCCGGACACGTAACTGAACCCGGTGGTAAAGGAGACAACACAACTTCCCGGAAACCTTTTGTGGCTGCATCTTCTAACGACCACGTGCAACACAACAATAGCCTTGCGTCCAATACAAATGCAGTACATGTAGCCGGTACTGAAGCAGCTGTAACTTCCACTCCAGCTCCTGGATCTTCTGTCCCTACCCCGGTGCAAGATTGGCACGTCGCAGGTGGAAAGTGTTCTACTTTTCTCCAATAATCTTGCAACAAACCGCCTCCGCTTTTCCCTCTGTCGCGAACCGCTTTAGTGCGCTGGAGCACTCCATGGAGAGGAAGCGTAAGAGAGGAGCCAGGAGTGACGCATCATCCAGTGCCGACTTGTCCGCGAAGGCTGTCTGCCCGACCACCAAGACAGACGACTTCTATGGTACAGGGTCGGACTCGGAGGAAGAGTGTGAGGGTGACGACGGCCGCGGTAGGAGCCGTCATGAAGTGGTGCAGTGAACTGCACCTTGAAATAGTATGCTTGAACTGCCTGTGTATTTTGTGTTTTAGGTTTTGGATTAGTTTCTAGATGTAGTTGTTGTTGTTGTTGTTGTGTTTATTTTAATTCGCAAACCAAACGGGCAGATCTGCCCAATGAAAAGGTGGCGAATGCAGATAGAAAGCAGTAATAAATGAAATTGGGGACTGATGTAATTAGGATAGAGGTGGAGAAAAACTAAGCCAGCTGATCATCAAACAGGACGTTTGGTACTCTAGGTACTAAGGCCAGTAAGTGTGTGCGGGATCATGCTGGCGCGGAACTGGCGGTAGTTCTTCCTTATAGATCGATTAAATGAATCCACAATTACATAGAACTACTGTCGGTCGACAGAAGTCTTGTAAACTTGCTTTTCTGAATGTATGCAGCCTTAGAAGGAAGTTAGGAGAAATCCAAAACTTCATAAACTACCACAATGTAGATATCTTCGGCATTGCTGAAACTTGGCTTGATTGTTCGATTTCTGACTCATCCATTCATATACCTCATTATAGACTCTTCAGGCGCGATCGCGGGCACAGACCTGGTGGCGGTATAGCTGTATACAGTCGAGATACCCTGGCTGTTTCCAGACACGCTGAACTCGAGAGTGACACAATCGAAAATCTGATACTCACCTTGAAGACAGAATCCGGTGAACCCATCACCCTCGCTACGTTCTACCTTCCGCCTTCCACTACTGCTGCAGTATGGCAAGACCTAGAAATCAGTCAGAACAATCTAACCTTGCGACGAAACAACCGCGTGGTCGCCATTGGTGACTTCAATGTGGACAGGTGCTCGGGACACAGCCGGATGCACACCATACTCCAGCGGTTTGATCTGGAAAACCACATCCGGACACCGACAAGAGTAACGGCATCAATTACTTCCACCCTAATAGATCTGCTCCTCGCCCCTAACTCTTTTAGTAGTTGGAACATGCACGGTCATCAAGTGTGACATCAGCGACCACTACGCATTTGTGGCCAACATTATCGTCGCCACCCGGCAGTCCGAACGAGTCGCATCTCGAAAGAGGCGAGTGTGGAGGATAAACTGGGAGCACTTTAACGCTGACTGCAGGACTGCAATCTTGAGATTTTCAGCAAGGCGAATGATGTTGATGCAATGATAAGCGAATGGTACGCAAAGGTTTTTTACTGCTCTAGATCGTCACGCCCCCTTACAACCTCCTCGTAAGCCGAGGCGCCGACCTTGCCCATGGTTGTGTCCTAAACTTGTATCTGCTGTGCGTCAACGAAACAAGGCCCACCGACTTCTTTCACGCTCTCCAAACGATGTCCGCCTGCGAGAGCAACACCGCACTCTCCGCGCAGCCGCGCGCAAGCTAGATCGGAGGCTAAAGGATTAGTATTTTCAAGCTCGCCTACAGCCGGCCGGAAAGGATGGACGGAAGCTCTGGAATACGATAAACGTGGTGACTGGACGAGCGAAAAGTTCAAGCTCACCACAAGTACCTGTTGGAATCCTCTCCCGAACTTTTGGCGAAGTTGTACATGACCCTGGACGACCAGACGCGCTGTGCGCCAACGCACCAGTCGAACGTGAAGCACCAGCATTCACGGAATTTGCGCCTGCTTCGACGGAGGACATTACGGCCCTTCTCCAGTCCGTTGATGCGTCAAAAGCGACTGGACATGATGACTTGCCGGGTATTGTCCTTAGAAACTCGGCATCAATACTGGCTCCCTCAGCATGATTTTCAATACTTCGCTATGTCAGGGGTGTGTTCCCCGTCAGTTTAAAATTGCTAATGTGTCGCCGCTATTCAAAGTTGTGGCCTTGACCCTTGTCAGCCTACTCCGTATCAACCTATTTCTCTACTACCAGTCGTTTCTCGCCTCCTCGAGAAGATCGTCCAAGCTCAGCGCGGTACCTGGGCGTAATGGTAGATGGGCAGCTCTCCTGGGAGCCTCACGTCAATCACACAATCCAGCAGGTGCGGAAGTCAGTAGGTGCGCTGTGGCGGAGCCGCCGAAGCCTCACCCTGGCGTCAAAGATCCTGTTTTACAGGTCGATGATCCAGGGTAGATTGTCGTACGCTTCCAACGCCTTTTATCCGTCACTTCAAATTGGCAACATGGAGCCCATCACACGTCTAACGAAGTGCGCTATCCGCGGCTTCTTCGGTCTGCCACCGTGGTCGCGCACGAGCCCGATCTTTGAACAGCTCCGCCTCACCACCCTGGAGGACTTGTTTAACATTAAGCTCCTCATCTTTGTCCGTCGTTGTCTGCTCTCACGAGCTAGCTCCCTCTTCATCAGCTTCTTCGTGAGAGTTACTGGTGACCGCACTCGGGGAGCAGCACATCACCTCGTTCGAGTACCATTTTGGCCCGGTCCTGCGGGTCGAGCGACCATGCAGTTCATCGGCGCAGTTCTGTGGAATCAGCTCCCGCCTGAACTCCGTTCCGAGGCCAGGCATCTTCAGTTCTGTGCCCTGCTAAAAGCGCATCATGGCTCCGTTTAAATGCTTTTCGGCTAGTGTGTTTCTGTGGTATAGCGGACTGAAGAATAGTAAACGTGTTTTGCAATAATGTATGAAGCTATTTTGTATATAGTATGTTCCCATTCCGTTTTTTGCTTTGGTGTAGCCCTGAGGTTGATTGCTTATTTATTTCTACCCTTCCTCTCTCCGTAATTCTGTCCCCCCCCCCCCCCCACACACTCTCTCTCATTCCTTCTGTCGCCCACATGTATCAAAGGAGGCGAAATCGCCTGTTTGTGGTGCGACTTTAAAATGATAAATTAATAAACTTCTACAACAACAGCAGGCTGGTTATACATTGTACTCTTGCTAATAGTCAAAGAACTTTATTGAAAATTCATGATAATGTGATCGGAAAGATGATTGAAGAAAAATCCAAAGTCAAACCCAGGCAATTATTAGCAGTCACTACTATCAAAGCAGATCATTATTTGCAATAGCGCAACTTGGAAAGCCGGCTAAAAATTCCAGACCATCCCTACTTGTAAAGTAGGTCGATATTAACCGGAAGGTGCGTCTACAAAGACCGTGAACGGCACTCATCCAGAAATGACAAAGCCCCGGTTCGCCTACGCAAATAATTATGAGGCCGGCAACTGCAGAAACAGGTGACGAACCACCTGACCAAAACCAAAGAGATCTTGCATCCTAAATGATTCATGACCAATGAATACTGCAAAGCAGAATGATGCATGACAATCAAGCCGACCTAATTCTTTAAAGCCCGCAGACATTCGCGTCCACACAGGCCATTGGCACTGAAAACCAACGGTGTGAATGCACCTTTCTCAACATCCACTACACGCTGCAGATATGATCTCTTCTTCTGGCTTTCATTCCTAGACATCTGTTCAAGAAGTTGCCCCCTCAACAACACGGATGCTGATGGGTGAGTCACCCTGACATGAAAAAAATTGAAAAAAATGCATCCTGCTGTCGAGACCAGAAACCTCTTGCACAGATGTCCAACCTGGCTTCGTCTCTTCTATTGGCCGAGGCTCCGGAGCAGGCATACATGTATGCGGATAATGCCGGCAGACAATTTGGCAGAATTCTGTACTTTTTCTGGTAAGTTTCATGCATGTTTGGTATGTTAATAAAGAAATGGAGCAGAATTCGAGGAATTGCCCGCCATAAGGTTTGTATGGTTCTGCCAATTTCACTGCTTTTCGAGCAGAATCTGCTACCTTTTCGAGCATTATCCGCCAATGCCTACTCCGGAGAGCGACTCACCCTCCAGCGATAGAAGGGGAGGCACAATCCGGTAGAGCAGCGCCCATGGCATCAGCCAGAAGATCACGCAGCGCGTTATGCCTCAGGGTGGGATAACCCCCTGTAGGACACGTCGCTGCGTGATCCAAAGACAGTACTGCTCCACACACACACAATCATGTGCTCGGCAAGTCGCGGAGGGGCCAGCCATACCGGATCGCCAACGCATCAGCGAAATCCGACTTGTTCAGCACAAATTCACTGGAGGAGGGGTCAACCGTCATCCAGCTGGATACCCCCGCCTCACCAGCTATGTCAGCTAACAGTTGCTGGGATGGGATGAGGAGTTCCTTGAGCTCCTCATTCCTCTGCCGCAGCAATGAGAATGCTCTGATTGCCTCAGGGACCTGACCCTGGTCAGCATCTGCGAAATATCACTGACAAACGAGCCGGCAGGTGAATCAGTGTTATTCCCTGTGACATCAGCGACCATGTCTTGGTGAGAGCGCGTCTCCATCTCCTCACTGCGCAAACTACTAGTCGTGCACCTCGCATCACTCGCCATCTACACTGGATGAACTTCGAGTCTTTTTTTTCGCGTGACCTCATCGCAGCCAACTTGTATGCATTTGCACCTGAATCCGACGTGCGCCAAATGTGGCACCAGTGACATGGAGGGTTCATGGACGTGCTGGACAGGCATGCTCCGCAGATTCTTACAAGTCAGAGGAAACGGCCATCAAACCCGCT
Source organism: Sycon ciliatum (assembly GCF_964019385.1). NCBI lineage: Eukaryota > Metazoa > Porifera > Calcarea > Leucosolenida > Sycettidae > Sycon > Sycon ciliatum. The sequence continues at coordinate 4,553,123 of NC_088650.1, forward strand.
CTGGTCGGATAGAGACTTGTTCCAGCTAAATCAGCGGAAAATACTACTCCACAAGATATGGCTCGCGAACAAAGGGGACTGGGCGGCACATCAGGACTTTAAGCGAGCCAGATCTGCATGCTCAAATGCGTACCGCAGAAAACGCAATGAGTACTTCCGCACCCAATGCAGTGAGAATAACTCTAATCCGCGTCAAATGTGGTCGGTTATCAATCAGGTCACAGGACGAAGTCGTCAACACCAGGAGCCCGCATGCACTATGGATGCAGTAACCAACGCGTTCCACAAGGTTATCACGGACACCAGCCGGCCGCAAAGTCTCCAGATACCAAGCGGACCACCCCCACAGCAATGTCTCATCTCCTTTCCGCTGGTTACTGTCAGGGAAGTTGAGCGGTTACTACGATCAATCAACACGACCAAGGCCACAAGAAGTGACGACATACCCGGTTTTGTACTGAAACATAGCGCTGATATCCTTGCCCCTTCACTGGTCACATTGTTGAATGCGTCCCTGTCCAGCGGGGAAGTGCCGAGAGGTTTCAAGCTAGCCCACGTCACACCCCTTTTCAAGGCCGGAGACCCATCCGTGCCCACAAATTACCGCCCTGTGTCGCTGCTACCCGTGATCTCTAAGCTACTTGAAAAGCTGGTGCAGAAAGCCCTGGTTGACTTCGTCGACCCAGCTCTCCCTAACACCTAGTTTGCATTCCACCCTGGACACTCGACCGAAGATGCGCTGGCACTGCTCTCGCACACCGTCCTCCAAGCCCGAGGCAGCGGTTCTGTTGTAGCAACATGCCTGTTAGATATGAGTAAAGCCTTTGACAAGGTGAAGCATGCCACCCTCCTCCAGGACTTGTTCAGCATCAGTATCTCTGGCACAGCCCTGAAATGGTTTCGGGACTATCTGTCTGGCCGCCATCAACGCGTTCGTATGGGCTCCCGACTGGGCAGAACTGTACCGTGCACTTGTGGTGTGCCGCAGGGCTCTGTACTAGGACCCATGTTGTTCTCTATAAAACTAGAGATGTCCCCTCTGAATCTGCGCCGGCATCATCACTGCAGTTTGCGGATGGCATCGCCCTGACATGTGCAAGACGGACAGCGCAAGAGGTGTCTGATGCGCTCAGCTTGGCGGTTACCTCCCTCTCAAGTTGGCCCGACGCTCGTGGTCTTGTATTAAATGCAAAGAAGAGCAATGTATTGGTTTTTACCAGCAGCAGTGGGCAGCAGCCGGACGTGGTGGTACGCTGTCGAAATGATGTCCTTCCGCACACCACCAGCGCGAAATACCTTGACTAGCGCGAGCTCCAGTGTGGGGAGCAAACCCTTTTCTTACAAATCATCGCCGAGGTCGCAACCACTACTGCGGTTTTCTTAGCTCATGTCCCAAGTATGTCTAGCAGTACCTCCAGGAGTTGCTGCATCAACCTTAGTAAGGATTTTGTGTCAGAGGACCATGCCTTCTTCGTCAAGCTGCTTCTCGGAGCAGGGGTTCGGAGCACGGACATCCGAGTTATTGATATTCAGGGCAGGAGAGGTACGTGCAAAGTAACTCTTGCCTCGACAGCTGCCCGTGACACGTTGCTCTCCCGCGGACTGTCGGCCCAAGGGAAGACCTTGGAATTGTTGCCAGGGGATGGCACTGCTGAAACGGTGCATGTGTTTGGAGTTCCGGAGGACATGGCGCTGTCGGCCATTGCGTCTTCACTGAGTCGTTTTGGGACACTCTTGGGGCCCGCGAAAAACGAGAAAAAGACGGTTGAGGGCTGCACCTTCAGTACAGGTATCGTATACTACACCATGGTACCCACAATCGCTGTCCCCAGCTCCATCACCGTAGGCCGGTACAAACTGCGAGTTTGGCACAAAGGGCAGACCCCCACGTGCTGGAAATGTAGCACCCCCGGCCACGTGGCGAGGGATTGCAGGGCGATCTCGCAGCAGGGCACCAAGCCCAGTCCGGGAGCTTCAACGTCAACAAGCGAGCTTGGACCACCCCAAGAACCACTTGGGCAGGGGCAGGAAAACCAAGAAGTGGCAGCGCTACCAACACCAGCAAAACAGCAACAAGAAGGCAGTGTGAACAAGGAGGCACAGGATCATGTCCCTGATGCACCACAACCTTGGACGTACGCCAATGCGTTGGGAGTTCACACTCCCTGCACGAGTGCTCGAACCGAGGCGACTGCCCCCACATCTTCATCCACACCCGCGTTCCCGATGAGTAGAGGCAAAGCTGGTCACCCATCACCCGATGACCAAGGCTTCAAGCTGGCTCGTGGGAAACACACGTTCCCAGCACGTGTTATTACTCCGGCTACAAAGCAAGGAGTCCAGGTGACTGAGAGTGAGGAGAGCAAAGCCATTCGTCAACTCGTCACAAGGCTTCGGATGAGTATGCCACAGCGAAAGCTGGGGAGCAGGCGAAGGGACAGCTTGTAAGTTGTTAGAGGTTGCGCGCCTTGCATTGTTTGTCTCATTGGCTTATTCCGCATTTGTCTGTATCTATCTGCATCAACATTTTAGCCCCTACTATGACTCTCCCTGTCAATCCTCATGCACCACCTTTTATACCCCATGCATCTACGCCGACTCAGTCTGGCATCAAAATAGCCACGCTCAATGCATGTAGTTTAAGATACAAACTGCCAGAGATTGCCAGCCTCATCCGCACGCGTCAGTACGACATCTTGGGTCTATCAGAGACATGGCTAGATCCCGAGATTACAGACGGAGAGCTCAGTATTGCCGGGTACAATCTGATTCGAAAAGACCGCACTCAACGCTTGGGTGGCGGAGTCTGCTTCTACTACCGTCAAGATCTCCCAGTTCGATCCCGCCCAGATCTGCATTCTGAATCTACAGAAACAGTCTGGGTAGAAATAAACGGAAAACCAGGTCGACACCTGGTTGGTTGCGTGTACCGGCCACCGGGGGAGCCAGTGTCTTACTGGGCAGATTTGGAAGCAGATATTGTACGAGCAGCTGTGCAGTCTTCTTCCGTGACCCTAGTTGGAGACTTTAATGTAAATATGGACCCAGCCCATCCGGCACCCCAGCACAAACACCTCACCGACCTCTGTGCTGCGTTTGGCCTCCAGAACATCGTCATGCAGCCGACCCGTGAAACTCCACAGTGCCCTGAAGGCACGATGATCGATCTCATATTGACCAACCCGGCGCTAGTGTCCCTAGCAACGGTTGTGCTCACTGATATTAGTGACCACAGCGCTGTGGAAGCCTTTATTCAGCTTGCCGTTGACGTTCCACCCGCGTCATCCACGACGTCGCGGCTGACCAGGAATATACGTGGCGTTGACATTAACTCTTTTCGGCAAGATATCCTTGAGGCTTCTCTACATGATTTTTCGGATCACAATGATGTAAATCACATGTGGAAAGAGTGGCACACTAAGTTCCTGTACGTTTTGGACAAGCATGCCCCGCTGCACAACTCTAAGCCTTCCCGGAGGGCGATACCTCCCTGGTCTGACAGAGAGCTGCACCAGCTCGAACAGCGTAAACGGCGGCTGCACAGCCGTTGGCGGAAGGATAGGACAAACGGCACACTGTATGCAGAGTTTAAACAAGCACGTAGCACTGCTCGGAACGCGTATCGGCGCAAGCGAAACGAGTACTTCTCCCGTCAGTGCGAAGAAAATGTGGCCAACCCTAGGAAGTCTTGGGCCATTCTAAATGCAGTCACTGGGCGTTCACGTCGCCGCCAAGATCCTAGTTGTAGCATCAGCGAGGTGGCCGACACGTTCCACTCCATTGTCACCGATCCCAACCGTCCTGAACAACTCTGTACCCCGCACGGTCCCGCTGGACCCGTCTCCTTGACCGAACTTGATCCTGTGACTCCTGCTGACGTCCGACGTCTCCTTGAGAAGTTGGATGCGCGGAAAGCCACAGGTAGTGACGGCATACCGGGCTCTCTGCTACAGCAGTGTGCTGACTTGCTTTCATATTCTCTTGCTGTGCTGTTCTGCACCTCGCTGAGGACTGGAACCATTCCATCCGCATTTAAATTGGCGTCTGTCGTGCCACTGTACAAGGCCGGTGACCCATCAGTCCCCACCAACTATAGGCCTGTATCCCTTCTCCCAATAGTGTCCAAGTTGCTGGAGAGGGTAGTGCAACACCAGTTAGTTCGTCATTTGGACTTGACCCAGGCATTACCCGAAACACAATTTGCCTTCCGCAAGAAATGTTCCACGGAAGACGCCCTCTGTGTGCTGACTGATAATCTGCAGAAGGCGAGAGACAGTGGCAAGACCACAGGGCTGTGCCTATTAGACATGTCGAAGGCTTTTGATAAAGTGCACCACGACAAGTTAATTCAAGACCTCCTTGCGGTTGGAATTTCTGGAAAAGCCCTTAGTTGGTTCGTCGACTACTTGTCCGGCCGCAAGCAGCAGATCCTCATCTCGCCTTCAACCAGCCCTGCTCTGGCTTGCACCTGCGGAGTGCCCCAAGGCTCTGTTCTCGGCCCTGTCCTCTTCAGTATATACACACGCGATGTCCCTTTGGTTTCCTCGCCTGTGCCAAGTGTACAATTTGCAGACGACATAGCCCTGTACGACTCCCAGGCCTCAGCGGCGGAAGCGTCCAGAACCCTCACCACAGCGGCAACTGCTCTGGCCGGTTGGCTGAAGTCCCGAGGCCTTATCTTGAACGCCACCAAGAGCCAGGTTCTGACTATCTCTCCCCAGCAGCCTGTACAGGAAGTAACAGTCAAAAGCGGCGACTGTCTCCTCCCCTCAGCGTCTTCTGCGCGCTACCTCGGCGTTCACCTTGACAATCGCCTAGATTGGGACACCCATGTAAACTATGTGGTCACCAAGGTTGCCAAGAAAATTGGCGCCTTGTGGCGGGCACGCCGAAGCCTATCAAGACGCTCTCGTCAGGTGTATGTGAAGGCGGTCATAATCCCCGACCTGCTTTATGGCTCCTGCTGTTTTTCAGCCGCAATGCGAGAGGGTCAACTGAAACGACTGCAAACCACGCAAAACAGAGCCATCCGCTGTATCGATGGCAACCCGCCCCGGACAGCCATGCAGCCGCTGCTCACTGCTCACTCCCTGTACCGTGTCAGCGAGCTCTACAGGCAGAAAATATTGATCACCATCTGGCGGTGCATCAACGCCCGCACCAGCCCTGTGCTCGCCCAGCTTCTGACCCCGGCACAAGGCACCCCTACCCGCCATCAGCAGTCAAATGGCCTACTAAGCCAGGCAAACCGTAGCCGCCGCGGTCAGCGGAGATTTTCTGTTGCTGGTGCTCTGCTGTGGAACGCTCTCCCTGGTGAGGTCCGCACAATTACCCGGCTACCTGAGTTTAAGCATGCATGTGTACCATACGCCTGTAGGGAGTAGTTCGAGTTGCTGCTGATTGCTCTGCTCTCCCTCCCCGTGCAGTTCAGTAACCCGCACGTAGTATCACATCGTATTCTCTCTCTCCCCCCGTTTACCCGCAGTTATTAGTATCCTAATCTCTTACTATGTGCTTCCATAGCTTTTACTATGTTCTTCCATAGCCACTTCTAGGCTAAGCCTTCGCCGTCATTTTATTGGGTCGTCATCCCGTTTGAATGTGCGAAGTGAAATAAAAACCAACCAACCAACCAACCTCGGCGTCTTGATCGATGAATGAATAGCCTGGCAACCGCAAGTTGACCGGTGCATCTCACGCACTGCTAGGAAGATCGGTAGTCTGTGGCGGGCGCGACGCTGCCTCGCTCTAGCTAGTCGAAGCAAGTACTTCCTATCCGTCATCATGCCGGATTTGATATATGGATCGTCAGCATATGGCTCCGGCTTGACCGACGACCAGCTGAACCGCTTGCAGGTGGCCCAAAACCGCGCAGCAAGGGCGGTGTTCGGACGACTACAATTTACCAGGGCCAGTGACCTCTTGGAGAGGCTCTCTGTTTATCGCGTGGACGAGGTATATCGCCAGAAACTGCTCGTGCTGGTATGGCGGTGCGTTCATAACCGTGCCAGTCCTGCTCTGCAGGCACTGTTTGTTCGCAACTGCCGAGCAACTCGCCTTCAGCGCAGTCTGGGCCTACTACAACCAATGGCCAGAAGCTAAGCAGGCCAATGCCGACCGGCATCTCGCGGTTGCCTGTTATGGAACCATATACCTGACACTGTGCGAGCCGTGGGCAAACATCCCAGCATTCCGCCGAGCTGCCCTACACGTAACGTCGTTGTAGACTGCTACACAGTTGGCCATACCATGGTATTCAGTACCCACGACTTTGCACAGCCGATAAGCGAAATCTTCTGTTTTTTTTCTGTTCTCTTTCTGTTGTACTGGATCTCCCTCTGATGTACCGCTGACTCTACGCTGAAGATCTAAGTATTTTAATTCTCATTTTCATTATAATTTTCATATTCGCGTTCTTGTTATTAGGTTCTATGCCCGTTTGAATTTGCGAATCAAAAAATAAATACAAACAATCAGGGACGGACCCTTCAGGTGGAGAGCCACTAGAAATTTGACCGTCCGTTTCCACCACGGGTCGAGAGGAAAACGCTGAGGCAACCCGCACAACCACCCGCAACTGATTCCCCATTCGCCGCAATCATTGCAACAACCGGTGCCGAAACAATAACCGACGACTCAAGCTGCCAGGTACTCTCGTCAGCGCTGGGCCCTTAACCCCCCCCCCCTTGGGATGGCCCTTAACCCCCCCTTGGGATGGCCCTTAACCCCCCCCCCCCTTGGGATGGCAATGCCCTCTGTCTCTGACATTGACTCTTCATCTCTGCAGCTCAGGTATCAACGGATTTGAACGGATTTGAGTCTACCTGTACGTTGCCATGCTGCCTCTGGTCAGGAAGGCGACAAATGAGGATTCCATCCAATTCTGGTTCGCTGATGATGCCTCGGCAACGGGAAAACTCGCAAGGATGCGTGGTGGGATGTTCTTGTTGGGGATGGCCCTAAATATGGATATTTCCTGAATCCTGCAAAATCAGTGCTGGTTGTCAAGGAGCGATGCATGGAGGAGGCCAAGTCTCTCTTCCAGGGTACTGATATATCAATAACATGTGAAGGGTCCCGATACTTAGGGGCTGCGATAGGGACCTCCCAATTCTGCCAGGACTATGTTAACAACAAAGTTCGCCAGTGGACCGATGAAGTTTTGCGACTGGCCGAGATTGCTCGGAGTCAGCCCCAGGCAGCATATTCCGCTTTGTGCCAAGCCATACGAAGCAAATGGTCTTTTGTATGCCGGACGATGGAGGTCTCCGAGCATGCATTGGAGCCACTGGAAAAGGCCATCCACCACAAGCTGATCGGCCATCACTGGCCGCTCCTCACCAAATGACTCCATGAGACGCCTTTTTGCATTGCCTTGTCGGCTGGGTGGTCTCGCGATAGTGCAGCCTTCAACTCTAATACGTCAGTATGACACGTCCAGGTTTATCAGAATTATCATTACTCCCATTGTGCAACTAATCAAGGGAGGCATCCACGCCCTCGGAGATGCGTTGGATGTTGTCCGGAAGAGGAAGAACCAATCGAGGTCATCCAATCGAAGAGGCCAGTCGGATGCGCTGTCGTCTTTTATCGTGGACTCTTCTCCAGCGTTTGTTCGAACAATTGACCTGGCAAGGGAGAGGGGAGATTCCAGTTGGCTGACCTGTAAGCCGTTACGTCGCTATGGGTTCAACCTAACGAAAGGTGAATTCAGAGATGAACTTTGCTTACGGTATGGCTGGACACCCCAGCGGCTGCCGTCATCATGTGTATGTGGGGTGACCACCTCTGTGAGCCATCTCTTAACATGCCCAGTTGGCGGTTTTCCATCGATAAGACACAAGGAGATTAGAGACGTAACGGCTTCACTTTTGAAGATCATATGCAATAATGTGGCCATTGAGCCAAGTTAGTTTACAGCCATTAACCGGAGAGCGACTTCGCTACGGCACGGCTATCACCGACGACCAGGCACGTCTCGATATCGGTGTCAGTGGATAATCCGATTGTGGAGCAGTCGTTTCGAGCGCACACTCATTGATGTACGGGTGTTTAACCCTCATGCTGCCTCGAACCGCGCTTCACCACTGGCCACTGTCTATCACCGACATGAACAGGAAAAACGAAGAAAGTATGAGGAGCGGGTCCGGAATGTCGGAAATGCGTCGTTTGCCCCAGTGGTCATGACGGCGTCAGGTGGTTTTGGGCGTTCGGCAACCAGCCTGTATAAGAGAATCGCATCGCTGCTGGCTGACAGACGTAATCATGGAACCATATTCACATGTCATGGCATTTGTCAGGTGCCGCATTTCCTTTGCCCTCCTAAGGTCATGTGTAGTGGGCCTTGGAGGGTCTAGAACATTATTAAAAATTTGGAAAATATCAACAAAGTATTGATCAACAACGGTGGATTACGCCGACTCTCAGAAGTGAGATCAAGAAGAAGCACTCTCTATTCAGAACGTATCTATCGACTCGCTCTACTGAATCATGGAGAGCCTACACTGCACAACGTAACAGTGTCACGGCCAAGCTGCGGTCCGCGAAGTCTGACTATGTGCACGGATACCTAGTAAGAGAGGACACAGTGGATGAGCACGGTGTGGCGTTCAATCGCCGCAACTTGTACAATGTGATGTCCCTCCTTAGAACCTCAGTACAGCGTGGCGTTCCCGACTTGGAATGTGATGGGAACACCATTAGCTCTGACCTTGACAAGGCTACAACCTTCAACAACTTCTTCGTTCAGCAGAGCAGGCGGTCACTCCATGGGTGCACTGGCCCTCCTCCTCCCATCCACACGCCGAGGGTTACTTACAGGACACTCCAGGATGTCACCGCCACTGAAGTGGAGGTACTCGAGCTCCTTCGTCACATTGACACCAACAAAAGCGCCGGCCCGGACGGAATCCCGTCTATTCTTCTGAAGCTCACTGCCGACCGCATCACCCCTTCCTTAACAATAATTTTCAATCACTCCTTCACCCACGGACAAGTCCCGAGAGACTGGCGAGATGCCATGGTGTCTCCAATCTTCAAGAAGGGCAGTCGAGCCTGTCCCACAAACTATCGTCCTATCTCCCTCCTACCCGTCGTATCAAAACTGCAAGAAAGAATCGCCCACAAAGCTCTCTACAGGTACATCAAACCCCATCTCCCTCCAGAACAGTCAGGCTTCAGGAAGAACGACAGCACCGAGTACCAAATAAGCCGCCTGCTGCACGAACTTGCTGCGGACCTTGAGGTCAAGAAGTCAGTCCACGTCTGCTTCTTTGACCTCTCTAAGGCCTTCGACCGCGTGTGGCACCGTGACCTCTTGCACAAGCTTGAACACCATGGCTTAAGGAGTGCAGCACTCCGCTGGTTTGAGAGCTACCTCCTGGGCCGGAGGCAGCGGGTCCGAATCGGAAGCACAGCCTCCGACTGGCTTGACATCCCTGCAGGAGTCCCTCAGGGATTGGTACTCGGCCCGCTGCTATTCCTCGTATACACGATGGACCTACCAGCAGCTTGCAACTCCCAAGCCACACGAAGCAGCCTCTTCGCCGACGACACCGCCTTAATCGCTAGCGACCACTCAGCAGCGGCAGCAGAGCGAGCGATCCAGTCCAGTGTGACTAAAGCCGCTACGTGGCTCGACACCTGGCACCTGACCGTCAACGAAACGAAGACGGTCGTGATGACACTGTGCGTTGCTTTCCCCCTGACAATAACGTTGAAAGGCAAAACACTGAACAGAGTCCAGAGCCAGCGACACCTGGGTATCATCGTTCAGGCCGACCTGAAGTGGAATGCCCACATCCAGCACATCGAGAGCAAAGTACGTTGCGCGCACTCTGCACCTCTTGAGACGGATTCGTGGACGTCTTTCACCCACCGCCCTGTCAGCACTGTACACCACGTATATACGCCGGGCCCCGTTATCGAATATGGTTCTCTGGCTATGTCAGCTATGAATGTTCAGCAACAAGATGCCCTCGAACGTCTCCAACGGCGGTCAGCAAAACTCTGCCTCCGACTCCCCCTCTTCAGTCCTTGCCACCACAGTTCGTTACTCCACCACGTCACTTGGCCTACCCTCTCATTCCGCAGGAAGCTCAAGCTGACAAGCAGCTACTCTTTGCACACACCATCGCTGTCAAACGATCCCCGCCACACATCCAGCTTGCGACCTCAGGCTACATCACTGAGCCACCAAGCCGAGAATTGAGGCGTCATCGAGTCTTTGCCCTCCCCACCACCCACTCCACCCGCCTTCAACGTTCACCCTTGTACTCAGCATGCACTCAGTACAACCACCTGCCACCACACTGTTACTCCCTCCGAGAAATAAATGCATTCAAAAGAGAAGTTACCCCGATCATAGTATCATCTATTTGCACATGCTCCAACCCCCGCTGTAGCCCAGCCTAGGTATAGTATTTTAATCAAGGTAGTAGTAGTAGTAGTAGTAGTAGTAGTAGTAGTAGTAGTAGTAGTAGTAGTAGTAGTAGTAGTAGTAGTAGTAGTAGTAGTAGTAGTAGTAGTAGTAGTAGTAGTAGTAGTAGCACGCCACAATGAGATCCGGGACTTGTTGGCTGACGTGATGCGTGAGGCGGTCCGGGATGTGGAGGTGGAACCGCCTCTACTACCATATGATGGTGAGCGGCTCCAAGGGAGGACAGCCAACCGCTCGGCAGGTGCCCGCCTGGACATCCGGGCTTGTGGCTTCTGGACGAGACAGCAAGATGCCTTTTTCGACATCCGGGTTACACACCCAAAGGCAAGCTTGCTGTCGCGTCAGGAAGTCATCAGCCAGCTCCGAACGCATGAACGGATGAAGAAGCGCCAGTACGGAGAGCGGGTGACAGCAGTTGACAGAGGTACGTTTACACCGCTAGTTTTTTCTACCTCGGGCATGATTGGCAGAGAATGCTCAATGGCACTGAAGACACTGGCATGCCTGATTGCTGAGAAGAACGTCGACCTACACGTATCGGTTATCATGGGTCAGCTCCGTTGTAAGCTGTCAGTCTGCCTTATGCGATGGGCAGTCACCTGTTTGCGGGGTTCAAGATCGTCATACCGCCGCAACAGGATGAATTTCACGACGATGTGCAGGTTGCGGGCAGCCTGAGCGTGATAGTACCTGACAGACATTTGCCCAACATTGCCCCATGATAATGAATTCTTGAGTTTTTGGACATTGTATTGCATTGCTGCTCCATCTACATGGCTGTATTTGTGTTTCACATCTCCATTTCAAGTTTCCTAATAAAGATTGTGTCAAGTAGTAGTAGTAGTAGTAGTAGTAGTAGTAGTAGTAGTAGTAGTATTTATTATTTGACTAGGGGAGTATATCGCCTACCTGCCCTCGCAATGGACATACATGTACTAGTGTACTTCCCTCCAAGTCTTTACTTTAATGAAGCACCCAAACCACGGCTGCCACTAGCCACTGTTTCTCCCGGTTTATTGCAACCCACTCTGATTGATAACACATAGTACTGTCTCTCTCTTATTGGCTACGGCCACCGTGAGAATAAAGATAATAATAATAATAAATAAAACAAGAGCCTCCCCGGCGCCACGCTGGCGGTGTCAGAAGCAGCTATTGCTGTCAAGTTAGTATTTCTGTTTAGGGCTTTTATTTGCTATTTTGTGCAGGCGTTGTGGCCGGATTCCTCAAAAAAACCAAAACAAAAAACAAAAAACGTATCCATGCCCTGCACACGTGCTTGCCACGTGTACGTAGACCTACGTGTACGTGTGTAGATCTACTGACTACATGGTATACCTGTATACTGTCTGTGCATGGGTGTGGAAAATACAATGAAGCCTGGCTACACGTAGATCTACTATTAGAGCTGAAAATAAATTACTGCCTTTGGTTCGGATTGTCCTCCTTGTCTGTTGCTGTTCAGGCTCCTGTGAAGGTCTACGTGGATTAGATGACCGTCCTCATGTATATATCTTTCTTGCCAACCGGCAATGGAGCTAGTTTGCTGTTGGGTCTGTCGAGGAGAAGGAGGACATCAGGCAGTGAACGATAAATATTTTTCTGAAAATTTCGAATTCATTGCAGACTTTTCAATAGAGTTTATTACACTAGCATCTACAGCGGCATACAACAATGGAGAGTGACGGGGAGAATGAGCAAACTGTGCCTTTCGCTCCTGATGAATGTAGTAATGACAACCGGAGTGTTACCTCTATTCATCAGACTTGTTCTGAGGACTTTCGTGATGGCGACCTGAATGCCACAAAAGCTTTCTATGGCATCGTGTTGGCCGCAATGGCATTCCTTTTACCGTTCTTACCAGTTTTCTACAAGATGAACGGTATTACAGCGTCGGAAAACGGTCTCCTTGGTGGCCTACGTCCCTTAGTGAATTTCTGGAGCGGTCCCCTATTAAGTGGGCTGGCTGACAAACTGCAGCGTCGCAGACTTATTCTCTTCATCAGCGCTATCCTCTATGCCATGATCACGTTCAGTATATGGTTCGTACCAGCGGACGAGCAAGTGGGTTGCGGTGCCTCGGCACACTGTGTACTTGATGGCGTACCACCCATCACCGGGGGCAACACCACGATAGCCACGGCCAGCTCCACAACATCGTTGCCATGGAAACACTCAGCTATGACCAGACTTTCGTTATCCACTGCGATATCACCAGGCCAATCAACTGAGTCACCAGATGCTAACGCCACATCATCCCCCATCCCGATCGAACAGGGCTCCTCTGGAAGCCATGCTAGAACCCTGGCATATTTTGTTGTGATGATATTTTTCAGTGAACTGGTGGGCGCCCCAGTGCTCCCCTTGACAGATACGATTGTCCTGGAGACTCTCGGCCACCAGCGCATTTCACAGTTTGGTCGCCAGCGCCTGTGGGGAGCCGTGGGTTTTGGAATCGCTAATGCCGCGGCTGGCTTTGGATCAAGCTCATTGGCCGACTCCTGCGGCCGGGGCAATTATACTGTTCACTTTGTTGGTTTTGCCGTCCTGTATGTCATCTCGTTAGGGGCTGCACTGAAGCTGAAGGATACTTACCATCCGCTGAGCGCTAAGACTACGGCAGCTACGACAGTACAAACGAGAATCCGAATCGGCCGAGGTTTGCGCTTGGCTCTGTGCAACGCCCGCGCAATCTGCTTTCTTGTCGCTGTGTTCTTCTTAGCCATTGCGATGTCCATCGTTGACAACTTTCTATTCTGGTTCCTAACAGAGCTGTGTGCATCCGAACTGCTCCTTGGTCTCTCTGTTCTGACCATGTGCATGTCAGAAATCCCGCTGTTTCTTATCGCCGGCCCAGTGATCAAGCGCTTTGGCCACACGATGGTGCTGGTGTTTGTGCTGATGTGCTACGCCATTCGATTCCTGGGCTACTCGCTGCTGCAGAACCCCTGGCTGGTCATGCCGATAGAACCGCTACACGGTGTATGCTTTGCACTGATGTGGTCCTGCTGTGTGTCCTACTGCAAGAAAATAGCGCCGCCAAATTTGGAAGCTACTCTGCAGGGTGTGCTAAATGGCATGTTTAGGGGCGTGGGCCGCGGGACGGGGGCCGTGCTTGGTGGTTTCGTGTACCATCACTTCGGTGCCCGTTGGCTGTTCCGTTCCTGCGCAATCATGTGCTGCATTGTGGCAGCGCTGTACCTAGTGTCGGAGAGAATCATTTGCCAGTACGAGCGGCGACACGGCACGTTGATTTCCGGTACGGCGAAGCTCGTCGACGGCATTGAGCTCAATGAACATGGCATCGTAACGTTGGACGACGACAACGAATGTGAGCTGAGTAACGGTGCGCCTGTCATTAGCTACCGTTCAGACAGCACCCATGTTAACGGTAGAGTGCATGATGGTATAGGTGACTTCACACTGGTATCGTCCAATCCTGACAAGGCTCTCGATATCGCCACCGCTGAGAATGATGAATTTGAACAAGATGGAGACATTGAAACTGCGCTGCTCTAGGTGACCCTAATAACATAATCATGCTCATGAATACTAGTCCTATTTATATTTTTAAATTTTACTCTGCTCTATGTCCGTTGCTCACTGGGCTTTCTGAGCCTGAGACTTGACAAAATACAAATTCATGTTCTGCTCAAGACTTAGAAACCACCCACGTGTGCTGGTACCCCTCTCACGTTGACTGGATAGGCAATCTTATACTCAACGAATCCCGGCCAGTTGATTATAATTCGGTACGTATCTATTTAATTTACCTTTGCCCATCCAGCTGGTCTGGCTTTAGACACTTGACTCTTGTCCTGCCTCCTTTTTTATGCTATGATCCATCAACCAGGTGATTGTCTTATTCAAACCCACCTAACTTTGTGCTATTACAACCAGTGGAGATGCTTTGAATGGCAAAGCTACCACGCAGCGATGCACTGGTGCTGGTTTGTGGCACCGCTCTTCTTTACTCCACTCAATACTTCGCATCTGCTATACTTCATCCGTTCTAATCGAACCTGGTGACTCACCCAATGACATCATTCGCATAACACTGATGTTCTGTGAGTTGTTCTGAATCCGGCACCTGAAGACTACATGTACCAGATACTTATACTAACTTAGTGGCCCCACACGGCCCCTACATGCAGTGTTTTATTATTGGAATTTATTGTTTATTATTTATTATTCTTTTACTAGGGAATTCCCAACAGGCGTCAGCGCCTTTTTACAGGGAACCCTAGATATAATTTGATGGATGAGCGAAATTCAGCTAGTGAACTAGACATGCGGCAAGCCGGTGGAAGTGTATTCCACCTGGCAGCGCCCAAAATAAAACGAAATTGAACTGAATCCATACCGGGTGTTAGGGGGGGGGGGGGGGGGGCAGAACAAGAGCAGCGGAGACTTGGCCACGGGTGGTGGCTGCAGTGTGGGCAAAGTTTTCAGGCGTGTGACTGTCCATTAGCAGGGTCTGGTGCTTGCTGTTTTTTCACAGAGCCGCACTATTTGTGCAAACCGGGTTTGCACAAATAGTGTAGCGATTTTGCCAAAGCAATTGAAAGCATTCCAACTGAACACGTACAGTAATTGAAGAACCTATAAGCCACATTTACGTCTTTGTTAGAGTGATAGTTGACACTCGGTGCGAAGGATATTGCAACCGTTAAATGATATGGATGATACGGATGACCTTGCCGGTTTGTTTTCCATACCTGTATTATGAATTTATAAATATGGCTGGAATGCGGATGGCGGGCCCCATCATTGATTTCTGGCCTGTAGCACGTGTTTTGTTTTAAACAAAGCTGCAGCCGTGACATCAATCGTGTACAGGACGCCTGTTCTCCATACCAGCCAGCACTTCATTGGCCGCTGCAAGTAACGTTACTAGCACCATACAGGTACAGTGAACATGCAAGCCTTGGCTACAAATCGGATCAAATCCACCATGCACATACATACACACACACACACACTCGCACACACACACACAGCACGCAAACATGTGCACGAGCAGGAAGCGATTTTTCAGATTGCTTTATCAAATGCACGTCATTCCCAAGCAGGTTTGGTTTGTGACTGAGAATTTTCTCTCCAATTTAATCATAGAGCAGGATTGGAGCGTGTGGAGCTCAACAAATAAATGTCAACGCAGCGAAAAAATTTACAAAATATTCAAATCAAGACTAAAAATTAATTATAACTGTACACTCGGACGTCTCTTATCCGGGCACCTTGGGACCGGGCACTGCCCGTATCTCAGGATAACTCACCTACCATGTACCGTATCATTTTTTGAAGAAGATTATTTGGAATGTATTGCACATGTTCAGGATACAAAAGGAACCCATTGGTAAAATGTGTGGATTACATAGGTTGGCAGTGAAAAATAAGCACTTCCACATACGGAAAAAAGTTCAAAAACCCCAAATTCGAAGCATTTGTGCTATAGGAACTCAAGCTGAAGGTGCCCGGTAGAGAGACGTGCCCGTATCTGAGGCGTCCGGCTAAGAGGCGTTTGAGTGTACACCCGCCAAACAGCACAGCTATGTCGAGGCAGCCGTAGCTGCTGCTGCTCGTGACTAGACTACAGGCTAAATGGTTTGCGCACTCTGTACAACTCGCCTGGTTATCTCGCGTGCTAGAGCTGGTACAAGAGATCGGTGCAAAGCCTGCAAAAGTTACAAAAAGTCACCCAGCGACCACCACATTCACTGCATCACTCAGAGATCTAGAGAGTAGGTAGGAGTGCCTCAACTCTCCAGAGATCAAATTACCTAAGCACGGCCCAAGCACGGCCTAAGCACGGCCTAAGCACGGCTGACACAACGCGACCAGGATAGATAGCACGGCGTAGATCAATATTGCCATGAGAATAATACTGTCAGATCAAGCTGATCTAAATCTGCAGACTGCGTCTAAGAGTATCCTGCTAATACCAGGCCAGCTGATAAGGACTGCAGAGCAGCTGAAGAACTCAATCAACACCCAGAGACTCTAGGCTAGTCTAGCAAGCATGGCACCGCCACAGACCCTAGCGAGCATGGCACAGGGACATGCTCCCCACCGATCTTCGGACTAGCACACAACTGAACAAGCTGCCAGTAAAATAGCCGCACGGGTGCACACGAGTGAGTGCACACACAAGGACACACACACACACACACACACACACACACACACTCACAAAACACACATATCCACACCGTTATGAGAAGCGTCGTCTGCTGTGTGCGCGTTGCGTATTGCGACGGTAGGAGTCGTGAGAGTGACGGCCACATCAGCTTGCGTGTTTAACCCGGTGCGGTAGCGTTGCCGACTATCATAAAGTATGTTAGTAGTGCCTCACTTGAGGCGGCAGCACGGTGGGATGTAGTGGCCACGTCGTGACGGCGGGTAACCGGTACTAACAGTACTGGTACTGTTGGTACCCAGAGCAGCACGGCAACACCTCGTACTGCTAACTTGTGACGGCGGTGCAGAGCAGCACGGCAACACCTCGTACTGCTAACTTGTGACGGCGGTGCAGAGCAGCACGGAAACACCTCGTACTGCTAACTTGTGACGGCGGTGGGGAGGCAGTCGCGATGCAGCTGCTCCACACGAGTCCGAGTCCACTACTTGAGGCGCAGCTGCTGCATCAGCTCGTTTGTGTACGCCTTGTACGACCACTGGTCGCCAGCCAGTCTCTGGAAGCGCAGGCTCAGCATATTCCTGAGGCCCGGGAGTTGGCAGATCTCTATATCGAACTGCACTACCGCCGCAGCCTGTCCACTGTCAAACACGCTAACGGTGAACACATAGTCTGTTTGCTCATACTTTAGGCATGGGTACTGGTCCAGAACACGGCAGATCTCCTGCAGCACGGCCTGGATCGGCAAGCTGGAAATCAGCATCGGAGACATCGCAAAGCGAGCCTCGCGTGGAGCCCGTGCATCATCGCCAGCTGCTGCTGCTGCGGCGTCCGTAGGGTCCACCACGTCTCCCAAACTACAACCCTCACCGGCAGCAGCAGCAGCAGAGCTTGTGTCAACGCCGACGACGTTGGGTACGGCCGCAAGGGTCTGAACCTGCTGCGCTGACAGCATGTTGATCGCCATGGGGCCAATTCCGGCTGACTGCGCGTGAGAGGAGCGCCGTCCGGAACGATGCCTCTGGTGAAAGACTCCGCCGGCAGCGTTCGCCACCGCCATATGAGCTCCCGGTAGGGTGACCCGCGGGTCCAGGCTGTTGCGGCGCAGCTGGTGATTGGGCATGGCACGGCCCATCATATCGGGAGACAGATGGGCTTGGTGGTTCTCCCTGAGTGCTGCTGCCGCTGCGTTAGGGAAAATCCCTAGAGGACCGTGCGCTGACGATGAGGTTGTCATGCCCGGGTCGGGCGCGGACACCAAGCGACTAATCGCTTCGTGCTGATATCCAGCGGGTGGGAGGTGGAAGGTCTGTGCGGCCGGAGAGGATTCCGTAGCATGCAACGGCATGTGACTTGCCATATCGGTCGAATCCTCCGGGCTTGGCGACTGGATCGTTTGCAGTTGACTGACGTGATGTCGACCGGCACCAGCAACGTACAGCTGAGGCGGTGCACGGTGGTTGTTGCCGGATGAACCACCACCGCCGCCGCCAGAGGATTGTGGCTGATACTGCTGAGAGGCTTCGCTGCTGCCATCGCCTTGCACATGCAGGTTATCAATTTCCTGTGCAAGCACACTTACATTAGATTGATTAAACATCTCAGCTCCGTGCAGTGTGAGCGGCCCAAAGCTGCCGCTCGACGCCTGCAGGTGGCCGGAGCCAGTCTCCAAGGTGTCGTGCCGATGCTGTTGCTGGCTCATGGCGTAGTCTTGAAGAGCATGCGTGTCGGAGCGTCTCCGTCCCAGTGGTGGACGCACATGAGACACGGGCAGCACAGCTGGGCCGCCGCTCAGCTTCTGCCGCACCTGCGGATGCAGGCCTCGCGGCGTCCTGTGTATGTGAGCCTGCACAAGGTTGGTCGGTGGAGCGGCGCTTTGCTGCTGCTGCTGCGTGAGGTTTGCCGCCAGTAGGGGTGCCATTGTCACAGGAGTAGCAACAGCACCTAGAGCTAGATGTGGTGCAGCAGATCCTTGCAGTGCACTGGCCTGCGACGCAAGCGCCTGCTGAATGCCTTGCGGTGCTAACGTGTGACGCCGTTGAGCCAGGTAGGCATGGAGCGTGTCGCGTGACGCCAGCTCCTGGCTGATGTTACGACCGACCGGAGGGTGTGCTGTGATCGGTGCACCCTGCGCCGGAGATGATAACGTGGCCGTGACCACCATGCCATTGCGGTGCATGCCTGGCCCCGGGATACCAGAGGCCGCCGCTGCCGCCTGCTGCTGCAAGCGCTGATGCAGCGTGCTTCTCTGGTCGAGAGAGTGCGTGTGCGTCACGCCGCCTCGGTTCGCCGCGTGCGAGGCGGCCACGGCGTGACGGCGGACGAGCGGTTGATGGGTGGGGATGGTCACATTGGGCGGACCTGCTGCTGCTGCTGCTGCTGCTGCTGAAACCTCTTCCACATCCGGTGCCTGCGCACGGTTTTTCTCCTGTTTCAGACGAATACGGTCGTCCAGTATGTGGTAAATGCCAGCGTGATCGTCAAATTTATTCTTCTCCAGACTCTATAGGAAAGGAGAGAAACAAAACAAAAACACACACATACACATACATACAATTAAAACTGAGAGGACCATAACTACACACATGCCATGGTCCGCAAAGTTAAAAGCCAAGCCAGTATGATGTGCTCAGCTAACGCAGGCGACGCACACAGAGGCTGGACTGGGTCCGGGACTATGGCAATCACCATGTGGAAAGAATAACTGTGACCAAGTGCTAACTAACCAGAATATGCCTAGAGACGTGGCTCCATCAGCATGCCACCGCCTTTACCAAGCAAACACTTTAGAATCGGATCTTAACCCTTTAAGAGCCACAGGAAATTTTCAAAAATCTGCATTTTTTCATGTTCCTCGGATCATAGCTTCAGTTCTACTCACTCAATCCTCACAATCTAGGGCTTCCTGGAACGGTCTCCGCGAGAGGAAGAGAATGAGGTCGATCATGATAGCCAGCACACCGTCTATCCAGCGCTAGATCGCAGCGACAGTACGAAAAATGCCCCAAATGCGTCCAATTGCGTCCCGCTCCAGATATTTCATTCTACTCGATCGTGGAGTTCCAATTTTTTTGCTGTGTACTCTTGACAATATCAACAGTGAAACCCGTGCAAATTCGAGTAAACCAGCGTGACGAAAAGTCTCAAAAATCTCAATACTAAAGTTGCACTGCGCGCTTTTGAAATTGCCGCGATCGCGGCTCAACTTACGAGTGATTTATCTCGGGAACCGTTGCTCGCAGCGCTTCGCGGATTGTTTCTCCCGACAGGTGAGAGTTTTCTCTTCGCCCTGGATATTTCGATCGATGGATTTGAGCGAGATTAGACTGAGTTACGATCTTTTGAAGTTTTGCATTTGAATGCGTCGTTTACGACGCATTCAAGTATGGGGCGGCTCTTAAAGGGTTAAGTCAAAATCACTACAGGCACTGGGTATTATGATGATACTCAGCCCGCAAGCACAAGCAGACCTGGTCTAAACTGCTGAACACTGTGCTAGGGGTGCGAGACGAGCTTGATTATGAGGTGTGAATAATGACCCATTTAAGTCCCAACTTCTGCTCTGCACCGCATCATCATCTTCCCCGTCCAGCCCAGTTCCCTGTCAAACATAGCATGTGGATAGTTCTCTGCTCTACATACAAGGGTAAGTGTGGCATCCCGAGACCTTGTCACTGGCTAGAAAACAGTTTCCCACTTTGCAAGGGGCCCAGGAAACAACACCCGACTGTTCATGTATAGAAGACCGCCCAGGCCTCACCACCACCACTGCCGTGTCTGTGCTGCCTTCTCGTGTCTGTGCTGCCTTCTCTATTATATACACACCATGTACACTGTTTATGTGCACATTCACATGCCTGAAGGTTTGTGGTTTTCAATAAAAAATTAAAAAAACGAAGACCATCAATCTTACGTCGAGGAGTTGGTCTTCGATGATTTTACAGTCCAGTACCATGTAGTTGATGATCAAGCTGTTGTACTTCGGTCGCTGACCATTGCCATTTGCACAGCTACCGGCATGCCACCGCATCGAAAAAGTAACAAAGGCACAATACACATACAGGCACAAACACACCCACCCACACACACACACACACCCACCCACACCCACCCACACACACACACACACACACACACACACACACACACACACACACGTGAAGACGACAATGAGACGAATGAGTATGGAGCAAGCGGATAAAATAAGCCGGGAGGGTTGCGGTAAGACCCAATCCCCCACCAGGAGCACCACACACCATGCAATTTTGAAGAAACAGGGCATAATATTCATAGCCACTGTTTCCTGTGTTTATTATCATTGCGTGACTGTCTGACATGCCCATGCGAGCAGCACATGCCCCAATGGTGTGCAAGTGCACCATACTGTAGTTTAGTCAACAAAGAGCCATTATCTGCACCTGCAGACACGAAGTACACACTCCATCACAGCAACATTGGGTGCAGAGAAGAAAGAGGACTCTGCTGCGGGCTAGTGAACTTCAAGTTTTTCCCAAAATCCAGCCCCTATGTTCTTACAGTACCCTTCTACAGGGCCGGCCAAAGAAATCCAACCTCATGAATAAAATAGCGTCGGGCGCTACGCAGCCCTAGCACTAAAAAAACACTGTTCTATGCACTCCAACGCGGTGCTACTTTATTCACTAGGTTGGATTTCTCTGACCAGCACTGCAGACTCTCACTGTTGATGTGCACCATGCCGTGCACAGTATTGTAACAAAAACACAGGTATCTCCCACATCATAGTTCCAGCTCAGCAGTTTCGCACTTTATTTTATTTTATTTTTTTACTATGTTCACATTCCCAGCTCTTTAGCAGCATGTTCATTGGCAGGCCATCATGTTTTTTTTATCATAGCATAGGAGCTGTGGCATCATTCATTATACTTAGCAAGAAGGCATCGATGCCTGGTGAGTAAAATGAAGATAAATTTATAGAAAATAAAAGGACCAAGGAACTACAAGTTCCACCACCAGCTACTGAACAATCAGCTCTTGCGATAAAATTCCACGGCACGACACTTGTAGAAAATCAGTGCCGTCGGTCAGTGCCGTGCCATGTTATCGCATGAGCTGATTCTTCAGTAACTGGCGGTGTTAGTGGATATTATAGCGTAACTTGTATTTCCTTGGTCCTTTTATTTTCTATAAATTTACCCTTGGCTCTCCATCTGAGTCCAAAATGAAGATAACATAATAATCAAATAGAACATGATCAAGCACTTAGTGCATACCCATTGTCCGCGGCGTCGGGACTTTCCCGCGCTGGCTTCATCCATTCGTGCATCAAGACTTCACGGATGTTAGGCCGCTTCTTGGGGTCCCGCTTCAGCATCGAGCGGACCAGTTGTTCACAAGCTGTCGGCCCAGAAGGCAGAGAACACATGGACGGTGACTATCGGAGAAAACAGCAAATGGCGTGCTCCTGGTAGTCGAAATGCTGTCCTAACCATGGGTTGCCCGTTCAACTGAACTTTTCGTGAGGGTCAAGGGACATGCTGAGCACGCGTGATCACATCTACACGTGAGTTCTGCAAGGTCGGTGCTAGTACACTGGTCAGTGCAGCAGCCATACTGCTTATATCCATGTACAGGTAGGCTCGACTAACGAAATCCAACCTGATGAAAATGCTCAAGTCCTGGACACGCACACAGTTCAGTGCTTTCAGGCCAGTGACAACAATGTGCCCGATACTGGGTTACACACAAAGCTGGATTTCATCAACCAACACTTTATGTATTCATAGTTCAGGAGTACGTTGGTCAGCTAGAGAAATACACAGCATAGCGCTGTCTATCTAAGAGTGCGTCGGTGAACAATTACCCATACAGCATTCTAACAGAAAAAAAAAGAAAACGTAGTGCATTGCCTGGTAGCGGTACATAACAAGATGCTGTTCGAACGACTGCCAGTACACTTGGGCAGCTGGCCATCCTCAGAGATACCAGCGATGAATACGTGAACTTACACATGGTCATGAAGTAGGGGATCCTAAACGTCCCCTGCATGACACGCTGCTTCAGCTGCGTGATGTTGTCTCCCTCAAAGGGTAAAACACCACACACGAGCACGTAGAGTACCACACCGAGGCTCTGCGGAGGACAGAGAAAACGGCAGTCATCATACAGGGGTGTCGGACACGTAACGGTCACTACGGTATTGACCATACCACTCTTTTTCCCAGCGTATCCCGGGAGTCGATAAAATGCACTGATTTGGGCTCTAAACTTTGGAAAAAAATCAGGAGATCTATCCTAACCCCATGAGTACGTTGTACTTCAGGTGGCTGCCCGTACTACCCTAGAATACCTGTCATAGATACATATGCCACGTGATCTGGCCACACTGAAGACCCGCATAGATACATATGCCACGTGATCTGGCCACACTGAAGACCCGTCCGATGCTATTCTCGTGTCTCAAGCCGAGCGTGTAACGGAGCAGACTCAGGTCAGAACAGCCACCTAGCAATACGCGTCAAATTGCGTAGCACAGTGAAAGCTGCCTGAACCGACGGCTCCGGGGGGCCTAACAAAGGTGGTCCCCTCGGGAGAGAGGGCACACACAGGACAGCAGGGCCAGTGACACTGCTAAGTGCAAACACGCATTGGTCTAGGCGTATACATGTTTGACTATACTTATACGCAGTTACTAATCTCTTACCCAGATGTCAACTTCTGGCCCATAGTATGGAGTGCCGGAGAAAAGCTCAGGCGCTGCATACGGCGGACTTCCGCACCAAGTCTTCAGCTTCTCCTTGCCGTCGTAGTGATTGCTGAATCCAAAATCTGCACGTGGTGGCAAGCAGGAAACATAGAGGTACGGTTGCGTTACATGCACCATCTGCTATGCAAAGGACTGCTCATTGTAGATCTGCACGCTAGTGGAACCTGTTGCTATGACTGGTCCACCTTTTAGGGGTGCACCTAGAAATACACTGTATACTTGAAGCAGTTTGAAATTGAAGTTCCAGTGTACAGGTACAGTCGAATGTCACTTATCCGGTCGCCAGTTATCCGAGCACGTCGGTTATCCGACAAGCCCGGGAGTGGTAATTTTATGACTCTCAACAGTAAAATTCTTAATTTTTTTTGTATACGGGTATTATACAGTGTAATATGCATTTACTTGAAGTAGATGTGGTCAAGTATGGTAACATGTTATACGTCTGCAGCGAGCTGCAAGTACAAGTGGAGTTTTCAGACTGGTACTAAGGTCTAACAGGCACTGCAGTGTGATCTGTTGGACGTTTTGTCCAACATGTACATACTAGCACACCGGTGATGTTCTATGCAGAGAGAAGGTCGAAAGAGTTTAGGGGGTACCCCATGCCCCTGTGTCTAATTGTCAGTTTTAACCTGATAGTGGCAGTGACAAAGCACTGTTGCTATTATCAGGGATGACATTTTAACACTGATCTCCCGAATACGTGTACAAGGATCTGTAGTACTCACCAGCAAGCTTGACATTGAGCTGCTCATCAAGAAGTACATTCTCTGCCTGCACAGTATCACAAACAGCCACCAATAACCAAAACTGCGCAGGGGAATAGAGAAGACGTTCTGCACTAGCTTGGCCTATGTACCTTCGCGTAGCGTAGTTAAAACCCTCCTGTAAAGGAAATGGTTGTAGGCTTCTCCCCCTGGCCCCGGTCACTCAACAACGCACCATTCCGTTAGCTTCCATACTAGTATTCACTTCAATAATAAACGGCGAGGGCACAGGAGGAGAAAGACGAAAAGACTAGACAGAAAACGACGACGGGAAAGACTCCCGGGAAAAGACTCAGTCCAGACTCCAAGAAAACAACAACGAACAAGCAGTAATAAACCGACGACAAATCGAGACGACCAATCAGGGACGAATACGTACAGAACACATGACCAAGACCAAGACAACCAGACCACGGACGAATTACACATGACTCTCATTCCCAGACCAAACTAGCACTGCGCATGTACAGCATTCACTTGACAGTCACTGTCACACAGACGGAAGCACATCCTCACACTCTGACAACGCGTACTCTTGCATGCACCACATACCATAAACGTCACACATCACACCATACTCGCGCGTACACTTAGACCATATATGACATCAGACACTGGACTCCACAAGACAAGAACCAAATACAACGACATGCGTAAATCATAGTTGTAATACAAATAATTCGTCACACTCCGGTGCGTGATTGAGCATGCGCTGTGCGATGGGCAAGATAGCGTCGATCCAAACTTGAGTTTTTTTCAAATGCAACACCACTACCTTCTCTATAACTATCGATATGCCAGCTACCAAACGGTTGTCGCAAAAATGTCAGCCTTCCCTGAAACGAACATCGTTCACTTCGTACTCAGACCTCTTCCCCATCCTCCGAAATGAAAACAACTTGCTATTCTAAACGACGAAAATCACATGCATGAACAAGTATATGAACAGTATCGGTCGACTTGAGATTTTGGCTCACATCCCTCAACCTACCCCACCTCAAATGAAAAATGTTCGTTTTAGGGACAACAAAAACACTTTAGCGATGACCAATACGGGGCCTAGGGACGTCTGTTCACAAAATCAACAAGCCCCGATATGCACGAGACCGGCTCTGGGATCACTTTCTCCAAGCAAAGAACATGCACCAGTGGTTGGAGTTCATCGGCCAACCCGGTGGATAAGAAGCAAAAACAAGTGTATTGTTGGTGTGTGGGATCACTGCCGGCATTACCTTGATGTCTCGATGCACGATGCCCATATCATGTAGGTGTTGAACAGCGATTGCTAATTGGTGGAACTTTTTACCAGCTTCTTGCTCCGGCAAGCGTCCCCTTGTGACAATAAAATCTGCAACAGAGAAAAGGAAACATGCAGTAATAGGCACAGCGCAACGATGTTTGACAAAGTTGACTGAAAGCAAATTAAGCCTCTCCTCAACAAAAATTGAACACTTTTCAGTGGTTATTAGGGCATAGCTCAATAGATCGATTGCGCATTGCCAAATATGGAATGTATGAGTAATGCTTGTGAGTTCGTTGGGATCAGGAATGCACTGTTCAACATCCCAGACGACCATGCCCAGGTGGCTGTGAAGGGTGCTTATGGTACAAATTACGTCATTGCGCAATGGGTACATCCTCAAAAGGGCGGATTTTCAACCATTTTGTGCACTATCAAAATTCATAATGTTACGAGAATGACATCATTGCATAGGCATAGCATGGAGCGGCAACCAACGTGCCATAAAAAATTAGTTGACGCTTCGTTCATAGGTGTCAACTAATTCGGTCTCGTTCATAACGTAATATTCTGCGTACGCGAATATTCACATATCTCCTGGGATCCGAGGTGTGCATTCGAATCTATTCCATGGCCTGAACCTGTACGAAATGTGCCACCGGGGAACATGTGGGATGTGCTGGCGCCATTGCACGGACGTCGGAATCATGCGTACTAGGACCATTGGCAGGTCACACAGAACTAAACTGTCCAACCAGGTCACACAGAACAAAACTATGCAACCAGGTCGCACAGAACTAAACTGTCCAACCAGGTCACACAGAACTAAACTGTCCAACCAGGTCACACAGAACAAAACTATGCAACCAGGTCGCACAGAACTAAACTGTCCAACCGGGTCACATAGAACTAAACTGTCCAACCGGGTCACATAGAACTAAACTGTCCAACCGGGTCACATAGAACTTAATGCAACAGATTAGATATGGGTAGCATTTTACCATTCTCGCTAACTTCGACCGTCGGCCTGTACCGTTTGTGTGTGTGTGTGTGTGTGTGTGTGTGTGTGTGTGTGTGTGTGTGTGTGTGTGTGTGTGTGTGTGTGTGTGTGTGTGTGTGTGTGTGTTTTCAACACATGGTTAGCATTTCGGTTTCTGTCGCAACGATCGACTTGTGACGTCACCCGAGGTGGAATCTTACCGTTTCGTTCTCCTGCTAAATAGAGCTTTCTATCGTCGAAACGATACCAAGCCGACGGTATTTTGGGTGCTGGGCACGAGAACTGTTGGATTTAGCGTGAACGGTAAAATGCTAACAAGATTTATTGAAATAGTGGTAGCGACTTTGGCGATGATCGTTTGGAAATGTGGGCAGCAAACCCTTTCCATGTATTTTGATGCATTTTATAACGTCTCCCAGTATGCTCCGTACAAGGTATGGTGCAAAGTACACAGAAGTCTGCATAGGTGAGCTGGTGACCTGTTTTTTGTTTGTTTGTTAGCATCCATTTCCTGGAAGAGGGTAACCAGCAGCAGGCAGTGCACTGACTGTCTTTGTCACACTAGCGCCTCCATACAGTCATGTATCTACTGTGCCGCTTGTATAACGATATTCGCTCAAAACCAGTCGGGCAATGACACCGCTACGAGTTTTCACAGTATATTCATTGTACACGTGTGTCGACATGATAACGCCAACCCAAGCGACCAAGTAAGTCGAGGTGGTCACCTTGGCTATTGAGTGGTGCTGCCGGTCAGGCGAACGCTTCAGCGGGCATGACAGGCAACGGAGCGAGCGCTGAACGACCGCTAGCGCTACGACTGACGGTGACACCTCCATGGAGTTTTTGCGCTCGACACTTGCACTGCAGTCACAAACATGGGGCCTACTCAGGTCAGCGGCCATCAATGACCACACGATTGTCTGACGAGTTGACGCAGACCAGGTGACCTCAGGCGACCACACAGACGCGAGCGAACACCAGCACTCGCTCCCAAATCAATAAACTTTACGCACATGAAAACTCGACAGCCTAACTATTACTTATTGGCATAAGTCGGTTATTTTCTTCGTATGGTTTAATAGCTGGATGAACACACGCACGAGGTATCCTATCCAGCTGTACACGACTCACCAAATATCTCTCCTCCGCTTGCATATTCTGTCACTAGGTACATATACCGCTTGTCCTCAATGACCTGCAGCAGTGCAGGGGAAACGGGTTGGCAATCAAATACACGCCAATGGGCAATGTCGACATCACGGCCGAATCGAATCTAGAGTATACATGCTGATCACAGGATAAGGAGCTCAACTACTGCATGCAGGGTCCGTCAAAAATCCCTGCGGAGACTCGTAGGAAACACAACCCGGTCCTTCCCCCCTTGAGGTAGGCGAGAGCGCGTACTGACGCACATTACGACAAAGTAAATTACTACAGTATTCGCGAGAATGAAATTCAAGTTAGTGTCCTCCACACAACTTGCAGAACTAAAGCGTACAACAATGACGGCAGGGCAAGGGCACACCAGGACATCGCGATGGTGGAAAGGAGCCGCGATAGGACACGACCACGGCACGCCACAAGGCACTGAGGCAGGCCTGGGGTGATTTCTGCACGTCAAATACGGTCAATGCTGAATGGAGCAGCACCTCGAAATGGCTCGTGACATACATTGTACTTACTAGTAAATTATTTAGAACACACTGTGATGTGCAGTTACAATTGGCCCACCTGATACAATCGCACGATGTTCCGGTGGACGACCTTCTTCATGATTTCAATCTCGCGGCGAAGCTTGAGCACGTTCTCCTTCGCATTGACCTTGGTTAGAGCTTCCTTGTCAATGGCCTTTATTGCAACCTGTGCAAAAACAACATCAACAACAACAACATGAGCACTCAGTAGCCTGCGAAGAGCAACCCGCCGACATACGAGCATCAGCTTCTCCATTCAAACCGATCCAGCTGACCAAGACACAATGTTGACTATGCACCAGCAATGAAAACCACGGCTCTTGCTGAAATTTGAAATAGCGAACAGCAACAACAGTATTGTTGTTGCTTCATCATTTTACACATAGAATTACTATGGGCACCTGGAGTTGAATGGTCAGGTTGCTGGTTTCTTCAGCGAGACAGTCAGCTACGAACAATTATTTTGATCTTTGACTTGATCACGCCACAAGTTCACAAGACCTCTTCGCTATCCTAAACACACACGCACATTCACCGTAAATCTCTGCACCGCGAATGTAGTATTGTAGATGGTGCGGTTACAATAATAAAATTATTTCTATCATAAATGCGCTTGCGCTGGCTTTACCTTAGCCTAGTTTAGCTAGCCAAAGCGGTCTCCAGACAGACCCAAGAACTAGATCTAGAGGACGGTCAGACGGACAATGATGTTCCGCACATCACACTGCTCATGACGCATTAGGGCATCACACAGACTCAGTTGGGTGCAAGGGGGCAAAATGCTTTACACAAAGACCGACCGCTGAGAATGGACACTTAGTCTTTGGGCCACAACAGTGATACCAACGAAGTAGGCATCCTCACCACATCCTTAGTAATCGTATGCGTGCCTTTGAAGACATTGGCAAAGTTCCCCGATCCAATCTTCTTGTCAACAGTGTAGAAGCGAATCGACGTTCCCTTGGTTGGTGGATGGGTCGATGCCTTGATGGACTTCTGATCTTCTCGCTCGGTCGTGGCTGGATCCACTTTGCCGTTCTCTACACCCTCCATGGTCATTGCTACAGTGGGCTCAGTCGGCTCAGTCCTCGACAAGTTCATTACAAAAGCAACCAAGCTAAAAACTCACGAGGTATGCATGGCAGACAGGGAAGAGAGTGACGAGCCCCAAACACGCAGCTCGCTACTCGCACAAGTACAATCGATCAAGTGCGCGCTGAGCGTAGAACTTAGAAGCAACAGGACAGCAGAGCGCGCTGGTAGCAGACTGAATAGCAGCAACAGTCAGTCGACAGTAGCGGCAGCATCAACTGCTCACGAAGCGCTTTCCTCTGCAGACTGATTGCCTGGCAATGTTGGCCAATGCTCAGTCACAACCACCGCACAAGCTAGGCACACTCTCTAATACTTGGAAAACTCAAGTGCTTGTCGAATGTCGTGCACGCGTGCCGGGTCAGCGCGATCCAAGCGGCAAGCGCATAGACTGGCTAAGACTGCTGTGTCTGCGTGAACAGTCTACTTTTTTAGTCGGCGATTGGTCAAACCATGCTAGAGACAGCCTCAATGTGAGCCGTGTTCCAAGACCAGTGACGACCCTATTCCCCAAAACAACTGCGCGACTACTGAAGCAGTGATGGATCTTCTTCTACGCCTCTATCCACCGCTTTGTTTTAGTTTTTTACTCGTAGATCGACGAAGGTCCTGGCTAGCTGCACGCAATCTGGGATGCACGGGACAAACACAACCACGCTGATTTGATCGATGGAAAAATATTTCCTGACGGCAGTGACGCTGATCTACTGAGTCTACGTCACGTGTAGTCTGTGCGTAGTTATCTAGATGTACGACAACTGTACTAAGTTAGTAAGTGCAAAGGCTCTTTGTGGACGTCAGAGACTCAGACAACGCGTCGACAATATACGCACGTGACCAGCAGGGCTACACTGACTGTGATCACGTGATCTAGTATTACTAGCCATGTACATGATTGTACAATGACGTAGGCTACGTGATGCTGATCGTCAGTGACAGTGAATGTGATCGAGGGTCAGCTAAGACTACATTGTAGTACATGTACGTAAGTCGTAATTAAGGGACCATCGCAAAAGTTCGCAGAAGCCCCCGAAACGAAGACCGTTAGTTTCGGGCCTGACACTCCCCCCTCAAACGAAACGACAGTCACAATATGGCATTATGGGCTTCATTATTTCACTTGGATGCTCACACATAATAATTATTATAATAATACTAAAAATTCGACGAGGAGACAATAATTTTAATATGGCAATAAGTAGGACGAGCTGAAGCGACATGTGGACTACTTTATTAACAATGTAAGCGATGGAGACGATGCAAGAAACAACCTAAAGGTTAAGGAAAAATACATGTAAGAAGAAAAAGGGCAATGGAAAAAAAAAAGATGATTCGAACAAGTTTTCGTACAACACTCTTCAGGAATCACCGTTGTACTAAAGAACAAAATGAGAACAAAGGAAATAATATAGCAATCAAGGTAGGGTGACACGATACAATGACAGCACTGGAATATCGAGGTGCGATTTCTCACAAAAGTGTGCAGAAAACAAGGGTATACAAGTAAGAACTAAGCGTGACAAGTGTGTATCAGCAACAAAAACAAAAAAGAGAGAACGAATGATAATAATAACAATAATAAACAAGAAGGTGACAAAACACATTTAGGCACAAGTGGCAACAACGTTGCCACACTACACAACAGAACATTATTTGAACAATTTTAGGGTAATAACACTATCTTTCTGGACACACAAATTCGGCTTATGAATGCGCTGACAAACAGCTTCCAAAACTTGTAACTGCAAAAGATAACCATGACGAGCACGGCACAAAACAGAAAAACAGGAATCAGAATAAGTACGACAACAGTCAGTACTAGAAACCAAAATTAATGATTGTATACTGAAAACTTGTTATTACGAGACGGACGCACACAATCTCGACTCACGCGCACACCCTCACACTCACTCTCACCCTCACTCAGCTCACCTTCTCCCTCACTGTCCGAATCAGAACCTGCTCCGTCATCCACCGCGGTTTGACGCTCCCCCTCACTTGCATCGTCCTGCGTCTCACCTTCACCACCCACGCCAACCGTGAATGCCGTTGCCTTCACGTCAGTCGTCGTCCTTTCCGATTGTTTCCTTTGTATTTTTACCGTGAATTCATTGGTCCGGTTGTAATCTACTGTAGATCTCCGTGGTCTGTCATTTGCTGCTTTGTTTTGTGGATTAGTTGTTGTTGTTGTTGGATGTGAACCTGGTGTTGTTGTTGGATGTGAAGCTGGTGTTGTTGTTGCAGCCATGGTTTTTTTCTTTAGTACAACGGTGATTCCTGAAGAGTGTTGTACGAAAACTTGTTCGAATCATCTTTTTTTTTTTCCATTGCCCTTTTTCTTCTTACATGTATTTTTCCTTAACCTTTAGGTTGTTTCTTGCATCGTCTCCATCGCTTACATTGTTAATAAAGTAGTCCACATGTCGCTTCAGCTCGTCCTACTTATTGCCATATTATAATATACTACACAAGCATTGTTGTATCAGTGTGTAACAATGTACAGCACTTTATAAATGCAACGATGATATCACCTTGCAGTGGGTGATCTAAGAACGAGAACAGCTAGAGCTATGCAGTTGTATCCTTTGAGCATGCTAATCTATATCAGCTCCTACATGTCGTCAATACTTTTTTGAATTGAAGCCCGGTTTGCGATTTTCGACACCGACTCCCTCCCCCCCCCCCCCCCCCCGTATGCTCTTCGTTTCAGGGGCTTCTGCGAACTTTTGCGATGGTCCCTAAGTAAGACTTAGCTTCGCAGGTAGCTAGATCTACGGCGCGCGGTACCAGGTCCAGGAGTAGCTAGGCATACTAATAACGTTATATAGGCCACCCAGAATTAATTCGTTGTTTCGGGTCACCCGACCGACCGTCTTTTTTTCACCCGACCGCAAAATGTTTTTTTTATAGTGCATGCAAATGTACATGACTAGACTACCGGTATGTACGTAATGTACACACGCGCCTAATAATAGCAGTCCAGCCATCGACCTCAGAAGTAGCCAAATAAAATAACAGGATGAAGCGCTTGGTGACGATGTTGTCTTCCGATCAGCAATCGGTCCTGAAACAGCATCAGCTCCGCTACCGCGTCGCTCTTTGACAGACGTTTTCAAGGTGAGAGCTGCTCCTCAGACTCGTTTGCCAGCGAGGCCAAGGTCTGGTCCTGGAGGGGACCTGGGTCTGATGGGACAATGATCGACTGGCTTGATGGACAAAAGCTATTCGATATGCATAATTGTACGAGGTGGGCTGGCTTTTTTTAACATGGTTGTAAAATGACGTTTTTTCAGACACTTCTAGACAAGCTACGTCCAAATGAATTGTTGCAAGTGGAAGTGCTATCCTTCATGCCCGTTGTGTCCAAAAATGGGAATGATCCCACTTTGGAAAGTGTCTTGAATCATGTCCCACTTTCACAGTATTCTCAGGATTCAAATAATTGGTGTGTCATTTTTTAACACATTTGTAAAATGGCATCACAAACTGGGATATTCGGTCATCAATGTTCTGAAGTTGATAGATATCACTTCAAGGATTGCTAGTGGATGAAAATTAATCTGTCAACAGAGGAGTGAACTGCATTGTATGCTGCGAAAGCCGTGTTTTTGTATTTGTAACTAGTGGCTGTGTTATACGGTGGAATTGGATAGATAGCATAGCATCGCAGCGATGTTTTCGTCCTCACAGAGTGCATTCCGTGACCTACTGTTCTTCATTACTGTCTCTAGTGATGGCAAGACGGCCTGACGTCGTCCAAAGGCCCTGCGGAAGCAATTCACTGCCCTCCTCGTCCATTTAGGGGCACATTCTACACATTTTACACAAAATGGCAAAGCACCCACCACTAGTTATACCAACGTGGCAGGGAGAATTAAATTATATGCACCAAATTTTCTGGTCAATGTTGATCTACAATAAACTGGCTCCCATTTGCCACCACCCATGTTTCGATACAGCCATCCGGAGCAGAGAAACAGCCAGAAGAAAAGCAAATTTTACACATTTGTTAAAAAATGCCAAATGTTAAAAAAATGCCAGATCACCTCGTACAGTCATGTACAGTGTACATGTACATAATACATGGCAGTAACCAAATAAAAAAATATAAAAAATAAACCCGACCGGGCCGACCGACCCTGGTACGGATGAGTGAAGTGAGTCCTAGGCCCCAGCGGCAGATGCTAGCTAAATGTTGCCAAGATGCTTTTTGGGATGCTAGCTGACAACTCAGAAAGATGCTAGTTTGGATGCTAGACAACACGAATTATGCTACCTATTAATGGTAATGGTGAAACATTTGGGTTGAAAACGGTGTTCCGTGCTATTTATGAATTCTCACAAAGCAGGTATGTAAAAAGAGTTTTTAAAGGTGCGATGTTGGCATCATGTTGCTATGGAAATATTTGCAGTACAAAAGAGCAAATACCAAGAAGTACCAATGGCAATGTGGGTCTTGGTCACAACTACATGTACATGTAGGTAATGCAAACAAATTGAATGTAGTGCATGCAATTATCAATGTGGTAGTACCGTAATACTAGTTTCATAGTGTAATCTAGACCGAATTCCACATCCAGAATGCCAAAATTGGCAAAAATGTATCGGATGCCGGTAAAAACTGCTGTTTATGCTAGCATCGTGTGGAGTCACAAAAAGGCCCTTTTATGCTACTTTGGGTGCTAGCATTTGCCGCTGGGGCCTAGAAGTGACCCGAAACAACGAATTAATTCTAGGTCGCCTTATTATTATTATTATTATTATTATTATTATTATACTAGTACTACTACTAGGCGGATAATCAGTCTCAGATAGGCCTCGACCAAAATGCTTGCGCATATTTCCGCATTTTTTTGTGAGACAGTTCATTATGGCATATTGCGCGACAAATGGAATATTGGAATGAAGCCAGCATATAATTCAAATATTCTGAAGAAAGGCAGGACAAAACATTCATATTAATTTATGGACAAAATGCGTTCAGAAATGCCTTTTATGGATGAATTTGGAATGGTTGAGGCGTTTGCTACATTTCCCCATGGATGAAAACTATCGCTACGGTTGCTGGGGACACACCCCTGCCATACTATTCCGCATGTGTTTTGATTTGCACCATATGCATGATAGCCGTGAAGCCAATGAATATTCCAAGGTTGTAATTTTACTGAAATGATCGACACTTTCTGCTTATGTCGAGCATATTTTGGCATATCTTTTTGCATATCTTGCTAAGCCTTTGGCATATCGTGAACGTTTTCCCTGATATGCGACGAGCATAATATGATGCTCTTTTTTTAGCATATTTGCCTCTCAGACATGATAATGCCGGCAGAAAAATTGGCAGAATTCGGTACTTTTCTGGTAAGTTTCATGCATGTTTGGTATGTGGATAAAGAAATGGAGCAGAATTCGAGGAATTGCCCGCCATAAGGTTTGTATGGTTCTGCCAATTTCACTGCTTCACTGCAGAGTCTGCCACCTTTTCGAGCAGAATCCGCACACCCCTATCCAGGAGGCAGGATCTACAATCATTCTACAAAATGATCAGAATTACCGGTATACCGTAGTGGCGTCACGCGCATCATGCCATGTGCCTCTACCCCGCCGGGCAACAGTGCAGCCTCACAAATAAGACAAGTGCATGGGCTTATAAGTGAACCTAAAATGCAGTTTATCCTGCGATCACAAAAACACCATTATTCGCATGCATGTGTCATGTACATGTACATGTACATGTACATGTAGGTCAATGACATAAACTGTACATATACCGGTATGTGCATTGCATGGTAAGCGCATGGCAGCATACCGGTATTGTGCGTCACTAGGGTATGTACATGTACACGTACTTTCAAACTACGTAACTACTGTACCTGGTCCAGCGTATCCCTGCAGTAGCTGCACCCCTATTGCCAGTATTGCCATTGGGCTCTAATAGCTATTAATTGTGTTTCTACATTGCATACAGTAGGGGTTTATTATCCCTCGAGTGCGCAACGCCTGATCCAGCTCTGTTAATGCACAGGGTATTGGTCGAGCGTAATTGGATCTTTGCGTCATAATACCGTACACATCTGAGGGGAACCCGTCGAGTCGCGGGTACACTCGGATCAAAAACAACGGTGCCCCGTCTCGAGACGGGGCTTGCGGTGGTGTGGAGTGTACGCATGACATCAGAAGATACGATTCCGCTCGACCAAAACCAAAGGCAAAACCCTTTGCAGAGCTGGATCGGCTTTGCACACTCTGGGGGTTATGTACTCTTGTTGTTGACACCACCCTGTATGCCTCTGGAAAGTGTCCACGAATTCTCATGTCTTACTTAGAAAACGATTTTTCAGTGGTGAAGCAGCACCTCACAGATCGCGGCCTGCTCCTGAACTCCAGCAAGAGCCAAGCACTATTGATCCACAGCAGACGCTCACATCCTCCACCTAACCTGAGCATTGTCTGTGGTTCGACTGTTATTGCCCCGTCTGACGAAACTAATTTTAAAAAAAGTATCTTGGACTGACTCTCGATTCAACTTTAAGTTTCAGTGCCCACGTTTACTCCCTCAGGGAAGGCATCGGAAAGAAACTAGGTGCTTTTCGACGTGGAAGGAGGAACCTTGTGTCCAGGCCAGAAGGCAGTTCTACTTGTCAGTAGTCCAGAGCAAGCTCGAGTACGCCACCACTGCCACTGCCTACGTCCACTGCCTCGCTGACAAAGTGCAAGATCAGCTGCTACGCATAAGTAAGAGAGCACTTAGATGCATATTTGAGCATGACACATTCACGCGGACATCATACTTGCTTGAGCAAAACCACATACATGTACATGTACAGTCAAACCTCTTTAGGACGAACTCCAAGGGACGGATGGTATTTGTTCGTAATAACGGGAGTTCTTCTTATCCATATTTTATACCCAGTGAATACACAGTGATTTATCCAACAGAGCTATGAACACTAGTTCTTCTAAAGCGAAAGTTTGTCTTATCAGTGTTCTTCTTAACGAGGTTTCACTGTAATTAGCTTAGACAAAAGATATCATACTAAGTCCATATTCTTCGTGTTCCGTTGCATCCACAATATCTGCAGTTCACTCCTCTGTGACATGTTCTCCGCCGTGACTGCGCTCACACAGATAGAGTAACCCTCGGCCAAGTCAATTATTCCCTTTCCCTACCCATTGTGCAAGCTCAAGCTGGATACAGATCTCTTTCATTCCTTGGTGCTGACCGCTTTAAGGTAGCGTACACATGGTGTACTAATTAACGCATACATCTGTATTGATTCCTTTATAACTTCGAGATCCATAAAAGAAATCTAATGAAATTTTCTGTACTCTTCCTTTAGACAGCACAGATACAATGCCACGACAAAGCTAGACCAGAAGTGTGACCCTGCTGGTGGCCAGACTTGACCAATGCGGCCTTCCGATCTTTACAAAATCCGGCACGGCGTGCAGCATACAGAACACATTGCATTCGAAAAGACACCAAATCTCGTGTATTGATCTTCTATAGTCCACTACGGAGGGCACTAACCTAAGAACACCAGGAGAAATTCCATGAATCTCACCAGAGGTCAAAAGATTCATACGGGGGTGTAAAATGCGCAAAACCAGCAATTCAAGAAGCAGGCAGAAAACAATCCAAGTATCAGCTACTCAACAGGAGAGAGGTTAGTGCCCCGGACAATACAGCAAGGAATCAAAAATACATACTATGTACATACAGAAAAACAATATCCCGAGAGATATGCTGCACGGAAGAGTCCAAAAACAGCTAAAAATGGAGAAAAACAGCTATCAAAATTCGCCAGTTTTCCTGCATATTAGTTGCCGCCAGTCACACTAAAACATACCAGACCCATAAGTTGGCTGCTCAGTCTCCACAGTTTCATCTTCCAAGCCCTTCTTGATCCTCCTGAGCCTCTTTCTCCTTGACTTTGCTGCTGCACTGCACTTTGCAAGGCTGTTCTCCATGCGTGAAGCGTCGAGATCAGAGAAGGCTGAACGGGTGCAGTCTCCAACAGGGCAATTCATTTCACGAAGGATGTGCTCGAAAGTACCAATGCCATGGTTGAAATGAATCACAGCCAGGTAAACAGCAATGTTGACAACACATGCACCAGCAAACTCCGTTTTAGGCAAATACGACCATACCAGCTTGTTAAAACACTCATTGCGATTCTGCGTCGCACCCTTCTCGCATTTCAGTAGCAGCTGCTTGTCGGCAAGTTCACGGTACACAGGCACCATCAGGTCGTAGATAGGCTTCGGTAGAGGGTTGTGGTGTTTGTAAGGCTTGTCAGCAGTAGCCTTGTGGTAGCCACACCAGCTATCAGTTGGGCAGAACTCATGACGGGGATTCTCATCAGTGGATGCACGATGACAAAGAGAGGCACAAATAGCTTTCCGCATAGCACAGTAGTCACCACTATTCTCTCTTATCGCCTTCCCATACCAGTTCTGCAAGGAGTCAATGAGCTTGTTTGTCAGGCGTCCACTACCGCTGATAGATTTGCCGTCACTTAGCTTACGGCCACTGTGCTTCTTCACTAATTCGCGTAGCCGGTGCCCAACACGCTTCTGTACATGACCTACACACTCAGATTTGACTATGTCGACATCAGGGCCATACGGAGCAGCAGCAACAACATTGGAATGTCCTTTGCAGTCACCATCACCGATGTACTCTACATATCTAAGGCTACGTCTATCTACGCTTCTTGACCAAAGTTGTACAGCAGCAGTGCTTTCCATACCGGGAGCAGAACCAGAGTAATTTGCGGAACAGACTGGCTTGTGCTCCTCCTTCCAGGCTTGATGATCTTCAGCAGAGATGGAGCCAGCACGACGTTCAGATGACTTCTTACTACACGCAGAACAAAATCTAGACAGTATGTACACATCAACGACTTGGCCAGTCTCCCATGCAATAACGGACATAGCACCATAGAGTGAGGAAAAGCCGCGGCGCATCCAGGTACCATCCGCTGAAACAGCCACGTCACCGCCGACAGCATCTTGCACAGCACTGCTAGCACCATCCATGCTTTTCTCAGCAACTATCTCTACTGCAGAATATAGAGCATTCTGGTGGCCAGAGAAACTGCTCCGACTCATTGGCGTTGGCATATTGAGCACTGCACATAATTTTACCAGTGCTTGACGACCACGGCCAATCATGCGCATTGCGAACACTGCCAGGCGATTTATCTCGTAAAAAGATCCTGGGAGCTTGGGCGACATCGACAAAGAAACTTCAGCAGGGCACTCTGAACATGAGAAGGTGATTGTCGCAGCCAGGCCACTGCGTTTTCCCTCCTTCACAATCACATTGCCACTCTTGCATGACTTGCACACACAAAAAAGTGCAATGGCAGCGAACAGGATTCCCAAGCTCACAAAGCGATACCCAACGCCAGAGAAGCCATCACTTGGACCTGCTGGGCCAGTTTCTTGGTGATCAGAATCACCGGCATCGCTCTCTGACTCGGAGCTGCTGTCCACGTCCACATTCCAAGTCGAAAAACTCAAATTTTGCAATTTCTCAGAACTGCTGCTTCCAGTGGCGATCGCCTCTTCTTCATGATCCGCGACGGCCTGCTCTTCCTGCGCACTTGCACTACCTTCACGACCAAATTGATTGCCGTGAAATACTCTCTTGGATGTTCTAGAACGTCGCTTTGCATTGCCCATCGTCTCCAGCAGCTCCTGACAGCAACTTTGACAAGGACTAGGTAAATGTCACAAAATAATAATTTTAATTTCACAAAAACACATATTTTTTGCCCAAGCTCAGCTGCAGCGCTGGTCGCGTACGCGAACGCGCGTAGGCGGCTACACCTCGTGACCATGCCATCACCAACTAGTACAGTCATGCTGGAAGCATGGTGTTATCAGAATTTCCCCAACAATCGGGCTTAGAATCACAGGAAACAGCGAAATTGGTGGATTTCCGATTGCGAAAAGTCACTGATGCGTACTCCAAATTTTCAAATTTTCAAATTTAATTGCAATCTTCTAGCGCGCATATCTCCTGTTTCGTTCATCGTAATCCAAAAAAACTTTACACGCGTATTCTACGGATCAATACCTTTCGTTTGAGCTATCGCTCGACCTGCTCGGACAACTTTCAATTTTTTCGAGTTTTTCATGTGTACGCTACCTTAAGGTGGCAGACTACCCAAAAATTCGCTGAAAAATCGAATTTTTAAATTCATATTGAGTGCTATGTCAGTTGAAAGAGCATGAATAGCTGCAAATTCTCTGAAAATTGTGTCCCTATCTGACCAGCCGTTCAAGAGTTATGGCCGAAAATGTGCCCTTGCAAGGAAAGATTTTTTTGTTGCACGCTGTCATTTGTTGGCAGCACTGTATTTGAATATGAGCAGACCGTGCGCAACTTGTCGTATCATGGAAACACGCGAAAGTGTGCAGAATTTTGCTCCAAGTCCAAAAATCACGTTTTTGAGCCACGTATTGGGCTGCACGGCGGCGGGCTTTGCCCGCCGCCGTGCAGCAGGACTTTTGCCAGCACCCTCGTGACGTTGCAGATCTGTGGCTTGATTATTGTAGTTGACGTTGATTTAGTGACTTTGGCAAGTTTGAGTCGTGTCAAGAAGTCAGGTAGGATTTACTAGGCAGTAGCGGAACGTGAGTGGTAGTCTTTGCCGGTTTCTGAGGGTATCCTGGATTTGGTGTGCAGCGCTGTGGAAATGGCTTGCTGTGGACGTCTCAGCACTGGATGTTGTATCAAAGGTACGACCTCGTACTCGTAGCACGTGCTAAACCTAAAAAAAATTCAAAAATTGACTTGGGTCTGTGGGAGTCCGTGAGAGAACGCCCACTCGTTCCGTTGTGACAGATTGCAGGGCCGCGTTGAGGGGCCCTACCCCACCACCCATGGCTGTATCTGGACTTGTTTTAGGTTTGGGTCCCGCGCACGGACAGAATGGGCACGAAAATGTGAAAAAATTGTAAATGCATTTGTTTGGCTCCTGGGTGGCTCGCACACCGTGGCACTATTCCGGAAATTTGAGTTTTTCTGGCCTGGAAAGCCTGTCAGTGAGGCACAAGACCTTGTAAATCATGTCCTGAGGGCCAGCATAGTGGCAGGAGTGTGTGGTCAAAATTTCACTCAAATCCATTGAGAAACACCAAAGTTACGGTCAATTGAATGCCATATGAAATTTATGGGTAGGCTGCCCCCTTAATGCGCTTCCCGAATCTTTTCGCACAAACCATATCCCCAATTTATTTCGCCAGGAACTTAACAATTTCATTCATCTTCGGCACCCTGTAAGAAGACCTTAGGGTCTGTTGGGAATGCCAAGTAAAATTAATAATAAAATACAATACAATACAAAATGTGTTGTTGTTGTTGTTGTTGTAGAAGTTTATTTAACGTCGCACCACAAACAGGCGATTTCGCCTCCTTTGATACATGTGGACGACAGAAGGAATGAGAGAGGGGGGGGGGGGCAGAAGTACGGAGAGAGGAAGGGTAGAAATAAGTAAGCAAATCAACCTCAGGGCTACACCAAAGCAAAAAAACGGAATGGGAACATACTGATTACAAAATGGCTTCATACATTATTGCAAAACACGTTTACTATTCTTCAGTCCGCTATACCACAGAAACACACTAGCCGAAAAGCATTTAAACGGAGCCATGATGCGCTTTTAGCAGGGCACAGAACTGAAGGTGGCTGGGCTCGGAACGGAAATCAGGCGGGAGCTGGTTCCACAGGACTGCGCCGATGAACTGCATGGTCGCTCGACCCGCAGGACCGGGCCAAAATGGTACTCGAACGAGGTGATGTGCTGCTCCCCGAGTGCGGTCACCAGTAACTCTCACGAAGAAGCTGGTGAAGAGGGAGCTAGCTCGGGAGAACAGACAACGACGGACAAAGATGAGGAGCTTAATGTTAAACATGTCCTCCAGGGTAGTGAGGCGGAGCTGGTCAAAGATTGGGCTCGTGCGCGACCACGGTGGCAGACCGAAGAAGCCGCGGATAGCGCACTTCGTTAGACGTGTGAGGGGCTCCATGTTGCCAATTTGAAGTGACGGATAAAAGGCGTTGGAAGCGTACGACAACCTACCTTGGCTCATCGACCTGTAAAACAGGACCTTTGACGCCAGGGTGAGGCTTCGGCGGCTCCGCCACAGCGCACCTACTGACTTCCGCACCTGCTGGATTGTGTGATTGACGTGAGGCTCCCAGGAGAGCTGCCCATCTACCATTACGCCCAGGTACCGCGCTTGTTCCACAACTGCAAGGGCTGCACTCCCACAGCGAATTCGAATGTTATCTGTGTCAGGGGCTGGGCCTCTTGGGGTAATCAACAGAGCTTGCGTTTTCTTTTGGTTCAGCAT
The DNA here is from genome assembly GCF_964019385.1 of Sycon ciliatum. Taxonomy (NCBI): domain Eukaryota; kingdom Metazoa; phylum Porifera; class Calcarea; order Leucosolenida; family Sycettidae; genus Sycon; species Sycon ciliatum. The sequence goes on from NC_088650.1 coordinate 4,594,611, forward strand.
TAGTCCGCGGTCCTCCTACCACTGCGACAGGCCAGTGATGGCTGTGCTTAGAGAAGAGCACACTTGTTCGCAACTGCCCGAGGCTTCAATTGCAATGTCCTCTGCAAATTCCTGGTTTGTGACCTGCTGGGGCAAGCAGCATCGAAGGTTATGCTTGGTTGAAGCGTGCCCCGACCGATCCACTGCCGGCCGGCCCCGGCCTTGCCTCTGCTTCTGCCGCACCTTTCTCGCACCAATTTTGCTACTTGACCCTGCAATATGTTAGCAACCAGACGTACATGTACATGTACCTTTGTTTATTATTATTATTCGGTTTTTTTTTACATCGGAAGCTCAACAGTGCAGCTGCACAAATATGAAGAGGCCGAAGGGACCAAAAAAATATAATATTTATTATAATATCATGTACTCAATCTCATATATTATCATGTACTCAATATAATATCATGTACATGTACATGTACAACTCCGTTGATCCCCGAGAGTCATGTACATGTATAATACTCAATCTGCGGACAGCATGCTGTTTCGTTCTTTGTGAACTCATCAGCGCAGCACAGAGGAAATGAGGCCAAACCTGATAGCAATGGAAATAAAAATTCCAATCAGGCCCGAACGTACCTTGCCAGAGTGCTCAAAGTTCTCCTCAAACTGACAAGTCAGTGAGCTCTGCGTAATGCAGACAGTAAAGGCACCACCCCACATGAGAGTGCTCAACTACTACAAGAGCAGGAGCGAAAATACTCAATCTGCGGACAGCATGCTGTTTCGTTCTTTGTGAACTCATCAGCGCAGCACAGAGGAAATGAGGCCGAACCTGATATATATTATTATTATTAAAAGCATGTCCGCGTAGGTGGCGGGGGTGCCACTTTCGCTTATGCCATTCAGGATTGATGTCTGAAGAGTAATACGATCCGCCCACAAGTAGAAAAGGTGTGTTCAGTGGTCTTCGCTAAACTAGCCTGTTTTGCTCATGGCCGTCGCAATTTATCAGCTACAGCTCGGAGAACTTTCTTCTTGTCAATTATACAGTCTACTCTAGAATATGCAAGTAATGCGTATGTGCACTGTTTGAAAACTACGCTATATAACAGGCTTGTAACGGTCAGCCATATTGCGATGAAGAAGGCATTTGGTTTAGATAGAATGACCCCAACTGCATTAGTTTTACAACGGTGTCATCTGTATTCGTTTGAGCAACGAGTTAATTTGAAACTATACGTTTTGGTCTATCGCTGCTTGTCATCAATTACTAGCCCCCTCCTTCAGTCACTGTTTCTCCTGCGTTCAGTTGGCCCGCACACAAATGCTCGTACTCGTGGCCAGGATACAGCTGCCTTAGTATTACCTACTGTACATATTGGGTATGGACTGCGCTCAGTTTCTTTTCTGGCGGCAGGTCGGTGGAACACTCTTCCTCCAAACTGTCGTCAGGCACAATCTGCTGGTACTTTTGCTCACCTCACAAAGATTCACCTAGGGTTCCCTGTAACAAGGCCATGCCTGTTGGGACTCCCCTAGTCAAATAATAAATACTACTACTACTACTACTACGATACAATGAAATGACAGAAGTGACGTCAACAAAAGCCGTTAGCATTAACACCAATATGACTAATGGAAAACTTCATCCAAAGTATAAAATAAAATAGAACCTGATAGCAATGGAAATAAAATTTCCAATATATACAATCATGAATGTACACGAGTCACAGAAAACCACGCGTTTTGATTGTCGTAACTTAAAGTTTCATCAAGAGTACGGGGGGTTATGTACTCTTGGTTTCATGCCATATAGCAATCTTCAGATAACTGATTACAGTGATGCACAGTTAGTATGGTATTTATACACTGGCATAGGAATGAATCTGTGAAGGTTTGAGGTCTGGTGGGTGCAAAAAGTCCTGGATGGAAAATGTGCCAAACTCACATGGTCCGTGAGTGAGAAAAGAAATATGGTATGGCAGGAAGGCAAGCAAATGCAAGATGCCACCCACTTTGGTAAGCGCTTAAAATAAGTTGGAGGAGGGGAGATACTTGCTCTTCAATGCACCAACAAAACAGGTGCAAGATGGAAATTTCCACGCGCTGTGGTGACTACACGTATAGGTGCTTAGAACAGGCGAGAAACATGAAAAGAAAGAGCATGGATTTACACCCAAAACAGCGCAACCATAAACGGCGCGTGTTCATATTAGCACCCCCAGTACAGCGCGACCTAATGTGACACTGTGTCACCACAGCTCGTCTCGTCTCTTGCACGCCCCATTTTGGCGCGACGAATTACGTTAACGTCCGAATATAAGCCAGCTCATTACACACGTGACCCATAATGTGCAGGCTCATGTTTACATAACCAGTGTTATGTACTCTTGATGTTAGTATTACCATGGTGGATATCAGGAGGAAACCCGTTCTTAAAAAAGATATGCAAAAAAAGAGAAGAAACACATGAGAACGAGTAATGTCCAAGCCATCTCGTGACTGCCCACAATTTGTTCATGGATTCGCTCCAGGCAATATCGCCATTTAACTTAATACTGAACTGCACTGTGTCCCCATTGTACATGTACATGTACTTCCTGTGAAACATCCGTCTTTTCTTTTCTCTATTTTTTCTCTTTACCAGGCGTGGGCCATCCCCTGGACTATCAAAATGAGTTCCTTATTATTTTCTTTTTCTGTTTTAATGACAGTCCATTGCAGATTACCATTTTCGGAAAACCAAAAAAAGTAATAGTAAACTGTTTTTTGAGACGATCATTGCTCTTTTTGAGTTGATCATTGCCTTCTGCGACGATAATTGCTTTTTTTAGTTCATCATTGCTTTCTAGAGTTCATTATAAATTGAGTCCAGGCAATATCGCCCTTCAATACTGAACTGGCCATTTCGAGTTGATCATGATGTGAGTCTTTGACAAGTCGAGTGTCCATCTTTTGGGTTTGAGTGTAAATGAGTCGACCTGTATTGAGCGTGCGCGCTGACGGGGTGGTCTGTTTTGGGGATGTCCAGTTATGGGGATGGGGCTTTTGGGGGGCGCTGAAGTCAACGGCGCTGTTTTGGGTCGCGCTCATGTGGGGGCATACCAAAAGAAATGACCATGATGACGCGACGTCAAGCGAGGCAAGGTACTACAGTAACACCCATAATTAGAACTTTAATAGAAGGACTGCAGACGGGCGCAAATGGCTGTCGCGCGTCATGTGGTTGCAAGTCACGAGACTCCGTACCCACCAAGCAGGAACTAACTTGGCAGAGTGCCTGCACTTTGATACGAGCTCCGTTCGCTTGTTGAGGGAGGTGCTGCGATCGGATATGCTGATGTGATATTTCTCTGCGATACATAGGTTGGAACGCTTGGTGACATTGGTGTAAGCCCGTGCACGCTCCTTGATGGACCAGCCAATCTTATACTCATACTATATGCATTTCTAGGGTACCCTGTAAGAAGGCCTAGGCATGTGGGGATTGCCCTATCAAAAATTTGATAATAATAATAATAATATTATTAATAATAATTTAAATAACCGACGAGGAGACAACAGTCGTAAAATAGCAATGAAAAATATCAATTGTGCACTCATAATCATGTATAAACAATTAAAATGAAACAATTCCAGAACGTTTTCGTGTGACCATCATCAGTGGAACATCGTCACATAGTAAGAATCACTAAAACAACCAGTTATATAGCTAGAGTAACATGAAAAGAAGCGTGAGAATGCAGCACAGCTAGCGGTTATGCATAACGCGTGTAGTGTGAACCTTTGCAGTGTATCTGAGAATGGTAGCAGTAGATGAATGTGGCAGCTGTGAGTGCGTGTGAACAAAAACTGGTGAGTGCGTATTATTTAAAAAGTGTGAGTGCTACAACATTTTCTTTTTGCTTGCATAGAACAGGGTCACGTGTGCGAATATATACAGCTTCCAACACCTGCAACTGCTTAAAGAAACGCGCGCGACAAATAACACTAAACCAGGAATCGTCAAACAACTTACGACAATCCGGACTGGACACCAAATGCTTGTAGATGGCAGACTTGCTCTTGTCGATGTCGAACTCCTCCTCGTCCGTATCACTCTCATCCTCCACTTCCCGTTCCTGCTCACCCTTACTTTCCTCCTGACCATCCTGTTCATCCCCATCATCATCCTCCATCTCCATCTCCTCATGCCATCGCTTCTTTCTCCTTGACGTGTTCACTGCCGCGCCCGTACTTTCACCTGCCACTACTGGTTCCGCCTTCTCCATTTTTCTCAGTCGTGTCTCCGCTAGTCTCTGGCTTCTCCTCAGATTCGTTTTTCCTCCATTTTCATTTCGTTCTCCTGGTGATCTTTCCGTTACCGCCATCGGGTTTGTTAATGAACGGTCGTCCGGTGGTCTCCCATGCCGTGTTGTTGTCGTCAAGAGTGACACCAGATTCGTGTGTTGCGCTACTGTTGAGTCCGGTGTTGTATCCGTTTCTGGTTGTGTTGTAATACTGACAGGCGTAGTAGTAGGCAACGGGTGTTTTCTCGGCCTCCCACGCTTTGGCCTGCCTGCCCTGGCCGCTTTTGACAACAAGGACAATGGGACGTGTTGTTTGATACGTTCGGACAAGTGTTGAAGCGTCCTGCCAACATACCGACTACCGCACTGTCGGCATTCAAAATGATAAATGAGGTGACTCAAATGATGGGTCGGCAGGACGTCCTTCAACACCGTGAACGAACGTATCGTGGTGAAGACAGTTACTACATTCACTGCATAGTACGTCTTCTGGACAATAGACTTGACAATACGACTGACCTTTGTCGACTCCGCGCCTTTCCAAGGCAGGCACAGGAAGACACGACAAGGAGCCGGGCCGATTGTCAGTTCCTTACGGGGCGCATTGTTCGTGAGTAGTTTCGCTAATAGTGATCCTGGATATCCGTTCTTAAGAAAGACAGAGCGAAGGAAATCAAGTTCTGCTTGCAGTTTACTCTCGGAGCAAATGCGTCTTGCCCTGTCAGCTAAGTTTCGGACTAGATTGGTCTTGTATTGCGAAGAGCAATATGAATCGTACATAATATACTGACCAGTGAATGTAGGCTTACGATACACCGATGTCACACCACCCTCACATGTCTTTTCCACGAGTACATCTAAAAACGACAATTTGTTGCAATCCTCGTGTTCACATGTGAAGCGTAATGCAGGGTGGACATCATTCAACTCATCTAGAAAGGCTTCACTGTCACGTCTTGTTTCGAAATAGGTAAATGAGTCGTCCACAAATCGAACGTACAACTGAGGCCACTTTATTTTGTCCATTCTCGATTCGCAATATCCAACGAAGACATTTGCCAGTACCGGGCCCAACGGAGACCCCATCGCCACACCGTCTGTCTGCTTATACATAACATCACCAAACGAGAACTCTACGCCACTCGTCACCATCAGCATCAAACGTCGAAATGCTGTCTCCGGTAACCATGGAAGATCAATGTCATCATCATTGTGGTATAGTCTTCGCGCGCAGATATCTATTGTCTCGTCTAGTGGTACGTTTGTAAACAAGCTTACAACATCGAAAGAGCACATATGGGCAGTAGGCGGAATAGGGTTGTCACGAAGGATTTCAACGAATTCAAACGTGTCCTTAACGTTGTGTTTACAATAATGCTCTAATACCGGTTGTATCATGCCGCAGAGCCACTTGGATATAGCGTATTGGGGCGATCCTATCATGGAGAGTATTGGTCTAAGCGGGCAGGATGGTTTATGTATCTTGGGGAGGCCGTACATGCGCGGACGAACCGAACCGATAGGCTTGATTCGGAAAAACTCGGATTCTGTTATGTCTTTTGCTGCTCGGAGTTTCTTCAGATAGGTTACTATTTCCTTCTCCCGGGCCAATGTTTTATCATGTGTTGAAACCGGACCGAGTTCCACAAATTTACACCCGTCGTCCAGTATGGTAGCCATTTTTGTATTATACTCCATTCGCGTTAAGATAACTGTTGCCCGACCTTTGTCTGGCCGAGTGATGATGATATCATTGTTCTTTTTCAGCTCTGAACGAGCTTTCATGTGTTCGCGGGATAGTGAAAATGTTCTCCGTTCAGCGGGTTTGTCAGCGTGTTCCTCGGCTGTAGCACGCAATGTGGCCGTACACACCATTCATCTACTGCTACCATTCTCAGATACACTGCAAAGGTTCACACTACACGCGTTATGCATAACCGCTAGCTGTGCTGCATTCTCACGCTTCTTTTCATGTTACTCTAGCTACATAACTGGTTGTTTTAGTGATTCTTACTATGTGACGATGTTCCACTGATGATGGTCACACGAAAACGTTCTGGAATTGTTTCATTTTAATTGTTTATACATGATTATGAGTGCACAATTGATATTTTTCATTGCTATTTTACGACTGTTGTCTCCTCGTCGGTTATTTAAATACTTTAAACGGAGATACACTCGCGATCAGACTGAATGTCTGAATAATGTGCTTCGCAAGCGTTATGTTTGTAGGTGCATTGCGTTTAATGTTGCTTTTCTCAAACAATGCTTGGAATTCGGCGTCTGTCCTGGCGCAATCCAGAAGAGGGTACAGCGGGCTAAAGCGTACCAGTCCCTTTCAATTGAAAGAACTTTCATCAAGGATGACATTGCGAGATCCATGGATACAATTGACAAAACACGATCTGCGTTTAAACACCTCTACCGCCAGGCGCGGGACTTCCTGTCACAGCATGACTTTCTTCGTTTTTCCATGCTTATCTCGGAGAATGATGATAGGCTACATACTCGATTAGTCACCAAATACGATCAGAACATCAAGTGGCTTCGGAAGAAGCGCTTTGGCTCCATCACAATTGATACCAGCACAATAATTAACATGGCGAACATTCCACTTACGACTGTTCAAAAGGAGCTACTATCTAGAGGCGTAGATTTCGGCATACCACCAACATCAAACATGAAAGAGCGAGTACTATGTGATTTTGAATTATTCTATCGGAAATTGAGTGGTTTTGCACCGGTATCGGAATCAAAGAAAATGGTGTGTACGGCCACATTGCGTGCTACAGCCGAGGAACACGCTGACAAACCCGCTGAACGGAGAACATTTTCACTATCCCGCGAACACATGAAAGCTCGTTCAGAGCTGAAAAAGAACAATGATATCATCATCACTCGGCCAGACAAAGGTCGGGCAACAGTTATCTTAACGCGAATGGAGTATAATACAAAAATGGCTACCATACTGGACGACGGGTGTAAATTTGTGGAACTCGGTCCGGTTTCAACACATTATAAAACATTGGCCCGGGAGAAGGAAATAGTAACCTATCTGAAGAAACTCCGAGCAGCAAAAGACATAACAGAATCCGAGTTTTTCCGAATCAAGCCTATCGGTTCGGTTCGTCCGCGCATGTACGGCCTCCCCAAGATACATAAACCATCCTGCCCGCGTAGACCAATACTCTCCATGATAGGATCGCCCCAATACGCTATATCCAAGTGGCTCTGCGGCATGATACAACCGGTATTAGAGCATTATTGTAAACACAACGTTAAGGACACGTTTGAATTCGTTGAAATCCTTCGTGACAACCCTATTCCGCCTACTGCCCATATGTGCTCTTTCGATGTTGTAAGCTTGTTTACAAACGTACCACTAGACGAGACAATAGATATCTGCGCGCGAAGACTATACCACAATGATGATGACATTGATCTTCCATGGTTACCGGAGACAGCATTTCGACGTTTGATGCTGATGGTGACGAGTGGCGTAGAGTTCTCGTTTGGTGATGTTATGTATAAGCAGACAGACGGTGTGGCGATGGGGTCTCCGTTGGGCCCGGTACTGGCAAATGTCTTCGTTGGATATTGCGAATCGAGAATGGACAAAATAAAGTGGCCTCAGTTGTACGTTCGATTTGTGGACGACTCATTTACCTATTTCGAAACAAGACGTGACAGTGAAGCCTTTCTAGATGAGTTGAATGATGTCCACCCTGCATTACGCTTCACATGTGAACACGAGGATTGCAACAAATTGTCGTTTTTAGATGTACTCGTGGAAAAGACATGTGAGGGTGGTGTGACATCGGTGTATCGTAAGCCTACATTCACTGGTCAGTATATTATGTACGATTCATATTGCTCTTCGCAATACAAGACCAATCTAGTCCGAAACTTAGCTGACAGGGCAAGACGCATTTGCTCCGAGAGTAAACTGCAAGCAGAACTTGATTTCCTTCGCTCTGTCTTTCTTAAGAACGGATATCCAGGATCACTATTAGCGAAACTACTCACGAACAATGCGCCCCGTAAGGAACTGACAATCGGCCCGGCTCCTTGTCGTGTCTTCCTGTGCCTGCCTTGGAAAGGCGCGGAGTCGACAAAGGTCAGTCGTATTGTCAAGTCTATTGTCCAGAAGACGTACTATGCAGTGAATGTAGTAACTGTCTTCACCACGATACGTTCGTTCACGGTGTTGAAGGACGTCCTGCCGACCCATCATTTGAGTCACCTCATTTATCATTTTGAATGCCGACAGTGCGGTAGTCGGTATGTTGGCAGGACGCTTCAACACTTGTCCGAACGTATCAAACAACACGTCCCATTGTCCTTGTTGTCAAAAGCGGCCAGGGCAGGCAGGCCAAAGCGTGGGAGGCCGAGAAAACACCCGTTGCCTACTACTACGCCTGTCAGTATTACAACACAACCAGAAACGGATACAACACCGGACTCAACAGTAGCGCAACACACGAATCTGGTGTCACTCTTGACGACAACAACACGGCATGGGAGACCACCGGACGACCGTTCATTAACAAACCCGATGGCGGTAACGGAAAGATCACCAGGAGAACGAAATGAAAATGGAGGAAAAACGAATCTGAGGAGAAGCCAGAGACTAGCGGAGACACGACTGAGAAAAATGGAGAAGGCGGAACCAGTAGTGGCAGGTGAAAGTACGGGCGCAGCAGTGAACACGTCAAGGAGAAAGAAGCGATGGCATGAGGAGATGGAGATGGAGGATGATGATGGGGATGAACAGGATGGTCAGGAGGAAAGTAAGGGTGAGCAGGAACGGGAAGTGGAGGATGAGAGTGATACGGACGAGGAGGAGTTCGACATCGACAAGAGCAAGTCTGCCATCTACAAGCATTTGGTGTCCAGTCCGGATTGTCGTAAGTTGTTTGACGATTCCTGGTTTAGTGTTATTTGTCGCGCGCGTTTCTTTAAGCAGTTGCAGGTGTTGGAAGCTGTATATATTCGCACACGTGACCCTGTTCTATGCAAGCAAAAAGAAAATGTTGTAGCACTCACACTTTTTAAATAATACGCACTCACCAGTTTTTGTTCACACGCACTCACAGCTGCCACATTCATCTACTGCTACCATTCTCAGATACACTGCAAAGGTTCACACTACACGCGTTATGCATAACCGCTAGCTGTGCTGCATTCTCACGCTTCTTTTCATGTTACTCTAGCTATATAACTGGTTGTTTTAGTGATTCTTACCATGTGACGATGTTCCACTGATGATGGTCACACGAAAACGTTCTGGAATTGTTTCATTTTAATTGTTTATACATGATTATGAGTGCACAATTGATATTTTTCATTGCTATTAATAATAATAATAATAATAATAATACGTATTCGCATGCAACGACGCAAATCCACACAATTCAGTAGACACTTTTTTCTATCAAACGTTTTCTTTCCCTTCTGTTTGATAGAAAAAAGTGTCTACTGAATTGTGTGGATTTGCGTCGTTGCATGCGAATACGTATTAGGAAACTGTTTTTCCCACCGCCTCCAAACTACTGTTTGAATAATAATAATAATAATAATAATTTTTTTTAAAAGAGGTCGGAGGCGGATAATACTTTAAAACGAAGGTAAGTTATGGGTCGCAAATATCCACGCAAACACACATCCAGTCATAATAAGGCACTTGTCATAAGTATCCGAACGTTTTCGGTCCCTTAAACTTGATAATTTTCCACCTTGTCACGAGTGTTGTTATCTAATTATCTTTACGCTATATAAGTTTTAGTCTTTCCAGCTTGAGCCATTCCCTGTATAATCCTTGATGAGAAGGGACCGAAAACGTTCGGATACTTATGACAAGTGCCTTATTATGACTGGATGTGTGTTTGCGTGGATATTTGCGACCCATAACTTACCTTCGTTTTAAAATAATAATAATAATAATTTGGAAAGGATGGGAGAACTTCAAATTCAAAGGATCAGTCGGGGACGTGAACAGCCTGAAAAGAGAAAAAAACGCCAGACCCACCAGGACTCGAACCTGGGACCCTGCTTGTCATGAGCAATGCTCTAACCACTGAGCTATGGGACCAGGCTGAACCTAGAAGGCGCTGACAAGTTTTTCACTCCAAAGGCAGCTCACAACACGTGCCACACATACTGATGGCACTTGGGTTTTTTTCCCTCCCCCAGGGGACCAACCACGGTCAGTTTCTGGAAACTACCAGAGGTGAAAGAAAGTGATTAAATTTGGAAAGGATGGGAGAACTTCAAATTCAAAGGATCAGTCGGGGAAGTGAACAGCCTGAAAAGAGAAAAAAACGCCAGACCCACCAGGACTCGAACCTGGGACCCTGCTTGTCATGAGCAATGCTCTAACCACTGAGCTATGGGACCAGGCTGAACCTAGAAGGCGCTGACAAGTTTTTCACTCCAGAGTGAAAAAATTGTCAGCGTTCGAGTCCTGGTGGGTCTGGCGTTTTTTTTCTCTTTTCAGGCTGTTCACTTCCCCGACTGATCCTTTGAATAATAATAATAATAATAATAATAATAATAATAATGAGCAATACGAACTTAGAAGTTGCGACTTCGGCGGTAATAGTCATGAAGTTGATTGTTCCAACTAATAATAAGTAAGAGTACATAAAAAAAAAAAAAAGTAAATTATCGTGTCCGTTCCCGAAGGGAACTCACGACGGCCGCTAACACCCGGTAAACCCTAGCGGCAGATGCAGCGCCTAACGGTGGGGGTGAGTGGGTAAGTCTCACAACCACTGGCACAAGTGCCGAGAACGACCCCATTAGCTGCATCCATGTACCCCTTGTGCCTGGCCACAAGTTCCCAGTTGACTGTGGGTAGCAGCACGGCTGGAAAAACCGCTCCCAGGCAGGACTTGAACCAGGTACCTCTCGTATCTCAATCATGGTCTTTGACCAACCCACTGTGCCTGCAGGCTGCCTTGCAAGAGTATTATGTACTCTTGATATGAGTCATAGGCCTTGTTCTGGCGTTTTAGGCTCCAGACATACATGTACTTTGCCAGCTCCGTACTTGCTTCATACCGCTCGTGGCGCAGCGACGTCATAATGATCATGATGATTTCCATACCTGGACTTGAAATCCGGTGCCGACATTCCGATGTATGTCTTCAGGGCACTGTCCGACGTTACTTCGGCCTCATGCACCACATTGGTCCACTTGCATTCACCTTTCAGTGGACAAGATGCGGCGACTCGGCAGTTGCAGGGGACTCTCTCGTGCTTTGGTTGCATCATTTTCTTGTTGTGGTCTTTGATCCGCGTTTCCATATTAGGCATGCAGCTACATGTATAGCCGACTTTCAAGTTGTTTCTGTTGAAGAGCTTTCGCAGTTTGGCGTTCTTGGGGAAATGCTTGTAGTGCGAGAAACTGGCCTCCGATGTTTGTCCTGACATTGGCGCTATACGGAGGATTAAAGGGGAAGTGCATCGATTTTTCGAGTGTGGTCCAGAAGAAAGACAATTTGATATCGGTTCGAATGGCATATCTCTCGCTTCCATACGATAAGCCAAACTTGCCAAATCGCCGATTGTATACTCACGTTGCCATAGCGACCAGCGCAGTGATGACGTACGAAAGGCTTAGCTCCACCACAGAGAAGGTCGATCACTGCAGAATTTGGTCATTTTCAATAATTATTGGTTTATTGTATTCACGAAGTGAAAGAAGGGCTGTGTTCAATGCTGTTAGTGCAGTGAACTGTTTGTTAGTAGTCCTCTCGGTTGTGTACTGGGACGTGACACCGACAGGAGAAAGCTGGAGTGCGGAGACACCAGCAGACAAGCGAAAATAGTGACGAACGAAATGCTGAAATCTTGGTTGGGACAAATCAGACGTTCAGCATTTCCCCCAACCAAGGACCCTGCCGTTTGCTCTTTCCACTTCCTGAAGATGAATGTGATGCTTCCTGGCGACTCTCCTACCTCTCGTAACATCTTCTGAAGCCAGGTGAGACGACGGGTGGTGGAGATTGACGAATGAAATAATGTCGTAGGTTTGAAAGTTTGCTGAAAATGTCTCATGAGAGATGGCGAATTCCAAGCATTTTGTCCTATAGGAAACCATTTCCTAGGCACAGTCAGCCTAGGGAAATGCATGAGAAGGGTGATAAATAGTTCACGGCACTAACAGCATCGAACACAGCACTTCTTTCACATCGTGAATACAATAAGACAATTGAAAATGCCCAATTTCTGCAGTGATCGACCTTCTCTGTGGAGAAGCTAAGCCTTTCATACGTCATCACTGCGCTGGTCGCTATGGCAACGTGAGGATACAATTGGCGATTTGGCAAGTTTGGCTTATCGTATGGAAGCGAGAGATATGCCATTCGAACCGATATCAAAATTGTCTTTCTTCTGGACCCTCCTCGAAAAATCGATGCACTTCCCCTTTAAACCAGATGATGTCTCGCCCGCGTTTCCTCTTGCGACTTGACTGGGTGTTCACACCGTCGTACACAAGCACTCTGGGGTACTAGTAGCCCTTTCCCAAAGGTGCTCGCCCTTTTTTCGCCTTTTTTCGCCCTTTTTGGAAAAGCCCGTTTCTTTCGCCCTTTATTGCGTTTTTGGTGAATATCGCCCTTTTTGAGCTTTTTGAGCTGAAAAAGTGCTACAATCTGTTTGCTCTTGCATGCGATCACAGTTGACGAGTGCTCGATGGGCCTTGGCAGTTGGCACGCCGCCTTGGGGGGGGGGGGGGGGGCAATAAGTTGGTGAAGCTTGTACCCGGTGTACACAATGCTCTAAAAAGTGGGTTTTTGAACTTTACTTCCTGTTTGGCCTTTCGTGGACCCATAAATGGAAGAGTGCGTATTCATTTCTCAGCTTGGTTTCATATCTGAACATGAAGCATACCGGTGCTTCACTGAAAAAAGAGCACTTTTTGCCTGTTTTCACTAAAAAAAGAGCACTTTTTCAGCATATTTTGAGGGACGCGAAAAGCACTAAGTGCGAATTAATTAAAAGAGCACCTTTGGGAAAGGGCTAACCGTCGGTGTCCTGCACCTTGGTCCTTGTTTCATGCTGTCAAACCAACAACATGATTATTGTACAATACGTCATTGTACATGTACGTCATCTAACACAATCGCTAGCACGTCATTTCATAATTAAAATAATGAAAATAAGAACACAATCAGGTCTCGCATGAACTACTGACTGAACGTCATGCATGTTGTGGCGCTGACGTACCCGAGGGTCCGTTTTAAAAAAAACCGGGGGAGCTTGTATTGTATTGTATTGAATTTATTTTACTTCAGTGGCTCAACAGTACAATGTACTACTACAAAGCGGCCCGAAAAACCGATCATAGGAAGATAGTCATGTACATAACATTGTATAACAAGGCTTGAAAGCCCATGTCATGCAGAGCCTTGGCTATGCATAATTATATGCTTTACTTATAGTACAGCGGTGACGTCAGGCACAGGAGGGAGGGTCCGTCCGAAATAGAAGGAGGCGTACGTGCCAAGTACATGTGTAATACATCATGTACACAATGTAGGTAGCCGAGTGGTATTAGGAGGCACACACCGGAAGACTGGCTAATACAGTAGTAATAATTATGTTCTTCGGCTCAATCTGCCTGACGTTATGACTGTATACATACATGTACAACTGCTCCGGCTCAATCTGCCTGGAGGGACTCTCTTCTCGTCTGTTCTGTTCTGTTCTGTTCTGTTCTGAAGAAATGAGTAAAGCATGGCAGCTTTTATAGGACGAAAAGGAAGGAGATCATCATAGAGTCTGGATGAGCCATGAGTCATGAAAAGGGAAGAAGTCTGTTGTGTCAGTCCAAACTAGCCCTTGGCGGATTACGCCGGCATAATATTTGGCATAATCTTGGGATTTCGTCAAAAAATTATGCTCCGGCATAACATACGGATTCCAACGTGTAAGGTCGGCATAATCTTTCGGTTTAGACGAAAAATTATGCTTAGGGCATGGCCGTGTGTGTATGCGTGGTTTCTCAATCCTCTATGTACAGCGTGAATACATAGTGGAACCGAGCATAATTCAGCATATTTGTTGGCATAATTGTGGCATAATCAAAAGCATAATTTGACGATTGGCCGAGCATAGTCCGCCAATGGCTAGTCCAAACAGAACTTGGGAAGGCATAGCAACAGTATCTAAATGTATAAGGATGAAAGAAGCAAACGGAACTTTGGAGGAGAACAGAGGCCAGGGAGGGCATTAGTAAATGGATGCAAACCGGATCTACATTGTAGAAAGGGGCATGACTGTCCGCATGACTTCAGTCAGCTTCAGGGAGGTACAGTACAACATGTGGGTGTTAGTTCTACATGTACATGTACATACAGGTGTGATGATCTACACTAGCAAAGATATGTAGTATGCAATCCAGCAGGCGCAAGGGAAACACAAGTGGTGAGCAGTAACCGTCATTGCAGGCAAATACATGTACAAGTCATGTACAATACAGTACACTGTACATTGTGCAATGCCAATGTAGAGGTAAGTAAGTAAATTATCGTGTCCGTTCCCGAAGGGAACGCACGACGGCCGCTAACACCCGATAAACCCTAGCGGCAGATGCAGCGCCTAACGGTGGGGGTGAGTGGATAAGTCTCACAACCACTGTATAGGTAGTAGTTAATTAAGTCAGCTACAGTTCAGTACTACATGTACTAGCAAGGCAGGGATACTACACAATGATTGTACAATCATGTACATGTTGTTGTTGTTGTTCTTGTTCTTGTTCTTGTTCTTGGTCTTGTTGTTGTTGCTGCTGCTGCTGTCGTTGTTGTTGTTGCTGTTGCTGTTGGTCAAATTGTGACAGCTTGTACAATTCCCTGTCCAGGTAGTAAAGCCGTCTCTCTTCTCTCTCTCTCTCTCTCTCTCTCTCTCTCTCTCTCTCTCTCTCTCTCTCTCTCTCTCTCTCTCTCTCTCTCTCTCTCTCTCTCTCTTGTTGTTGTTGCTGCTGCTGCTGTGGTGTTGCTGTTGTTGTTGGTCTGTTGTTGTTGTTGTCGCTGTCGCTGTTGTTGTTGCCGTTGCTGTTGTTGTTGGTCATTTTGTAAGAGCTTGGACAGTTCACTTGTCCAGGCAATAAAGCAGTCTCTCTCTCTATCTCTCTCTCTCTATCTCTCTCTCTCTCTCTCTCTCTCTCTCTCTCTCTCTCTCTCTCTCTCTCTCTCTCTCTCTCTCTCTCTCTCTCTCTCTCTCTATCTATCTCTATCTCGAATCTATCTCTCCTCTCTCATCATGCATGCGTCACACTCTCATGGAATTTTTTTTTTTTTTTTTAAATTTTAATTTTTTTTTATGTAAGATTGCATGCTTCACACTCTCATGTAATATTTCTTTCCTTTCTTCGTCTTTTTGTGAGAGCTTGGACAATCCACTTGTCCAGGCAAGAAGGCAGCAATGCCTGTTCATTCTGGCGAAGTAAAATAAAATATACCAACCAACCAACCAACATGTACATTAAAACCCATTATACCATGGTACGGTACGGAGGGTCTGTTTTCAGCCAATCAGCGCTTGTCTAGCCATGGTTATATTGGCCAGTATAAATCCCGCGCGGGATTTATATAGAATATAAATCCCGGTGCACGGTACGTACGCTAGGGCACTGCCACCGTACATGTTCACTGCCTGAAAGGCAGTGAACTTGTACGGCGGCAGTACTCCAGCGCACGGACCATACATAAACAGACACAACGGACACCACATGCACGTGTACGCTCCACATGCACACAGAACGGCACACTGACGAGGAACAGTACACAATGGAAAAGAAGAATGACCTGGAATTCGTCTACAGAGTATTCTGTTATACTGAATCTGAGGATAAAGAACGTCCAATAACCACGAAGTATCCCGAATGGGTCAGCAATGTACATTGTACTTCAAAGAGTTGAAGATCATCAACAGACTGTCTCCTTCGTAAATAAGTTTATAATACCAGTGTACATGTACTTCAACCCGATTGGAAAAGGCTACAATAGATTGGATTGAAATGTGATACAAAACAGTGCATGCAAATGCATCTACTTGCAAGCAAAACTGATTATAAGATGCCGCATGTGAAAATCAGCACTGTACCATAATTATAGTAACACTTGTTGTTGTTGATTTTAATTTTACTTCGCAAGGCCAAACGGGCAATGGTGCCTATGGAAGCGAATTTCAAAAGGGAGAGAGCTACGGGGAGAGAGAGAGAGAGAGAGAGTGAGAGGGGGGGGGGGGAGGGAGGGAGATGATAAGCAATTTTGCAGCGTCAACAGAGCGATTTTGCAGTGTCAATAGAGCGATTTTGAAGCGTCAACAGAGGGAACATAAAGAGTTCATAAGCGCACAAGCACGCAGAGAAGAGTAAATGACGTGGTGTGTGGACGGGAAAAGTCAGACAGAGCATTCATTGCAAGCACTTACTCCCAAAGAGTCTGTAATCTAACTAGTGACGGTAGTTTGATTCAACGACAAACTCCAGCACCGCAGCAATTCAGTCGACTTCCGCACCGCTCACGACTCAAGACAAGATCATGAAGATGCTACAATATGCACTGGTACTGAAAGGAAATCTTATGCCAAACATCCACGGAGGAATCTCCTTCTGACCTGGCTCGACCATTCTTTCAACTGACAACTGATAACCATCAGAAGATGTTCATGTACTGCATGATGTAGGAGATCTCCAAATAGGTTAGTTGTTCTGGAAATGCGTAGGGGTACCTGGCATAAGTAGGATATGACCCTCGTAGTCGGGTTATACCGTACCCTCATATAAATCCCTCCTGCTATCGCAGTCGGGATTTATATTCAGCCGGTATAACCCTCTGACTCGGGTTATATCCTCTACATAGAGGTTATGCGATACACGTCATTGCCACCCCAAATTCTTCTATAAAAGGGGTTTCTGTGCCCACTTTGGGCATTTTGCCACCCCAACTGGCTCCTATATATGGCGGATTTGACATTATCGCATAACCTCTTATAGTCCACTCCATATAAGTGTGCACTCTTTTCCAGTCAAAGGGCCAGTGTGCACTCTTTTGTGCACACTGGCCCTTTGACTGGAAAAGAGTGCACACTTATATGGAATGGACTGTAGTTCTAAACTACATATAGTAGTATTAGATAAACCTTGTCCACACATATTGTTAGATTGACAGCATGAAACAAGGTGGAGGACACTGTGTTTCATGCTGTCAATCTAACAATCATGCACAATCATGTACATGTAGCTCTGCATGGTCGTATTTCCTGATCAAATATTCCTTGAAAAAAAAGAGTGAAGTAGTAATTAGTTAGCCGGATTCGCGGCCGCATCACCTGACGTGTTGAGAAACACATCAAGCAAACACATGTACATGCACATTCTCATCGGCGGGCCACCACTTCGCCCATAATTATATCCTTAGTGGGGGGGGGGGGGGGGGTAAAAAAATGAAAGTGGGCTCCGGTCAACGCGGCGGATACATGTACCTGTACAAGTCATGTAAGAGGTCATACAGCCCCTGAAAAGCATGTGACGTACATGTAACTCACCCATCACGGTCATTACGAAAGAATACATCAACTTGATCAAGTCTTTGTTTCTGTCGACAACGAAAGCAGTGGGGCCTGGTGGTTTCCTTGCCGGCGATACTCGAGCAGTCGAGGTCGAAAACACCAGTGCCATTACAAGTCAGTGGGGTGAATAATGCTCTCTCCACCTGGTACTATACGCCTTTTTCTTCTACATGACGTGTGCATGGTATTGCACATTGTATAACCCACTACCAGTACAATACTAGTATTAGATAAACCTTGTTATAGCTCACAAATGTTGTAAGTTTGACAGCATGAAACAAGGTGGAGGGCATTGTGTTCGGAAACAGTGACCTTACTACAACCATCCACGGCCGGCAGAGCCCCTGAACTTCATGATCAAATTGAGGCACTTGTGGCTGTTCAGGTTTGTAGATGATATTCAAGTTTGTTGAGCAGTACAAGCTTACTAGCACGTGACACCATCAACAACATACGAGTTAGTTCCCAGCGGTACTAATGAAGGTAACCAACGTGTAGAAAAATTGAGGCACTTGTAGTTGTTCAGGGTTGTAGATGAAATTCAAGTTTTCTTGACCAGTACTAGTTTACGTGACAACATCAACAACAAACAAGTTATTTCCCAGCGGAACTAGTGGAGGTAACCAACATGTAGCCGGGGTGTTCCGACGTGGTGAAGGCCTACCCATGGCCACGTCCGGACATCACCAACCTCGTCTACAGAGAGCACCTTCTCGCGACAGTGTCATGGTGGTGGTAGTAGCTGACGAGCTGAGAGAAGGACGCCATGGGCACTGAGAAGTTGGAAGAAAAGAAGATCTAAGAAGTGTAAGTAGCTACATGTACATTGTACATGACTACCAGGACGACATGCAGGAGCGATCAAAGAATATACGACGGACGTAAGGAGAAGTCTAAAACTCCCCTAGCATAATGAGGGTCAGAACCGGGTTCAACACCCATATGGTTCAAATGGTCCAAAGGGACCGAGGCTCTGCCAACTGCGGAAGGTTGTACATGTAGTAAGGTCACTGTTTCCGAACACAGTGTCCTCCATGATCCACCTTGTTTCATGCTGTCAATCTAACCATAATTATAATAGTAATAGGTTTTTCATTTGACCCGACGAGACCACACGACGCTTGCAGATCACAGCACGAACAGTTCACCAGCCACACTCCACGAAAGCAAGTAGTAGTACTCCTGACAAGTCTTGTTTCGTTCCATAGAGATAATAACGGGGAACTCATCAGAGGAGAAGCAGTTGTTGAATGGAGTACTACTACTTGCTTTCGTGGAGTGTGGCTGGTGAACTGTTCGTGCTGTGATCTGCAAGCGTCGTGTGGTCTCGTCGGGTCAAATGAAAAACCTATTACTGTCGCTGTTGTTGTTGCCGTTGCTGTTGTTGTTGCTGTTGGTCATTTTGTAAGAGCTTGGACAGTTCACTTGTCCAGGCAATAAAGCAGTCTCTCTCTCTCTCTCTCTCTCTCTCTCTCTCTCTCTCTCTCTTTCTCTCTCTATCTATATCTATCTCTCCTCTCTCATCATGCATGCGTCACACTCTCATGGAAATTTTTATTTTATTTTTTATTTTATAAGATTGCATGCTTCACACTCTCATGTAATATTTCTTTCCTTTCTTCGTCTTTTTGTGAGAGCTTGGACAATCCACTTGTCCAGGCAAGAAGGCAGCAATGCCTGTTCATTCTGGCGAAGTAAAATAAAATATACCAACCAACCAACCAACATCGCTCTCGACTGCTCCAACGCGTGTCCCAAGCAAGTCTGCGAGTCTCTGTCGTCTGCAGTGACCAACCTCGCCAAGTGGCTAGATGGAATCGGCCTACTTCTGAATGCCCAGAAAACCCAGGTTCTGTTTGTAAAGCCAAGAGGCAGTGCTGATGTTCAAGAACATGTTAGTTGTTGAGGACAACCCCTGGAAGCAACAACATCTGCAAAATACCTGGTTGTTGTAATCAACACTGACCTCTCCTGGCAGCCACATATCAGCCATGTCACACGGAAGATCGGGTCAGTAATTGGACAACTATGGCGACACGGGTCCCTGAGCCTAAGAGCCTGCCAAGTCTGGTATGTCAGCATGATACAGGCTCATCTGTCCTATGGATCCAACTGTTTTTTCTCTCGAGTCTTTCAAAGCAGCTCCTGGATAAACTCCACTGTCTGTCAAAATCCGGTGTCAGAGCGCACCTGCAGCAAAGAGCTCTGGTCCCGACTGCCCCCCTTCTCGAGCTACTAGGTGGGCCAAGCTTGCCACAGCTTCTCTTCCAGAAGCTTGCCATCTTCGTTTTCAAATGTTTGAATGACAAGACAAGTCCCCTATTAAAGAATCTGTTCGTGCCGATCAACGACCCTGCCACACCTCAGCTGAGGACGACACGAGGTCAAGTGTCAAGCCTGATAAGAGTTCCGTTCCTCGACTCGCCCAGCCTTTACCCATATTAACATTTTTGTGTATCTAACTTCACGTCGAAATCCACTTTAACAATCCGCTTATCTCTCACCCCCCCCCCCCCTCTCTGTGTCTCTGTCTCTCACACACTCTCTCTCTCTTTCTATCTTTCTTTCTTTCTCTCTCCCTCCCCCCCCCCCTCTCTCTCTCTCTCTATCTATCTATCTATCTAACAAACAATAGGAGGACAGAGGAAGTGTTTTTACTCAGAGTTTCACGCACTAAGCGATCATCAGAAAACAGTAATTGGAAATCTGGATCAGTTTTGGTTTATATCCTCACAAAGCAAAGTGTAAATAGCGGCAGTGCAAAGCGTGAATGACAGCAAGTGGTGAAAGGTGACAACCACTGGAGCTTGTTGTCTCTTACTTAATTAGGTGATGGCTGTAGCTGGTTTAAAGTTCCGAAGGTAGTACCTATTCTCATGGCGACACTTCGACACAAGCTCACTCCTTTTGTTTAGAGAGAGGTGCTTGGGTGCTTGCGCGATTGCCAATTTTTCCGCCAGGCACAGGTTGCACCTTTTGCTTTTGTTGCTGTAGGCCGCTGCTCTGCGGTGTACCGCCCATTGAATGCTGCATGCCTTCCCTTCATCCTTTTTGGTCCAGACGTACTGCGATAGGCGGGTGTCCTTCTCGTGTTGTCTGTGGCGGAATGAGGATTGGTGGTTATAGTAGCGTTGTTTGAATGTTGTTGCTGTTAATCCAGTATATTCCTTCTTCTCCATACCTGCGGTGACTCTTGCCTTATATACGATACTCTCCGTTAGACACGCTCCGTCCAGTGGACACGAGTCTTTCGCCCGACAGTTACAAGTCCTGGTATCGTTGTCACCTCCGTTAGCTTGTTTCTTGGGTCGTAGAATCGTGTTATTGTGTTGCTTGATGATAGTGGCCATATTCTGCATGCAACTGTAGCTAACCTTTACAGAGTTCCGGTTGAAGATTTTGTTGAGGCTTGAGCCTTTGGGGAAGTGTTTGGCCACTAGCTGGAGGAAGCGATGTCCAACGTTGGTGGCGACGTTCTTGCTAAATGGTGGGTTGAACCATATGATGTTCCGAGGGCGATTCCTTTTCTTCTTCTTCTTTGTCTCGTCCGTTTTACGCTCGTCAAAATACTGTACGTTCTCCCGGTATCCACTCTTCCTCAGCGCGTCACTGTAGATCGGAGTCGCATCTATGAAGACGTCTTCATCATTGGAAATATCTGTTAGTCTTCTGCTGATCGATGCAGGTAGGTTCTGGATGATTGTAGGTGGATGGTTTGACTGGCAGTTGATGTACATCGGCTTGTCGTTCGGTTTCCGGTAAGGGCAGTACTTTCCGGTGGTCAGGTCCAATGTCACGTCCAGAAAGTCGACTCTCTTCAGGTTTGTCTGTATCGTTATCTTCAGTCCGAGGTTCTGGAATATTTTGGTCATCTCCTTTCTTATTCGGTCAGCTTCATGTCCTGATGCATTCCTGAACACAGCCAGGCCGTCGTCGCGATACAACCCGACGTCTCGGCCGTTGAACACGTCCGCTATCATGGCGAGGGCGAAGGCTCCAACAAGCTCACACACCTCAGCCCCATCATAGCACCCCATTGTGACGTCAAAGTGCTCGTTGTGTCTCTTCACCCAGTGCCTCTCCAAGCCGAACAGCAGAGATCGCCTGGCGTGGAATATTATGTCACCCTCCTCCTGGGAGATGTCCGTGTAGCGGCGGGCGAATTCGACGGATCTCTGGAGGAGGTCTTCGGAGATTGAGGGGTAGAAATCTACGATGTCAAAGCACACGAATATGCAGTTTTCTTTCTCTGGTATTCTTGAGAACCACTCTATCACCGCTGCCGTGTTCCTCCATGCATTAATCTGCAGCTGGGGACGGAGTTGTTTTAGAGCGGTATCCAGTATAGACTTCGAGACTATGCCGATTTCACTCTTTGAGGGATTAATGAGCCGGCATGGCAGGGACCGGGAAAAGTTGTCTTTATGGTCCTTCAGCGTGATGTATGCGTCCTTCTTCGCCATTGCATCCATTCTGTCGTCCAGCTCCAGCGTCGCAGCAATTGTCTGAGCTTCCGAGTTGATCTGGTCGTAAGTCTCTGCCGGTGTAGGTTTGTAATGCTTGGTGATGTTGTTGCTCAGCAGTTTTGTGTACTGCTCTTTGTTGACTTCGTAGAGGTTTCTGGTCTTGTCAGCTGGCACGATGATGTCCGGTGATGCTCTGATTTTCTGGATGTCGCTTCGGAGTCGTTGCTGAAAGGGATCAGCGACTCTACGAAACTCAATCATCTCAATCATTTTTAACACATCGTCCTCGAACGCCTTCAGTTCGTCGACTTCAAGCCTCAACAAAATCTTCAACCGGAACTCTGTAAAGGTTAGCTACAGTTGCATGCAGAATATGGCCACTATCATCAAGCAACACAATAACACGATTCTACGACCCAAGAAACAAGCTAACGGAGGTGACAACGATACCAGGACTTGTAACTGTCGGGCGAAAGACTCGTGTCCACTGGACGGAGCGTGTCTAACGGAGAGTATCGTATATAAGGCAAGAGTCACCGCAGGTATGGAGAAGAAGGAATATACTGGATTAACAGCAACAACATTCAAACAACGCTACTATAACCACCAATCCTCATTCCGCCACAGACAACACGAGAAGGACACCCGCCTATCGCAGTACGTCTGGACCAAAAAGGATGAAGGGAAGGCATGCAGCATTCAATGGGCGGTACACCGCAGAGCAGCGGCCTACAGCAACAAAAGCAAAAGGTGCAACCTGTGCCTGGCGGAAAAATTGGCAATCGCGCAAGCACCCAAGCACCTCTCTCTAAACAAAAGGAGTGAGCTTGTGTCGAAGTGTCGCCATGAGAATAGGTACTACCTTCGGAACTTTAAACCAGCTACAGCCATCACCTAATTAAGTAAGAGACAACAAGCTCCAGTGGTTGTCACCTTTCACCACTTGCTGTCATTCACGCTTTGCACTGCCGCTATTTACACTTTGCTTTGTGAGGATATAAACCAAAACTGATCCAGATTTCCAATTACTGTTTTCTGATGATCGCTTAGTGCGTGAAACTCTGAGTAAAAACACTTCCTCTGTCCTCCTATTGTTTGAACCAGCTCTACCACTCGGTATTGAGCACTCTCTTGGACAGCCTGGAACCTCTCTGTTTTATCTATCTATCTATCTCTCTCTATCTCTCTCTCTGGTGGTGTTGTTACTGGTGTTGTTGCCGTTGCTGTTGTTGTCGGTCTGTTGTTGCTGTTGTCGCTGTCGTCGTTGATGTTGCTGTTGTTGGTCATTTGTGAGAGCTAATAATTCACTTGTCCAGGCAATAAAGCAGTCTCTATCTCTCGTCCTAAGTTTCTCTCTCTCTATCTATTTCTATCTACTTCTAGTGTCTCACCATGCATACGTCACACTCTCATGAAATATGTCTCTTTATATAAGATTGCATTCTTGACACTCTCATTAATATTTTTTTCCTTTCTTCGTCTTTTTGTGAGAGCTTGGGCAATCCACTTGTACAAGCAAGAAGGCAGCAATGCCTGTTCATTCTGGCGAAGTAAAATAAAATATACCAACCAACCAACCCTTCCAATAATCTTTGAATCTTTAGAGCCACAAGTCAGTTGTGTGGTACTTAGGGAACGGCGGATTATGCTCGAAAAGGTGGCAGATTCTGCTCGAAGAGCAGTGAAATTGACAGAACCATACAAACCTTATGGCGGGCAATTCCTCGAATTCTGCTCCATTTCTTTATCCACATACCAAACATGCATGAAACTTACCAGACAACTTGAAGTACCGAATTCTGCCAATTTTTCTGCCGGCAGAATCCGCCGGACCCTAGTGATACTGGCATGTACTGGTCAGAGTTCATTTTTACAATGCATCCTTTATCCATTGTTTTAAATACCATAAAAGTCCGGTGACGAATATCCCGTGCAGAGCTTGTTGCACACATGTACATGCACATGCACATGTAGCTGCAATGAAAGGAGGCGCGAGGTGGCGAGGAGCGGGTGGGGGAGGATAGGGAGTGCATCACACTTCAAAGTGCATGGCTACTAGAGCTGGGGAATAGGTCAGGTCGAAGTGCATTTTATAAGAAGTATGTGCCACTGATGTACCGTTTTCTCTCCTCTCCACCAAACTAATTACATACGTTTGTTCACATGCAATTCCGAGGTACGTGTACATGTACATTTGGACACTCAATCTGCGGACACATCAGCGCAGCAGAGATGACATGTAGAAGAACCAAGCCGTCCTAGACCATGGTACCAGGGCCTTTCTCACAATGATACACGTAACAGGGCCTTTCTCACAATGATACACGTAACTGGAACGGGTAGAGTCTGTGTTCTTTGGCTTTGTGAACAGAGCAGATTGTATTGTGCAAAAAAACTCGGAGTTGTGACGACCTCTGAAAACCTCCGATAAAGTGTCTTTTGTGTGTAACAGTGCTCCACCGTTAGGCGCTGCATCTGCCGCTAGGATTTACCGGGTGTTAGCGGCCGTCGTGAGTTCCCTTCGGGAACGGCCACGATAATTTACTTTACTTTTTTTTAGTGCTCCACGTTGTGCTGAGCCCTCTCCATTGGCTAAAGGAATATTTCCTCATTACATAGCAATATACATTGTACATGTAGGTACGAGCGTTTGCGTTTCATCCAGCACAATGATCATGATAATTATGCACAATAACTACAATGTACAATGTACAATGTATGTGCATATACATGACAGTTGTACAATCATCATCATCTACATGAACATGTAGGTGTTCTTCAAAGTAATTATTTTAGTTATACAGGTGTGTTGAACCCATCGCAAACTGTGACGCAATTCCTTCTTCCACCAGGGTATCGTTGCTACCATGCCACTGCCACTGACCAAGGCTTTGTCAAGGGTACACGATAGCGACGTACATGTACCCTTGCTACCTCTACACTAGTGCGATTCAAGAACAGAATTTTCCATGGCCCGTGTCACCCACGTTACATGATTGTACAATATGCAGTCAGTCTCCACTTGAACCCGCCGACCACAGACAGTCCATATCAGGGAACCACTACAAGTAGTGCACTATTGGCAGATTGACAGCATTATAACAAGGTTTATCTAATACTAGTTTTGAACTAGTATTGGGTTATATAAGTAGTGCACTAGTAGTGCACTCTGGCCTACGCTGTTGAAGATCATGTATGATTGAGTGTCAGGGGACTCGCGGAGTACAAATACTTGAAATACTAGAAATAGAAGAATTCCCCCTCGACTGACTCGAAATTCGAGAATCACTTCTACCTCAGTCGCTGTATGTCAAGTGTCAAGTCAGTCGGCAGTCAGTCAGTCGGCATACAGTCGGCAGTCAGTCGGCAGTCAGTCGGCAGTCAGTCGGCAGGAAGCGCGAGCTCCGACGTTTGGAGCATACACTTTCTTCACTTGTATGTTTAGCATCCATAACGTCAGGCCCCACCAAGAATGAATACATCCGTATGTCGGCGCCACCGTTCATGTCATGCCATGCCAACCACATGACAACAACCAGATACGAAAAGTACTCCAGCAGCACTGAATTCTCCAACTACATCTGGAACCTGAAGAAATCGAACGCCCAGTACGAAGTTCAATGGAGGATAAAGGATCGCGCCCGAGCATACTCCAACATCACAAAGCGGTGTTCCCTCTGTACCAGAGAAAAGTACCACATCCTGAACACGCTAGGGTCACCATCCAGACTCAACAAGCGCTCGGAAATGATGTCCAAGTGCCGACACGAGGACAAGTATCTCCTCAAATACCACGGTGTCACCTAAATATGTCTCCACAGCCTCCTGCCTACACCATTCACACACCTTGCTCATGACACCCTGTCCATACCAGCCATATATGTGTACACGCTAATATCACACTGCTAGCTCTACAGCCTCCTGCCTACACCATTCACACACCTTACTCACGGCCCGGGTAGTGACTACCTCCTGCTAGGCATTGGCGGATTATGCTCGAAAAGGTGGCAGATTCTGCTCGAAAAGCAGTGAAATTGGCAGAACCATACAAACCTTATGGCGGGCAATTCCTCGAATTCTGCTCCATTTCTTTATCCACCTACCAAACATGCATGAAACGTACCAGAAAAAGTACCGAATTATGCCAATTTTTCTGCCGGCATAATCCCCTCCAACGAGGGATCTCATATCCAGATAAGGTCTAATAAGGAGAATTAGAAGTGGCTATAGTTGTCAAAAGAAAAGAATATTGGTGAAACAAAATTAGGGAAGTGGCAATCTTTCTATCAGCAACAAACAAGAGCATCTTAATTTACAACTTACTACATGATCGGGTGTGCCGAACACCGGTAACCATAGAGACAGACCACACTCTCATATGGATACTGGTTATAAATAGACCGAATAAGGAAAATAATCCGATAGCCAATGGAGAGTAAAAGAAATTGAATCAATGACAACAAATGCTCGTCCAGCACACGAGTTGTCGTAGAAACATTGAACGCAATGACAAAGACGCATAGTAAAGAGCATCGCCGTTCAATGCAAAATTAGTCTCTACAGTGTAGTACAGTACTTGGAAATGTCCTTCTTTCACAGACCTGAAAGATAAATCTTTGTAGCAGTTAGCTTACTACTAACTCAATGTCATTGGTTCTACAATCATGTAGATGTACCCATTCGCGCTTTTATACGGGTCTTGTCAAATTTGTTCCACACGATCACAAACAATCCATCGTATTTCGGGTACTCTTACAGCATTAGACTAAGGCATGATGGGACGGACGTCAGTGTCTGACAATTCTTCATTGTAGTCTTTGATTTGTAGGGAATAAATCGCCTCCACGCAGCATATTTTGTCACGGTCAGACGAACAAAGCAGATGGTGTTTAATCGAACGAATATTCCCTCGAATATTGCTTTGGCGAACGAGCGAGTATTTATCCACTAACACCACCAGTTACTTTACAATCAGCTCATGTTCATCCGCCAACGTCCTTCACAGCTGAGACTTTCAGCTCGTGCTTGTCTTAGTTGCGCTGGCGTTCCCCTCCTTATGTTATTTCTATAGCTTAAAATCGTCCAAGCTGGAAGGCTGTTGGAGTGCGCATACAAGATGTGCTAGAGCTGTTAGCCAGTTAGTTGTAGAATGTCAGTACCGTCGGTCAGTGTCGTGCAATGTTATCGTAGGAGCTGATTGTGAAGTAACTGGTGGTGTTAGTGGATAGTATAGCGTAACTTGTAGCTCGTTGGTCCTCTTTTCTTCTTATAAATTATTCCTTGGCTCTCCACCCGAGTCTAGTTACTGTCTGCATTCGAATTTTCTTTCTCGTGTCGGTATTCTAGAATATTCGGAATATGCGAATAATCCTTTACATGTTGGACAAAACGGATCACTTGTAAATTTATGGTCCTCTCTCTTTAATTTTAATCCTATACATCACTGAAATATTGGACGACTTTTAGTATTAGTTGTGTTCCTCAACACAATTATATAGCCGGTTGCAACGCGGACGTGCGAACTTTACATATAGCTCGCTGTGGAGACTTTTGTCCACGGTTGACTCTTCCGTTTGGTCTTTTAAAAGTGTCGCCATTTACATTCTTGCAGCGCCTCCGAGACCAAGGGACCGTGCACGGTGGAGAGGACTCTGTGCCGTCGTATGTTCCTCTTGACTGGATTACACAGAACAGATATTATGATGTCATTTGATTTATGTTTTTGGCAGAGCATTCTATTTCCGGCATATGCGAATATGTGGGTTGCCATTGTGCGGCTGACATTGCCGCGGAAATGCATAAATTATAATAATAATAATTTTACATTCGGACAGCCGCCCAGTCCACTGGCACTGTGTGGGGGTAGTAATGCCACTACTGCCGGTAGTACTGGATGTACATGTACACAGTGTCTGCAGTCTTGGATTGTAGGACAGCGGGGTACACGTGTACCTGGCGCAACCATTTCAACCGGGTCGGGGCCGGGTACACATGCACCTGGCGCTGTCTCACCCTCTCTATCGATAGTGAAGTCTGCGCGGTATCTTGGTGTCTTTCTTGACAACCGCCTGAGTTGGGATGTACACGTCAGCGCCATAGTGACCAAAGTTGCGAGGAAGATAGGCGCCTTGTGGAGAGCCCGTCGATGCCTCTCCCGCAGCTCGCGCAAGGTATATGTAAAGGCTATTGTCATGCCGGATATGATATATGGTGCCTGCAGCTTCTCTGCAGCCCTCCGCGTGACCCAACTTCAGCGTCTGCAAGCCATGCAAAACCGGGCGATCCGATGCATTGATGGCAGCCCGCCATGTTCCGCGATGCAGCCCCTCCTGGCTGCCAACTCGATTTACCGCGTCACTGAACTTTTCAAACAAAAGCTCCTGATCTTCATCTGGCGTTGTCTAAATGACTCCACTAGCCTTGCTCTAGCCCAGCTTCTCAAACCAGCAGCATGCAGCGGCAGAAGTACGCGCCATCAGCATGCCAATGGTCTGCTCAGCCAGCCAGCTCGCAGTCGGTGTGGCCAAACGAGATTCGCCACCGCAGGAGCATTGCTGTGGAACAGTTTGCCTAGAGAGGTGCGCACCGTATCCAGATTGCAAGATTTTAAGCTAGCCTGCCTTCCTTATGTATGCCTGAAATAGGTTGGGTTTCGTCAGGTTTGACATGTTTCTTTCGTCTCAGTATTCTCGCTCGCATAGTACTCCACTTCTATGATAATATTGCCTATGCTGTTGCTCATTAGGATTTTGGCAAATTCTATCCTTCGCTTTCATATAACTGGGCCAGGAACCCGTTTGAACTTGCGAAGTAAAATAAAATCAATCAATCAATCAATCACCAGCCCAGTAACATGCTTTAACTGGTTGGTTGGTTTATTTTAATTCGGACAATAAACGGGAACTAGGCCCAATGATATAAAGGCGAATGGTTATCCGCATTTAGAAAAGAGAGGACAGGAATTAGAAAAGTACGAAAGAAGAAGAAGTACTGGAGTCTGACACATACAAGCCATGTAGTCAGTCCTTTCAAAGTTCGAAAGTGTAAAGTACCAACCAGGGAGTAGTACAATACCATTGTACTACTCCCTGGTACTGTACCAACCGGGTCACAGGTGACCCGGTACTATATTTTCAACCGGGTTCAAGCGCCGCCCAACCGGGTGGATTACCCGGCTCACCCGGCGCTGGAGCAGACACTGGTACATGTACATGTATCGGCGCAGCTGCTCAGCTCCACTTCGGCCTTCCACCCATCCCCGTATACCAAGGCCTTCGGCTGCTGACCCCGAAATGTTCCCGATTGGCCTGAGTTGGGGGGGGGGGGGGGGGTGTTAGGAGGGTGTCTGTCCTCGGGGACGATATTGATGTTGAGCTCCTCCAGCAGCTAGGGACCGGTGTATTCTGCAGATTCTGCTCGAAAAGCAGTGAAATTGGCAGAACCATACAAACCTTATGACGGGCAATTCCTCGAATTCTGCTCCATTTTTCTATCCACATACCAAACATGCATGAAACTTACCAGAAAAAGTACCGAATTCTGCCAATTTTTCTGCCGGCAGAATCCGCCGGACCCTACCAGCAGGTCTGTGGTGGCATGGGCGTGATGGGTGGAGGCCAAAGTGCCGGTTATAAGGACTTGCTTGCTATCACCATTGTATTCGACTTGAAAAATAATGATACGAAAGGCCTAGTGGAACATATGGCTTCTGTGCTTCGTGTGCTGATGGGGAACTAGTGATGCGACGTTCATGCTTTGCTACTCACACTATTCCCGAGTTCACCACGGCTGTGAGCTCCGCGCTCGCTTCAGCAGAATGTTGCCCGCGTTTTCTTTGCCTCCACAGGGATAGACGACCAGCGCAGAGTCCCGCAGCTCCTTGGCCGTAAGGTATTGATATTCGCCGTTAGTGCCGTCAAGTCTCAGTCCACCTCTCACAGCAAGCCGCTCTATGAATATCTTTCTCTCTCCATTGGAGTGCTCCCCAGTTGCGCGAGGAGACTAGAGAAATTCCTCCGGTGAGCGAGGAAGAAGAGCGGAGTTACCCAACTCAACATAATCAGTTCAAGCATACAACAATGAATTGCCATGATTTCTACCCCGCTTTTCACTCAGGGAACACACTGTCTGCATGACCTCCGAAACCTTTACCATGCAGACCACCAGCAGTGTTGAATAATGCCACTGATCAGGTGCGTTGTACACAATTGTGCAGCCTACATACTAGAACCGTAGTACAATCCTGTAGCTATGCTCCTACCTCCAGTGAATACCTCCTAAAGAATGCCAAATTATGCCAATAATTAGGCCGGCGTAATCCACAGGAGCCTACTCTCAACAAACTGAAGAGAACATCAATTAAGTACCAACGTCTCGTGCGCGACATTCCGGAGGCCTCCCCACGCCGCGTGTGCACGGACATTCTTGCTGTATGACCGAACTGTACGCGGAATGTCACTGCCAAGCGGTCGGAGTGGATGCTGAGGCTGGATGGGAATGTATTCTTGGTGCAGTTGAGTTGGTGTCTTGACTTGTGGTTGCTGTTGTCGAATTCTCCGTTCAATTAGAATGGTTGCTTTGCGTTTTTGACGCTTGTATCTCCGGCTGCGGATTGTAGCCAGGCGATCGTCTCTTCTTCTCTTCACTTTTAACACTCACATACATTGTACACTACCTTTCTCACCTGCATTTCTCCAATCTACACTTGCCGCTTTCTCACTGCTCATGTAATCACGCCTCCAATAGTTCCAGCTTTAGAATATTAGTGTTTCTTGTATTAGTTAGGCAGGCATAGTGGGATGGTCTAAGACCATGAGTGAGAAACAGAGGGTACCAGGTTCAAGTCCTGCTTGGAAGCGGAAGAATTTTTTCCAGCCGTGCTGCGACCCACAGTTAAGGAACTCGTGGCCTGGCACGAGGGAAACATGGATGCAGTGAATGGGATTTTCGGTTTTTGACCACTTTGTGGTGGGTCTGATCTACTCAACTCCCACTTAGCTGCGTCTGCGCCTTGATCCAAGAGGGTGGTGACGTTCCTGCGGATGCGGAAAACTGGGCCGTTGGCCGAGTCTCAAGCGAACGGTGATTTTGTTGTATTATTATTATTATTACCAGTGAGTCAGTCAAGTGTCAAGTAAAGTCGGCGGAATAGCGCGAGCTCCGGTGTGGGGAGCAAACCCTTTCTTACAAATCATCGCCGAAGTCGCAACCACTACTTCGTATTATTATTACCGGTATTATTATTACGCTCACACTCATGGCCAAGGCCAATCAAGGAGGAGGTGAGGGCGATTATAGCCAGCCATGGCAAAAAAAGAAGAAGAAAGAAAAACAAGTGCAAATCAGAACAACAACAATAAAAGAAGAGATTGGGCTGCAAATCAAGTTGTATTATTAGGTTTACGGGAAATGGTCCGAGAGATCACGAACAAAGGCAGAAATGTT
This sequence comes from Sycon ciliatum, assembly GCF_964019385.1. NCBI lineage: Eukaryota > Metazoa > Porifera > Calcarea > Leucosolenida > Sycettidae > Sycon > Sycon ciliatum. The sequence continues at coordinate 4,626,373 of NC_088650.1, forward strand.
TTCACATGATTGCATTTTTTGGGGAAGTGAGTCCCAGAGACAATAGCTAATGAAAACAGGCGAGCGACTCATTGAGTTATTTCTTGAAATAGGGAATCCTAGTTTATTACGACTTGACGAAGAGGAGTTAATCCAGTTAAGCGCATTTTGAATATGCATTGGGGTCTTCAGCAGTTTAATCTGATGGATAAATCTACAGCAGAGTCTGTGAATTATGGTTTGTAAAGGACAGGTTTTGCATTGGGAATACAGAATTGTTAATGGGGTGTCAAGTGGGAAGCGAAATATCGCTCTCAAAATCCTGCGATGCATTAGTTCAAGCCGCGTGAGCATTCCTGCTCCAGCACTGCACCACACAATGCAACAGTATAAAATGATGGGTAAGATATAGGAGGCGTAGTAAGCCCGACGACAGACTAGTGGTAAATGGCTCATGTGACTGTATAGAACACCAACAGCCGAGATACTCCAGATGGTGGGACCAACTCATGCCTGAGTCAAAGATGACTCCAAGGTGTTTGTGGTGGCTAACAATTGGGATGGGCGTCCGGTCGTCAGGGAAGTGGAATAGGTACTGGTCGATGTAGGAAAGATCGGAACGCGGATAAGGTGGAATGCACAATATGACAGTCTTTCCAGCATTAGGTCGAAGTTTCCAGAGACGCATCCATTCAACCACTGAGCGAATTTCCGACTGCAAAGAATTACACGCCATGGGCAGGGAAAGTTCAGATGCCACAAGAGTAGTATCATCGGCGTACAGGGAGGTATTTGGAACGCGAGTTTTAAGTCATTTACATAGAGCAAGAAAAGAAGAGGACCAAGTATTGAGCCCTGTGGCACACCAGAACATACTTCGAGCGGTTGGGACAGCGAACCTGACACCCTGACCTGTTGGACCCGGCAGGATAGGTAGCTTTCGAGCCACCGCAGAACATTGCCACCGATGTTAAAGGAGGCGACTTTGGCCAACAAACCACGGTGCCACACTGTATCAAAGGCCTTTGATAAGTCGAAGAAACAAACTAGGCTGAAGTTGTGCTGATGTCTGCGTTCCAACAGGTTCTGAGTAAAGCGTGCAAGTTGCCACTCGGTAGAATCTCCTTTGCGAAATCCAGACTGGGCTGGAGATAGTAGAGGGTTTACATGGGCATACAACTGGTCGTACATGACGCGCTCACACAGCTTCGATATTGCAGAAAGGAGGGAAATAGGACGGTAATTTGTTGGATCGGATTTGCTGCCCTTATTTTTGTAAATGGGGACAACAACGGAGCGTTTCCAGACAGATGGAAAGACACAAGATGAGAAGGACAGATTAAAAATTAAACTCAATGGATCGCAGATTGACGGATCAAGGATCTTTAGTAGTTCGTTTGTGATACCATCCAGGCCAGCTGCCTTGCGCAGCTTGAGGCGTTTGATGTACTTAGCAACGCTGGCAGGAGTTGTTCTTATGGAGGTGCTATCAGCGTCAGCAACGGGCGGGATAGTCCACTCTTGATTGTTGGAGGTGCCAAATGCTACGAACTGCTTTTTGAAAACATTTACAATGTCAGAAGGTGACGTAAACGTTTCATCCTGAACAGTTTAGTTTTAGATCTAATGATGTTCACGTTATGGTACCATAAAATTTAATATCTTTCCTTTGTTTTGTTGTCCAACTATCATCATTGTGATGAAGATTTCTGATGATTATCACATGAAAACGATGTTCAAATCATAGCATTTTGTTCCATTGTTCTCATGGTATGAGTGCGCTCATTTTACTTCGTCGATAGTACTATTAGTAGGTTTCTTGTCTCCACACCGACTTTTTCATTACCGGTGTTATATATTTGAGGATTTACCAAAGACAGTCTAAATTGAAAGGAGGTCCATTATAATGGGAGGCTGTAGGGTGCAGATAGCAATGAATAATGGATCATGAAAAACAAGCGGGCCCGGGTCAATGGCAGGGGTGATCGAGATACGCGTTCGAGATATCAGAAACCAGAAGGGTGCCCAAAGCAGGAACACGTACTGCTCCAAAGAAGACTGGGTGCATTGTTTCGGAAAGAATTTCTACGACCTTGGGTTGTCATATCGATAGGAAGTGAGTTGTAAAGGGCGAGGGAACTGTTGATGGGAGAAACTCGCTGCCTGTTTGTGTGTGCGAGTCCGATGCAGTAGATCCTTGTCTGTCGAAGGGTATATGTTCTTTTTGGAATTCTTTATTCTCACGATGGTTGGTGTTGACGTTGTGGTGCAAGACGTGGTTGTTGCAGATGTGGTGGGGAGGTTTGGTGGTGGATATCCCATGCTAGTAGAGCTTAAAGTCGTGAACAAAGGGTGGGAAGCTTTGCATGATGGAGGGGGGAACGTGGTGAACTGGTGCAAAGACTCTGAGGGGAATCCGAAGGCAGATGCTTATGGTACGGTGCTGGATTGTCTCCAGTGTGTCCCGCTGTTGCTGTGTGGTGTTGGAGAGGGCAATGTTGCCATATTCGAGAACAGGTCGGATGTATCGGTTGTGTATACTTAGTATTGATAATGGGCTGGAGGCGTTCATTGTGACACTTGCCTTGTGAAGTTGGTGCAGCGTTATTGGCAGATTGTGTTGGGTCCACCACATATCGTCTTGGAGTGTAACACCAAGGTGCCTATGTTGGTGAACCTGCTGCAGCAGGGTCGAGTGGAGTGTGATGTGAATGATGTGTTGTATTGGGGTTGAAAGGAAAGGACGTCGGTTTTCGTGATGTGTACATTCGCGTCATGTGTGTACTGTAGTCGATGGTGGATTTGATGTCAGGATGTCGGTTGTTCACAAAGCCAAAGGATACAGACTCCATCAACTTCTGACGACCATGCAACCAAACCAAGATACAGTCGTTGATGTATCGACGGCACGCAACTCACGAAAACGACAATCAGTTTACGGTCTCCCGACCGAAGGACCACAGGCCGCGCCTGAGCTTCCTTTGCGACCTGTCGTATGCACATGTGGCTAATTAACAAGCAGGCATGGTCATGCTGTTCGATAGAATCATTGACTCAATCAGCTCCTCCCGGCGAATCTTCCGTCCGACTGTATAGTGTTGCATCGCTCAACGGTTGGATGTCGTGTCTCCTTACTCCAACATCCCTGTCTCTGGGAGTATCGACGTTGCGATGAACCTTCTGGAAGAGCATTGTGGGAGGTGGATCCGATATCATAATGTATCACTATCCCTAAGTCTTGTCATTGTCCGATGGTCGTGGGTTGTTAGCATTCGTTCTGGGTTTGAGTTCAATTTTGAATAGCAATCTGTTCAGGCAATGTGAAGGTTTGGCGATGTGGAATCACCTTGCTCCTCCTTTGATATGAAAATACATGGCAAATTTTCTCCTGAAAAAACGTTCATCTTGCCCAATTACAACATTCCTGAATCCTCCTCTGTGTCTATGGACAACGTTTTAATCGGATCTGGGCGCTCCGCTAAGCATCTCGGTGTAGAGCTCAGTGATGGTTTGAAGTTCCACGACCACTTCCACACCATCTTCAGGAAGTTCCAGCAACGTGTTAATCTGTTGTGCTTCATGGGCCGCCATTTACCATCATCACACATTGCTCTCCTCTATAAGTCTTACGTACGTCCGGCAATTGAGTATGCCATTCCTGTCTGGTCCCTTAGGATCACATCCGCTCAGTTAGAGTCCCTTGATGTACTCCAGGCTAAGGGTTGCCGGCAACTCCTGAGGTCTGCGAAAATAGACTTTGACAACTTTTAAAGTCTTTGAATTTAAATCAAATTTGAATAGATTGTGACTTGGAATCACTGCAATTTCGCCGTGTCTTCATTTCTCTGGGTGTTTTATTTGAGTGCATCAATTTCCACCAGACTATCTCTCTCGCTTTGCGATTACCATCTCACGTAGTGCCCGTAGGCCCAAAAAGCTCATTTTTAACTCCCATCATCACGGGCCGCATTTTTCTCATGCCTCTTCCTACAGAAAACTGGTGCACGCTTGGAATTGTCTCCCACCCCGATTGACAACTTTAGGTTCCCTAACAGAATTCAAGCGTCATTTACGTATTTACATTGCAAAGTATTCAGTTCGACTGCACTCATGATCCCCGGTTTTGATGTGCAATCATTGATTTACACTGCTTGTTCTTTCACTGTATCTTTTGTACTGCATCTCTCTTTTTCCGAACTCATTTTGCACACTTTCTCTGGCCAACTCCAATGTTCATTGCACACGGGACCCCCCCCCCCCCCCCCCCCCCCCGATAGGCGTCAGCCTTTGGGTAATCCTGAAATAAAGATTATTATTATTGCCACACTACTATGTCCGAGTAGGTTGGAGGAAGAGGCAATGTCCATGGTCAGGTGAACGGTCCTATCTAGGACACTGTGATCTCCAGGACTGATGTCAGCGTTCCCTTGGCCTCAGTTGTCTGTGCTGCTGATCTGACCAGCCACTGTGGCCAGGGAGTAGTACTAGTAGTCCTTGATTGTGGCTGTCACGATGATGGGCTAAGGATATCAATATTAATTTTCTCTTATAGGATTGCATGCTTCACACTCTCATGTAATATTTCTTTCCTTTCTTCGTCTTTTTGTGAGAGCTTGGACAATCCACTTGTCCCAGCAAGAATACCATGAATACAGCAATGCCATATCGCGATATCGGTCATGAATGATTGATCATTGACATTGTAATGCAAAAGCCATGTGACGTAATCCAGGCGAAAAAATCGCGGGTAAATCAAGAAGAAAGAAGACGACGTTGTCGTTCCCCGAAAAGATCGATCGCGCATTGTTATGTACATATGTAGCCTTGACTGATCTCACCTAGAAACAGCACCACTGCACTTTTGCAACGACATTTACCTTGAGATCGTCGTCTCCCTGACGCTGTCGGAGCTCTGAGATAGAGCCTCCGAGTGTATGTGTGTTGCCGTTAGTAGTCTGGGCTGTTGACCGTCTTTGAAGACTTGGTTCATGCCAACTATATTGGCGTTCACAAGCCGGCCATGGCGACCTCCGCGCGAGCTCCCAAGCGGAAGGAGATCTACAAGTACTCAGCCCCCTGGCGCTTGTACAGTATGAGCTGGAGCATTCGACCTGATAAACGATTTCGTTTAGCGTTGGGCAGCTTCGTAGAAGAATACAGTAATAAGGTAGGAATTCCTGCTGCGAATTTCCTCATCAATCGTATCATTATCAAAGCGACTTTTTTCGAAGCTGCAGCCCATGATTTATTGCATCATGATCATACTGAATCATGAAGGGACTTCAAAAAAATTAATTATGAATGTAGGCTTGGGAGCCACCTTTGGCTAGTTGACGGTGTCGAGTTGTCGATTGTAAGGTATTGGGCCGCAGCCCTTCTCCAACTGGGGTGGGGCTGTGTATGCTGCACCAAAGTCCTGTTGAGGAGAGGCACTAGCTCACTCGATAGGCTCCCACAGCCTTGTTTCAATCCTAAAATATGAACCAATCAATAGAGCTAGAGAGGTTCTGCAAAACGAAAATGCGTACAAACTTTCGCTCTACGTCATGAAGTGCGAAACTTCGCACGAACTTTCGCAACTAACTTTGGATGCGAAACTTGCAGGGAACGCGAAATGAACTTTCGTACTCAAGTAGGAAATTTCGTGAGATCGGGTCATGGCGTACGTGCACTTGGCCCGTGCAAACTACGAAAATGTGCAGAACGCAAAGGTTGTGCGAAAATTCGTACACACTTTCGCAAGGTCTGTCGCGAAACTTCGTTCGAATTTTCGTTTTGCAGAACCTCTCTAATGTGTACAACTTTCTACTTCTGGTCCGTACCTTCCAAGTAGAAGGTGGCACGTGGCATGATGATGTCTGATAATGGTTGCAAGCATTGAGATGGCTGCTCTTTCTACTTACGTGTTGTGTGTGAAACTAGGTAAGCGTAACCAAGAGTGCATACCCCCCCCCCCCCCCCCCCCCCCCCCGGAGTGTGCAACACCTGACCCAGCTCTGCATAGGGTCTTGGTCGAGCGTAATCGGATCTTTGCGTCATAATGCCGTGCACATCTGAGGGGAACCCGGGGAATCGCGGGTACTCTCGGATCAAAAAACAACGGTGCCCTGCCTCGAGACCGGCCTTGCGCTGGTGTGGAGTGTACGCATGACATCAGAAGATCCGACTACGCTGGGCCAAGACCCTATGCAGAGCTGGATCAGGCGTTGCACACTCTGGGGGATTATGCACTCTTGCCGGCAGAGCTTTCTAGCAGTTGTAGCGATTTGTTGCAACTGGGACTTTCAGCTCTAGCGATCCTCGGGCATCACTCCCTACTCAAGAATGTTCTCATCCTGGTGATGGACTATGCCTGAACTTTTGCTGAAGAGAAGGGTATTTTCGCAGTGGAGAGACCATTGGGTGTGTGTGTTTAGACCGATCAACCTGTCTCTAATCTGAACTCTATTTCTATGAAACAAGCAATACAGTTCCACCTGCTTTTGGCGGTCGACCCGAACAGTACTACTGCCAGGCGCCGAAGAAAAAGCAAGCCAGAATTTCCAGAAATATACGCAGTGACTCCACTGCGGATAAAAATAAAAAAACGGCCTAGGCTAGGAGGCTGACCCCCCCCCCCAGTTCTTCGGCAGTTCTGTAGGGCTTGGAAGTGATGACGTCTAAAGCGTATGACAGTGAAGTTTCTAGCACCACTGGTTCCGTTGCTATGCACACACGCAGTACGTGTTGATGCAGTTTTCGGTGCCGTCTTGCATTATTCACATCGGTATGCAGCGTGATTTAATCTTCAGGCTTCTCAAAAGGCGTCAAGCGTATCTCCGTTTCGTTGTTTGATTTTTCATCGGCATGTGCTGAATGGTGATCTCTCTCTTGTTGTTCAATGCTGCAGTGTCAGATTGTTTCGCTCGACGAGGAGACCGGGTCCTTCTCCGTGAACAGCACGTTTGAGCATCCTTACCCGACGACGAAGATTGTGTGGATTCCCGATCCGGTAGGTGCACTCCATGTGCGGCGTTCGTAAGCAAAGTCCAACCCCCTGTGCTGATGTATACGCACACTATTGCCATGAAGGTGCTAGAGGTCCGTACAAGGCCTGGCTCGTGTATTACTACCTCCGTTGTCGCTGCATTTCACTATCCTCGTATTGTCTGGTTTCTACAAGGTACCTATGTTTATGAACCCAGAGTCACAACCTTACACTTGGGTCTGTTTTTCTAGCATTGTCGTGAAGCTGTGTAAATCTTCGATCTTATTTCGGGGGAAATTATCACTGCATGCACTCTGCGTTCTGCCTATCTGCCTGTGTTAGTCCATGGTGCGTACATAAATCAGTCTTGTATTTCTATCTACTCTTGCCTAAAAAAGACCATGATTGAGAAACAGAGGGTACCAGGTTCAAGTCCTGCTTGGAAGCGGAAGGATTTTTTCCAGCCGTGCTGCGACCCACAGTTAATTGGGAACTCGTGGCCTGGCACGAGGAAAACATGGATGCAGTGAATGGGATTTTGGGTCTTTGACCACATGCTGGTGAGCTGATCTACTCACCTCCCACCGCTTTAGGAGCTGCATCTGCGCCTTGATCCTTGAAGGGTGGTGGCGTTCCTACGGATGCGGAAAACTCGGCCTCAATATAGAGAAACAGAGTCTCACGCGAACCGTGATTTTTTTTTGTTTTTTGCCTAAACATCTTGCCCTGTTCACAGCATAGTAGCTATCCTGATCTTCTGGCTACTACCGGTGACTACCTCCGGCTTTGGCGCGTCCAGGATGATGGCGAGACCAAGCTTGAGTGCTTCTTGAACAATGTAAGTGTTGAACTCCCATAGCTGCCTTTGGTTAGTACCAAGAGTACATAACCCCCATCCCCAGGAGTGTGCAACTCCTACATACCCTGCTGCCCCGTCAGAATTTCAGGTTGACGTCATTTTTTATGATGCAATACTTATGCCACCGGTGATTTAGGATATTTGTACGGGGTATCAGCGCATCACGTGTTTCCTTGAACTGGTTTGTACAGGATCAAATGGGGCTTTGTCCACCACGGGTTCAGGACACATCTAAGGCTGTGTTTACATGAGGCGTTTCAACCCGGGTTGAGTTCGACCCGGGTCAGATTTCAACCCGCCATGCACACAAAATCAATGGCGCGTTCACATGACGCATTGTGCTTGACCCGGGTTGATTTCAACCCTCCCCTCAAGGGGAGGGTTGAAATCAACCCGGGTCAAGAAAATCGTACAAACGTACTTCTGTGCGTATCTCGCGCCAGGTTTGAACAGCACTGCACAAAAAGTGCACATGCAAATTTCGCGCGAACGGATTCACGTGACCATGCAGGACTCTAGAAGTAGACTTTTGGCGGCATATCAGTATTTGACCCGGGTCAACTGTCTTCATGTAAACGTTCACCTCTTTTGTCTATCGTACAGACTTTCAACCCGGGCTGAACTCGACCCGGGTGGAAATTTCTCATGTAAACACAGCCTAATAATACGTGTAAAGTGCTTATTCCATGGGGACAGCACCCATAGTGGAGTTGCGCACTCCTAGTGGGTCATGTACTCTCGTTAGTCCTCACACCAATGACGAGATACTCTACAGTCCATTTCAAAGCTATAGACGCGCCGTGTTTTTGAAATATTTCAATTTGGCTGAAACTTTTTGAGAATAGTTTTCGGAATATTGCTCAGGTCCGCTCCACAATCACTCTCATATAGTTTCTACACGATTGGATAACAGACGCCCAATTTGGAAAAATTTATGCACAAAGTGATCACAGATTTTATGTGGTATAGATGCTGGCATAACGGTTTTCGCCTAGGTACGCGTCTATAGTTTTGAAATGGACTGTAATTTCAGAAATTTTAGGTGCTCAATATTTTCGATATGAGGGCAAAAGGCCAGGTTAGGTGAACAGAAATCTGAGGTGCAGAGAAGCAGTTCCCTATTGGATTATGTGTGTAAGTGTTTGTTCGGTGTATTGAAAATTTAGGTACGAAACAGATGCACCGAAAGTACCGAAAATAAAAGTACACCGAAAATTTGTGAAATACAGTAGGTTGAAGAAGACTTGCATTGGGGAAACGACGAGGGGAGACACAAAAAGACGTTCCGACTACATATTGAAACAGGACTGAGAAAAAGAGAATGTGAAACTGGGTGTGAAAGAGAGGCATGTGCCGAACTGTTGTCTTGGCAACCTATCTCAGGAATCCACCGTATGTACAGTGCTACTCAATGAAATCCAGTCTCGCGTCACTCAAGTTTGCGCCTTGCACAATTTGGCAGACCAGTGTTCGCAGGTCTAGGGCTACGCACTGCCTGGCGTGTACTTGAGTGACGCGACTGGATTTCATTGAGTAGCACTGTACTTGTATCCGGGTCATGCAGGCATGGTAGCCAATGCTGCTAACATTAACAGTCCACCAAACACAAGTCACTCTTGTTCCGGATCCTGTGCCCTTGCGCACGCCGATGAATCGCATCGAAGTGACCACTCTATTGCACGTGTGTGTGTGTGTGTGCGTGTGTGTGTGTGTGTGTGTGTGTGCATGCGTGCATGTATGTTTCTCACCCTGGTCCCGTACAGAACAAATCGTCGGATTACTGCGCACCGCTGACATCATTTGACTGGAACGAGGTCGACCCGAACTTGATTGGAACGTCCAGTATTGACACAACTTGCACGATATGGTCGCTGGAGGTTAGATGTAGATCCAGGTTGCTGTGATGTGTGTGTGTGGGGGGGGGGGGGGGGGGGCTGGATCCACGCTCCCAACTGTTTGGCAATTTTGTATGGCAATTTCAGGTTCAATAAATATGCACTGTGTGCGAGAGGATATACTGGACGCCTAATTCCAATTTACACCCATGGGGGGGGGGGGGGGGTTCTGTGATGGTTAATTTCCCATTACGAAACAACCATAGAATTGCCTGGCTGAAGCCAGCATAAATGAAGCCTTGAGAAGCTGTGTAGCGCCCAGGTGCTGTTGAGTTTCTGGCTGTGAGCCGGGCTTATGCTATCTCATTCTTGTCGACTGTTGTTGTTACAGACGGGGCAAGTGGTGGGTCAGACTCCGTCCATCCGTGGCTCAGTGCTCACTCAGCTTATAGCTCATGATAAGGAGGTGAGATCATGTGTGATTTGGGAGCACTGGCGCATGTCCCAGCCAATTGTACATCACTCTTTGAGCAGTAAACCGTTGCGCATTGCCAGATGGTGCATCCCCTGTGACTGTCAAGCTTGCAACCTTGGTGAAATTTATTTTAACCCTGCCCACTGTGTCACCTTTGCTTTTCTGTGTGCGGCTGGAATCATTTCCCGGTGCGGTTTTGACCAATAGAAGTAGCCCCGTGTACATATAGAACTGTGGCTTGGGAAGAACCTTGGCTCCCGATACCAATTTCGTTCAGTTTTGTCAAGTTCGCATTGTCCTTTCAAGTATGCTGTTCGGCAATACTTGGCTTTCAGGGTCTCCGACTGAAGCATTCTTGTCATGGATTGCAGTTGTAGGGCTTATCGGGTGTTAGCGGCCGTCGTGAGTTCCCTTCGGGAACAGACACGATAATTTACACTTTTTTTTAACTATTTTTACTGCAGTTGTAAGTGTTGCGATGTGGTACTGGATGTTGGGTGTTTTTGCAGGTTTTTGATATTACATTCAGTCGCTCCCGTGCTGGCCGGGACATCTTTGCGTCCGTCGGCGGTGACGGTTCCGTCCGCATGTTTGACCTCAGGTAGGCATGCGGCATGTGAACGATACTCACCTCCTGTATTGTGATAATGCAGAATTCTTGTAATTGTGGAGAAACAGGTCCCGAATCCATAATTTTGAGATTTTAGAATTGGGTTTTGAGCCTTTTTCGCCCAAACTGAGGTTTCGAAACCTATTTTTACTAACGTTTTTCTAATCTTATATTGATGAACTGTACAATGTCATGTAGTTGTTTTTATCATCATCAGTTGTATGTTGTGCATATGCTGTCCAGGCATTTGGAGCACTCGACTATCATGTATGAGGACTACAACCATCGGCCGCTGCTGCGAATCGCATGGAATCGCCAGGATGCCAACTACTTGGCTGCATTCTGTCTGGAGAGCGAGGAGGTATGGTCATGCTTGTGTTGACAGCGACTTGCTTCTAGCTCCGATCAAAATCGATAAACGGGTATGGTGGTGACCTATCAGAGTAGGGGGGGGGGGGGGGGGCTAGAACCCTGGGCATGCATATGGTTATGCATTCAGTTCCTGTGGAAATACCGTACCATGCCGTCCTGGTCCCTTTCAAAGCATGTTGTCAGGCGGACAGCTGCTGACGATTATCTTGATGCTGTGTGTGCATGCACGTGCGTGTGTGCTTTCTCGCCAGGTTGTGATACTGGACATTCGTGTGCCTTGCATGCCGTTGGCACGACTGCGTAATCACCGGGCGCCCGTCAATGGCATCACCTGGGCTCCACAGTCATCTTGTCATATCTGCACTGCTGGTACGTCTATGCTGCTTCGCTGCAGTACTTATGCTGTGAGGTGTTGGTTGGCACCTTTTTTTCTTCAATAAAGTGGGTCATCTAAGAGCATTCAAGCTGATGATTAAAAATAGGCGTTCTGACGTAGAAGTAGGGCAGGTCATGGTTTTGAATCGTTCCGTCTGATGTCGTCCGTAGAAAGTTGCATATGAGTGCAGGCAGGCAGGACTGACAGACAACAGCAGTGCAACGAGTACAGCTGTCACAGACCCAGAGCTCATGTTTATGTTATGACTCTGGTGTGGTCTATTTTGCCTGCACAAACTCTAGTGTACGAAATGGAGGTAGCGACTTCGGCGATATTTTAAAAAAAAAGTGTGTGCTGCTCCGTGAGTCAGTCGCATGTCAAGTCAAGATGGCAAGAAATGTATGAGCTCGCACGCTGGGAGCAACACACACTGTCACAATTTCAATGTGTTCTTATGATTACAACTTGTACTATATGCATGGTGTCTTGCACCTGTTTCCCGTTTAATGCCCGCCCTGGGGTGGTACAAGTCAACTCTCCTTTCAGAATATTCAATCTGAGAGGTTCACTCCGTAGATTATGTGGCAGTACAAGCTTGGCATGTTGCATACCTTGTCCACGCTGCTTTCTTTGAGGGTGCCAAGTGGGTTTCCCTTTGGGATGAATCGGTTCCGTTATTTCTCAATTGACTTCGGGTACTCAACTGGTGAAATTACGAGGTTCCGTCATCAGTTTCAGACAACCATACCGGTAGTATCTTAGCACGCAGACTTTGACGATCTAGTGCACTTCTGCACGAGTACCGGTAGTCTCTTCTGTGTTTAGCACAGCAACTGAACTGGTTAGAATCACACCATCTGACCATCCTCACCTGGCAATTGGCATTCCCTGGAGTGTAATTTTTGGGGGTATTATTAAAAACTGATAGACCTATGTTTTGTGTAGAATTCGGTTTGGCCTTACACTTTCGGTACCGTACTTGTGGCTCGATGAACGGTCGGTTCCAGTGCCAGTTCTTTATCCGAACCGTTCATGCCAAGTGTCTCGACTCTCCAGCTGCCGTCCGCTGCGTCATGGACTATGTTGATCACATCGTTGTTCTGTGTGTGTGTGTGTGTGTGTGTGTGTGTGTGTGCGTGTGTGTGTGTGTGTGTGTGTGTGTGTGTGCGTGTGTGTGCATGTGTGTGCGTGTGTTTTGACATTACTTCTGCAAACGGCGCTACACTGTAGGTGACGATCGTCAAGCTCTGATCTGGGACATCCAGCTGATGCCTAACCCTATTGATGCACCGATGCTCTCTTACTCAGCGGGTGGTGCAGTCAACCAGGTGCAGTGGAGCGCAACGCACTCCGATTGGATCGGTATCTGCTACGACAACAACTTGGAAATCCTACGCGTATAGGTGGCACTACGAAAAACCCATGTGACCTGTTCACCACGTACTAAAATAGTACAATTTGCGGTGATGTCTATGATCCATAGGTCATGTGACCTATACCGCACGTACTCCATAGTACGATTTGCTGTGATGTCTATGATGCATAGGTTCAACCACCTGCTCACCGGTCTACTCACTGTCGACACCCATGAAAAAACACCTCTATAGGATAGAGGAACCATAGGTCAGCCAGGTATCCGGCACTAGTCCACAATTCTATGCCACTGGCACTGGCCGCTGAAAACTACTCACGAGCACGCTTGAAATGTCCTAGTGCTCGTTGTACATACAATGTATGCTTGTATCGCCATAGCAAACTATCGCCATAGCAAACACAATGGTTGAAACTAGGTGCCATTCTAGCACTTGGTAATTCATGAAACACATTATCAACCTATCCTAGCACCGTTGACCTCGTCCTTGTCCCTATTGCTCACACATGCATGCTGCCATTTAGCACTGAGCCACACTGTACAAATGACCTTCTACTGATTATTTTCCTCTGCTCTTTTTTGCATGTGTTGAGGCTGCTGCAGTGTCAGCTTTGGCCCGCACTACCAGCTGATGCGCTTTGTTGTTGTTGTTGTTGTTGTTGTTGTTGGCGGTGAGGGTTATGATTAGGTATGTCATGCTCGTCAACCTGGACTTGCTCCGTACCCTATGCATACGCATAGTTTGTCTCCCTTTCTCAGAACGTGTACATATGCTGCGCAGTTGCCGCATCTCTCTCTCTCTCTTTCAGCCCTTGCTTATTGCCCCAGGTTTTACTCGACGCTGCATATTATGTCTATTTCATACTCTGGCCTGAGTGCAATTCTCAGTGTTATGTTATTCGTTGCTTGCAAGGTAGCATGCTGGTTTGCCATTGCAGCTCCTCCGGCACTTGAGATCCATGTTCTTTGTCTGGTGCTCTGCGTGCAGTGGTTTGTTTTTCTCTGAGATAATAACTTCTCGATGCTACATATCTTAGTTCGTTTAGCTCCCTCCGTTATTGACCTACATTGCATATGTAGGGCTGCATACCGTGCTTGTACCCCGCATTCACACACTTGGATCTTGCACATGCACACACATGCGCGCGTGAACACTCGCTGGCATTTGCACGCATTCTCTCTCTCTCTCTCTCTCTCTCTCTCTCTCTCTCTCCTTCCCTGTCTCTCTCTTGTAGTTTCTAATCTCTCTCCGTCCTAATGACTGTTATCCTACATTGACGAGCAACACTGTATTCTTGGGCCAAGAGCAACTCTTGGTGTGTAACGTTATGTGTGTGTGTGTGTGTGTGTGTGTGTGTGTGTGTGTGCGTGTGTGTGTCGGCGTGCTCAGGTCTCCGATATTTCAGTGCGTACATCTCTCGGTCCACACCAAGCGGCTGGTGTACCGTGCTATCGTCCTTCCTGCTCTTCTCTACGGTGCGGAGACATGGCCCATCAAAGCGGGTCATATTCGCCGACTCAACACCTTTCACCATCAGTGTATTCGCACAATTCTCGGTATCTCTCGTCGTGAGCAATGTGAGGAGAGATTGTCGTCAGCATCGCTGAGTGAGCTGGCAGGGGTGGACGTCGACATGGCCGATGTGATCAGGAAGCACTGCTTGCGGTGGCTTGGTCATGTTGCACGGATGAAGGAGACCCGGCTGCCCAAGCAGATGCTGTTCGGCGAACTGCCCTGCAAACGCCCGCAACATGGTCCCAAGAAGCGCTGGCGGGATGTTGTGTCCTCGGACTTTGCTGTCATCGGTTTGCCTGAAGCGGACTGGTATGACACAGCGCAGGAGAGATCCACCTGGTTTCAGTGTTGTCGACAGAGGGTCGAGAAGGAAGCCCCAGACATCCCGTGCCCCAGCTACCGCTGTGACAGAGTGTTCCGTCGTCCTGGTGACCTCAAGCGGCATGCGCCATACTGCAGATTTTGAGTTAAGAGCCTCAGCGTGAGGAAGCCATCGCTATCATTGCTACGGCAATGGGCGTTCAAGGTTCAAGGTGTGTGTGTGTGTGTGCCCCCCCCCCCCCCCCCCCTCCAATTTCACTTCAAGGTACCAGTGCATCTCTAGTGTCTGCTTCTATCAAAGCAGTGTGCTGTCTATACTGGTTACCCCAGCAAGTGTAGGGTGTGCATAGGTAACTTTCTTGGCCGTTTTATGCCGATGTACTCCGTGTGGTGTAGACCAGGTGTGTATTGGTGGTCGATTCACAAGGCTTCGCCAGTTGTGTGGATTAGACAGATATCTGGGGCAAGTCTTGATCTGTCTCATTCAGATCTTGTTCGCTATCGTTGCTATAAGAGAAAATCTGTGGGTACACATCCAGTGCATTTGCAGATTTGCGTGCTTCTCTTGCGACGGGCGTATACCGGTACATGGTACATGGTGTGTGTGTGTGTGTGTGTGTGTGTGTGTGTGTGTGTGTGTGTGCGTGTGTGTGTGTGTGCACAAGTTGCTATGGCTTCTGCCGTAGCATTGCTATCATCGCCTGTGGCGATGGGCGTCAAAGGTGTGTGTGCGTGTGTGTGTGTGTGTGTGTTCGATTGCGTGGAGGCAGGATGATTTCGGACTACTAGTCATGCAAGAGTACATAAAGGTTTATGTACTCTTGGTAGATCTACAGAAAGTCAAGCCAGGAAGGGAGTCGAAAACGGCTCCCACTCCAACTCCAAGCCCTCGTTCTGCATCCGTGCTCGCGAATAGCACTGGATGCAAAGTCTGCATGCATGTACTGCGCGAGTACGGGAGAGTTGGTAGACGATGGTACGATATCAGGGAGTCGTAAAATACCGTATTTTACGACTCCCTGGTAGATATCCACTCTGCGATGCCAGTGGCCCATTGATTGGTAGACTCTGCGTGCTGCGCTGGGCATATGGGCTGATGATGGTCACTGAATGCATGTCCGGTCCACAGTACACCCTGCTGCTGGGGATCAGGAGTGGCACAGGAAACAGGGTCATCGTACAGTCAGCGATACGAGTGTGGTTTGCTGATCTTTCGCTTTCAAAGATTGCATGTAACTCTGGCAAGTTCTTTCTCAGAGATCCCATCTTTCTTCTCTTCTCTCACTGCCAGCTGTTAGCATTTGGTAGCAGCACCTCAAGTGGTGTATGCTGTGTGCCGGAAGCTGTCAAATTATGCTGCTGACTCCGGAATAAAGAAAGGTGAGGACCATTTGTACGAATGCTCATTTTCTCCCAAGTACAATGTACTCAATTTCACGGCATTTAATTATGCCCACATCGTGTCGAACAATTTACACAGATCGCGATTGCAGTATTTTACAGCCGGCATCAGTGTTATGTTTACAAACACTTGCGTCTTACTCATCTTCGAATATAAATCGCACTGTGTGTACTCTACATTGACACTCACAATTTCAGCTAGCATTTTGAAGTACAAATGCAAATTCTACGAATGAAAGTGCCTGTATTACTGTACCTAGTGTACTGCGCTTAGTGGTCAACAAGGTACATGTATTGACCTCAATGCGTTTCGACGATCAAGAGGTGTCTTGAGCAAGTCGTGGAATGCACTATCCCCCCCCCCCTATTAATTTTAAAAGTAGGATTTACCATGACGTTAATCCCATTTTCTACACTTATGACATTCATAATATATTATTAATAAATTATAATGTACAATAATACTATAGTTCGCGTAGTAGAACACCCTATGAACTAATACTAAAAAATACACACACATCCACATACGTTTTAACCAGCGTCCACTCCGCTTCTGTCTTGCAGACATCACTCAGGGTCGTTAACATCAGACACTGAATTTCCTTCTTTTTATTTACAATGCTGTTGGGTACCGAAGAATGGGAGGGGGGGGGGGGGGGGATCAGCATCGTAGTATGAATGGGAGGGGGGGGGGGTGGATCAGCATTGTAGTAGCCTCTTATTTTTCATGTACCGTAAAGTATCGTTGATCCGCCCCCCTCTCTAATTCCCGCCCCCTGTCGAATTTCTTCCTGTGAAGTGACGTCGACGTATACAACGAAATACGATGTTGAACCGACGCATGTACTGCTGTACACAATACGTGCGAGTGCAGATGAAAATTTCCACAATCCAGCATTCCAGGTCTGATCTTCTGCTTTGTTGTACACTTGAACGACTTGATCCAATTCCCGCCCCCTGCCGAAAAACGAGCTGGGAAGCGACACGGCGTGGGGGCGGATCAACGGTACTTTACGGTATCACAGTTCACGTGCAGTCGAGACGCCCCACTATGCTGAGCTTGGTGGGTACCGGGCCTGTTTATTTCCGGCACCCAATGGCACTGTCCATGCGTACCCGTGCATTCTGGATCAGCGCGAGATCATATATTTATAGAAACCTAGCCAATCCACAACCAACGGACACTGATTTGGTTTTTTTGACAGAAACATTTTTCTCCAGAATTCATCAGTGACTACTTCTGGTAGATGATAGGGAATGAACGACGCAGCTCATGGCAGCAGGAAAGAGAGCTTCCGCAGGTGGAGAAAGCAGTAGCAAGCCGCGAGAGCCAGCTAAATGGTGCGAGAAACAGCAGAAATCATTAAAAAAAATAGTACCGTATTTCTCGAATAAGAGCCCAAGGCTGTATGGAAACTCTGGCTGTATCATTGATGCATTGATGACCGTGCAGTGTGGTGTGGTGCCATGGTCTCGTCAGCTTAATATAGTTTGTTCAGTTCTTGAGATGCAGACATCCAGCCATCAAGTTTCGCAGTTGAACACATGCAGCAGGATGACAGGCACACCATCAGCTACCTGGACTTGTCTATATCTGCTAGTGATGGTGCTGTAAAGTGCCCGGGAGATACTTGTCAAGCCAAGTCATAGTGGTGTCTATTTGTCTTACGAGTCATCGTTGCCATTGCAAGCAAAGCGATCAGCCGCCCAAGAATAATTCAGGCATACACACAAAAGAAAGTCCTTCAACGAATTCCAGCAAATACAGTGGAGAGAAAAAGGTAGAATAGGTAATTACCGACAACAGCTACCCACAGCACACCATCTAAACAGCCAAACACCATGGCTGTATTCCACGCATACCACGCTGAGAGCATGCGCGCACAGCCATCCTCGACGTACCATTTGCAATTGATACCGTTTGACTCGTAGTGTTCGCCGTACTCCCCTTTTGTTGAGCAAAGACGTGCGTGTAGTGCTCCAATCCAATCAGTCGTTAAAGGACGTATTGGTGCTATCATTCTTGTCTCGCCCTACCTGCCCCAGACAAGTAGAATTGACGCTGAAGGCCAGTTGAGTGTTGTGTGTGCGTATGATGTTCGTCTGCAATGTGTTAAATGTTTGCCTCAGGATGTCAGCTACTCAATGTTGTACTGTAAAGCGATAAACTTTTGCGGCGCGCAAAGTTTGCGTTTTCATGAATTGGGCTGGTTCACGATGAGAAACTTTGGCGGTTTTATCTCTTCATTTGGATCTGTTACAGTCTACAATCAATGTACAGAGCATTTTGCGGCGATTTATATTCGCGAATGTGTGATTCATGTCGAAGCTCGAGTCGGAGGCGATGGCTATGTTTCCGTGGAAGCCTCGCTTGTATCGTCGCTACATCGATGATTGTCTGGTAGTATGGTGTCATGGTCTTGTCAAGTTGATGGAGTTCGTGCAGTACTTGAGCAGCAGACACCCAGACATACGCTTCACAGTAGAACACACCCAGCAGAATGTCTCGCACACAGTCAGCTACCTCGACTTGTCTATCTCTGTGGCGAGTGGTGTTGTGCAGTGGGAGTTGTTCGTTAAGCCCAGTCATAGTGGTGTCCATCTATCGTACGAGTCTTCATTGCCATTGGGGGTGAAGCGTTCGGTTGCCCAGGAGCAGTTTCGGCGCGCAAATAGCAACGCGTCAACCGACAGGGGGAGGGAGCGGGGAGAGAAGAAGATCGAGACATTACTACGAGACAACGACTACCCACAACACGCTATTCAAGCAGCCAAGCACCATGCAAGCACACCAAGACCATCATCCACCAGACAACGACAACAATCGTACACATCCATCATCAAACTGCCCTTCGTCAATGATCGTTTGGCACGTGATGTTCGTCGTACGGTGAGGTCTTTCAGTAAGGATGTGCGTGTGGTGTTCCAGTCCGGTCGGTCACTAAGGGACATGTTGGTATCGTCATCATTGTCCCGTCCTGAATGCCCGAAGGAAGTGTATAAGAAGAGAAGAGGGAGGGGGCGACCAGTTGAATGTCGTGCATGTGATGCTGGTATGGAGAGTGGTCAGTGTTTGTCTCAGGATGTTATCTACTCGATGTTATGTGCACTTTGCGCCGAGGAGTACGTTGGCGAGACCGAGCGAACTGCAAGGAAGAGATTTGAGGAGCATTGCAGAGAGGCCAAAGCGCAAGCGCTGGAGACGCCATGGGGAGAACACTATGCAGAACACCACCCACAACAAGCAATCACATCTACACCCATCACCAACGCATCAATTCTCGCCAAGCAGTCGTCCCTTGTGAATCGTCGTATACGTGAAGCAATGTTCATTCGTGATAAACGCCCAAGTGTTAACAGGGATCGTGGCTGGAGACTGCTGGACACAGTGTGAAATTATTGTGTTAGATGCTGGTGTTGTAAATTGTGGTAGACTGTGATGTTGCGAATATATTATGATAATATGTGATATTTGATGTTTATGTGTGCTAGCTGGTTATATGGTTATATGGTTATATGGTTATATAGTGCTTAGCAAATAGTTGTCGTCATCTTTGTCTTCACACCCATGGACCCAACTACATTGATGCTTTGCATTCTATTCTCCATGTCACTAACACATATTCACACTTACAGACACAGCTCTCCACTTGGCTCCTTCACTTTCTACCAACACACTTCACCATTGCTGCTGGTAACCACACTTCTCGTGCTTTCCCTTCACATCGCACTAACACATATTCACACTTACAGACACAGCTCTCCACTGGTCTCTTTCGCTCCTTCCCTTTTTACCAACACACTTCACCATTGCTGCTACCCTTCACACATACAAAGATTTCCAGCACTACCGCACCACACAGCATATATACTCGTTTCAGTTTTTGTTGGCTTTAGTTGAATGGTTTTCTTTTTCACCCTGAAGATGGGCCATGCCCGAAAATTTGGTGCATTCAATTTATATCTAATATTATTTGTTTTTTTTGGAAGTGAAGTGAACATATGCAGCGAAGAGACCGTAGTTGGAGAGTTTGAAGTGAGGTACTCTATAATGTGTGAATGGCTGCAATGGAGTCTGCGAGTGCTTAGAAAAGAATGTGTGATGGTCGCGAAAATAGTGAAATTTAATCTCTAGCGTAAGTTTCTCACTTTACAGTACTCATTGTGTGCTGATCAGTGAGACAGAGAGAAGTGTTCGTAGGCAGGTTGAGTAGCATTGTAGAGAGACCAGAGCACTACATACTCCGTGACAAGTACACTGTGCACTGCACCACCTGCATGACACGAGCACCGCAATACCTCGGAGTTCGCGCTTCCTCCGACGTTCGGAGCACACACTTTCTTTACTAATTACCGCCGATGTCGGAACATCTTATCTCGTACCGCAATGCCTGTCACTAATTCTACAATTCTCTCCACCGAGTCATCCGTTGCCAATCGCCATAGTCGTGAACCAATGTTCATTTGTGATAGGCATCCGTCTGTAACACAGGGACTGTGGCCGGAGGCGGCTGAGCAAGTTGTGAAGTGCATATGTGCAGTGTTTGGTCAGACTGTAGGTGTTGGCACTACGTGTATAGCATTGTCCTTTTGTTTTCAGCACATGGCTCCGTTATCCCCCATGTGTGGGCTCTACGGCCATATGTAATTCTGGTGCCATGACTGTTCATGTCTGTAGGTAGACAATTTAAGCCCCCCCCCCCCCCGTACACATACGCGTGCGTGCGTGAGCGCTCACACCCCCTACTGTTGAAACTTGAAACATACATCACCTGCACTTAGTTATTCATTACATCCGAACTCTCATATCCACACCAGGATGCTAGTCTTTACAGTGTTTGCTTCTCACCATGCTTCTATAAGTACATTAGGACACCTAAGGGTCTAAGGGTGGGTCTGATCTACTCACCTCCCACTGCTTAGGAGCTGCGTCTGCGCCTTGATCCTAGAGGGTGGTGGCGTTCCTGCCTTGATCCTAGAGGGTGGTGGCGTTCCTGCCTTGATCCTAGAGGGTGGTGGCGTTCCTGCAGATAAGGAAAACTCGGCCTCCAGCCTAGTCTCACGCGATCAGTGAATTTTTTTAAATGATTTTTTCTATAAGTGCCTTTTGTCGTCTATTTCTATAGTTTTTCCTCCCTGATGATGGGTCCGGCCCAGAAATTTGCTGAAGTGTACTTCAGTAGGTCTGTTGTTCACTGTGCAGTGAAGAGGCCGTTTGGGAGATCGAGAAGTTATAAATGTCTGCCCGTTATTCATGCGCGCGACAAGGAAATGCCATGGGGAAAAGCCTGGGAAGACCGCCACTTGACCAAGTAGTTGGCCACGTTTCCTCGTCCCGGACGGCACGCTTCCAGTCAAAACAGCTCGGACAAGGTGACCACTTGCTCGGTGATACGACCGACGGCCACCCGTCCACAATCACTCTGCAGTCTGCACCATGCGCATCAATGCAGGACGTGTATGGAGGTGGCATGGCAGCTCTGGCCCGGCACACGTGAGACTCCCGGCCAGCAGTCATGCTTGATCATGGTCATTGATGCAGGGATACGCACCTATCTGCCTATGCTTTTTTCGCACTGTAAATAGCATAATTATATTTGCAGTGCGATATACTGCATGTAGGACCGCCTCACCAAGGTGACCACTGTTTTTTTCCAGTCCCCAGTTGAGATGTACAGCTTCTTATGTCGCAGAAGCCAAAATTGAAACTCAAAAGGTTATGATGTGAAACTGAATTGTGCCCGCGTAGTCGTTGTAGTTGTCGCGCAACCTATCTGCGCGATTCCGCATGATTCTCAAACTGCTGCCTCGACCCAGGAACGAAGCGTTGATTTGCCACTGTCAGCACCTGCGCGGTAGCTAGCTACATATATGTAGCTACTACTAAGCTAGCTAAGTACACGCACACAGGCGTTAAGCGCACCACCGAGCGTGGATCGAAGACGCTTTTGGTATGTTCTAGAAAAAGAGGTCTACTTTTGGATATTCCTGCCATATACCGTAATGTCGCGTGCATAAGCCGGATTTGTGCATAAGCCTGTCTCGTGTAGAAGCATGAAATCTGCAACAGCTTTTCGCGTACACGCCTGTCGCATGCATAAGCCGGGCCAGTACACGAGACGCGCCACGTGTCGCGTGCGTAAGCCGGGCTACTACGCAAGACTGCTGAGCGCGCCTTTTACATGTTCATGTTTGCATGGTACCGTACACTTGCACACGCGGAAAACGTGGGAAGATGCGGAAATCAACACCAGCTGCGCTCGACGGCCATGCAGCACTCTTCAAGCTTCAAACTTACCTTTCCCATGGCATTTTCCGTCTTGTCCCTTGGCAAGTTGAAAAAAAATCCCGTTGGAAAATGTTGGTTTTGACGTCCAAAAGTCAGCAGTTTGCGCATACAAGCCTGGTCATTGAGTGGTGCTTGTCATATAAGCCTGTCTCGTGTATAACTATAAGCCTGTCTTGTGTACAAGCCTGACTCCATCACCGGCTTATAGGCATATAAGCCCCGGCTAATGCACGCGACATTACGGTACTTGCAGATCTGTGTCGAAATCCGAATCCCGGGGATCTTTGCGGGCTGCAATGGCCATGATTGATGTCAAAGCGCATGCTTCCTGTCACTAGCATGCCAGTGCAAACGAAGTTCCGCAATATCGCGCTGCAGCAGTCAGCAGTTTTGTGCAGAAAAGGCATTTTGTTGACTTTTGAAGTTGAACCTTTGAGTCGACTTCCTGAGTGAGTGATAACAATCTCGGACAAAATTGTCTTTTCACCGGTGGTCTTCCGAAGGCGATATCTTTGAATTCGAGGGGAGCAGCTCGGAGTTTCTCCGCGGTGCGTTATTTGTTGTACTTCACCGGATAGCCGTACGGGTTTGACAAGTTGAACCAATCCCCCGCTGTCCAATTAATTTACCTCATCTTCCTTGACGAATTTCCCAGTATATGCAGAAGGTAAGGAAGACCAGAGCTTCGCGTTCGATGCAAGTGTTGCATATTGGTGGTTGTTGGCATGCTCATCGAGTCTCTTCCCTTGCGCTTCCTGGACTTGTCGTTTGTTCGACGAAGAAAGCACGAAGCGCAAGCGTCTCGAACGTACGGGAAATCCGGACATATGGTTTCCTGCTGGATCAAATGCCAGTTTCAATGCAGGCGATATAATTATAATAATGATACCTGGGATGATTTGGCCGGCCAATGAGGAGGCGGTTATCGTGATCGCTTTACTTCCTGGCGTCCATCCGTAATCGTTCCAGGAATTTGTTTTGGTGTTCCAATTGCAGTCCCCGTAGTACTAGTAGTAGTGCGAGTACGGTAAAGCCAAGTGGGAATTTTCCGATTTGAAAGCAGCTTTTGTACTGTAGTATGCTTGAGTGGGGCTTAGGTAAAGAACTCATTAGTTAGGAACAATAATTATTATGATGATGCAGGGCTACGAAGTTGCAACATATCATGTGTTCGTAGACAACTAGAGCACTGAATTGAACTGGGTTTAAAAAAATAGTTTTCTTGCACATCTAGGGCGCGTTCAAATTGTCACTCTTTGACTTTTCGAGGAGCTTTGTTTTTCTGAAGAGGTGGCCTTCAGAAAAACGAAGCTCCTAGAACCTCCTCGAAACTCCACAACCTCACCCGATGGGAGAGGTGGATTAGTTTCGAAGAGTTTGGAATAGCTACGTCACGTAGTGCGTGGAGATGGTCGATCTGATCGGACGTCATCATCGCCATGACAATTCCACTGAAAAACTCTAAAATGATAGAAACTGTTCTAATGGTACACTTCAACTAATCTCTTTATAACATTATTTTGTTTGAACAGTTGATGAAGACAATTCGAACGCGTTCTTAGTGTGCATGGCACACAAGCTTTGAGTACTTTTGGTACAGACTATTGTATTGCTCCTCAATGAAGACTTGAAGTCCGACTGCATGATTCAACCAACACTGGGTGCTGTGAGCACTCAACTGTACGCCAACACGGGCACTAAGTTATTCATGAGATTTGTTATCACTCCGGCACCGTAACTGAAGTAAATTTGAACTGAGATGTTGAGCCAATGTGATGATGGATAAAAGAAAGGACAACATGTTCCGACTTATGATTAACTGTCCTGGTTTCCGCCAGGGAACCGAAGTAAGTTTGTCGAAGTCCATATCGAGGTTCATGCGAAGTCCATGGCACTTGGCAAATTGAAACCTGGCTTTAGCAGGTACATGCCAGGAACCTGGTATAAGTGATGGCATGCTACACTATGATAGTGAGACTTCCTGAATAGTAACGTTATTCTTATTCCGTGTAGCCCAAAGCAATATACTCGTTCAGATTGTTGGCAGTCTGTTTCTGTTTGTTTTTGTTGCATTACCACTCTCAGTTGTTTTCAAGAGTGGTTTGCCTGGCATAATGTTGTTGTTGACCAAAGGGATGGTTTTTCTTCTACTGATGCTTGTGTTGCAGAGTGGACAGAGGATGCCAATGCTTGTCTGCCACTTATCTGATCTTGGTCGTGCTCCAAGTAAGTCTGCATTTGGCTGGGGAAGTATTATTGGTTGTGAGTTTCTGATAGATATGTTCCATCCTTGCCAACCCCTGGCAAACAGTTTCCTTGACACTGATGACGTTTTTCCTTGATTTTGTCCATTTTTCCTTGATCTGCATTTTTTACATAATAATGGTGCAAAATATTGTATATGACATCGTAGTGACGTCACCATGACCACAAAACATTCGCAAATAGTACAGCGTGTACGACAAAAAAGTACTTTTTCATGCGCTAACTCAAAAGTTCTCGCTCGCTAGACCTTCGTTTTAGGCACAGCACTGCGAGCGCGCCATCAAAACACTGAAAATCAACAAAAAAAGGTGTTGACGGACATTTTCGAAAATCCGGTAGATGTTATAACTTTTCCGGTATACCGGGACGAAAGCGAGTTTTCCTTGATTTTCCCGGAAATTCCGGTAGGGTTGTCAAGCATTATGTTCTTTCTATTTTCCCCATGTGTGCTGACCTTTTCCTGATTGTTTCTATGTTTGCATGTCTGTGGATGAACATAATCATTGTGTGGATATGTGTCTTTGTGTGTGTGTGTGTGTGTGTGTGTGTGTGTGTGTGTGTGTGCCGGTGTGTGCCTGTGTCTGTGTGTGTGTATATGTGTGTGTGTGTGTGTGTGCACGTGTGGGTATGCGTTTATCAGTAGTGGTGGCGGTCTGTACTGGAAGGCGGTGATCACACGCGCGGTTAAGCCGTACGCACCATGAACCGCTCATCATCTCCGCTGATTTAGACACGGTTTGAAGGGCAGAGGTTCGCTTGTTAACCGGCTCGATGTTGAAAATTTCGCGAAGGAAACAGGGCATTTCCAGCCCCCTGGATGGCAATGTTGCTTCTACTCAAGCCAGTGAGCTTGATTTTGCTCTCCTTGAGCAGAAGGTGATGGAAGATGATGCTGGTGGCTTGGGTATAGCGGCCGCATTGGGTAAGGGGCCGTCCATAATTATCGGTCTTTCACACGAGGAGAACAAGTTTCGTATAAGGGTGGGTGGGTCAAGGGGAGTTTCGTTTTGAAAAATATTGATATGTGAGACATCAAGGCATTCTTGCTGTCAAGTCAATCTATTTTTCGTTCAGGGGGTGGGTGGGTGGGGGAGGGTTCCAACTAAACTTTTTCGTTTCGTGAAAATTATCGATAATGCCTGATAGCCCCTAAGTGATCATCATGTTGTTGAGCCTTGCCTCAACGGCATTCACATAGGCTGGTTTGTCATGATTGCAATCTACCCCATGCTATCACCTGGCATTCAAACAACTGCTGTTTTTACTGATATTGTTTGGAAATCCAAATTTCTTTTAATCCGTTTAATTCTCACACGTCAAATCAGATTTTGGTACCCTACTGAAACTTTGACTATCCTCACTGTATCCTGCCATCGACACGCTCATTTCCTCGTTCCCTATACACTTGGAATGATTATCCCTTTTCACCATATTGTCTGATGACTGCTCTGCATGCATGGGACTAAATGGTTGTTGAATTCCTGATGTCACCATAGCAATAGCAATCTCTCTCTCTCTCTCTCTCTCCCTCTCCCTCTCCCTCTCTCTCTCTCCCTCTCTTTTTCTTTGTCTCTTTGTATTTCAGCAACCTTGCATGAACTGCATGAAGCCAATGCTGGAGTCGACGCATGTACGCGAGTGCTAGATATTCTCCTGCGTTGCTCTCGGTCAAAGCCGCACCACTTCAGGAAGTCGATAGCTGCGTGCGAGGGTTTCTTCCAGCTGCTGAAGATGTTTGAGAAAGTTCATGGGTGCCTGTCTCGTGAGCAGTGGAGCGAATATGTTGAAAGTAAGCTTGCTGTGCTTGCTGTTGTATTCCAGGCTTCACATGCACCACTTTCTGTACGAAAGCGCTTCTTATATCGGTTGCATGTTGTCAATGGTGCTGCCGGTAATATTGTTGTTGACGGTGTTTCTGTGCCGTCTACCGTTCTCCATGCTATGCGTAGGTGACATGAACGACCTGCACGACTTTGTAACTTCTTTATTGCTGGTGGTTGTTACGGCTGGCGAAGACATCCAAAGCAAGGTATGGCACACTGAGTAATGCTGCATTCCAACGTTGCATCCAAACATCATGGTTCGGTTGTCCAGGATCGTGTGGTTTCTTCTGGGTCTGTGGCTGACCTGAGTGGTACCGTGCTAGTGTTGTCCAATTCCTGTGTGCTGGAGCGGACCCACCATTTCCTAAGTTTCTTTCTCGTCCCATTTATTCCTCCTCTCGATCTCCATGCACACGTCACGTTACACTCTCTCCCACGTCACCTAACATCCACCCGACCCCGACCCCTTCTCTCCTTCTTTTTCTATCTGTGTCTGCCTGGGTATACCTGTATGTCTGTATGTCTGTTTGTCGGTATGTCTGTCTATCTACCCATTGATAAGTATCCTTTACATAGTCGTATCAGAGTTGCTGAAAAATGTCGTTTTTGGTTCTCGAAGCATTGTCCGTGGATACTAAACTTGAGCAATTGTTTTTAGCTTCTGTTGGCATGGCATTGCTATCTCACGTCCATTTGAGTTCATCATATTTGCTTCCATTGGAGGGTATTTCTCTGACTACGGCTGGCTTTTTGTTTGCTATTAGTTTCTATTCCAGGGATTATCATCTGGAATGAAGCAGCTCGGATGTTTCAGGAGAATTACCCAGTTTCGGCTTCCCAGTGATCTTCTACCGGACTATGCTAATCCCAACAACGACTGTGATGAGAGCAGGGATGACTGGCCGTTTGATGTCCGTCTCAGCAATGAAGGCAATGAGGCTTCTGCAAAAATTGGTGAGGGCTGTTCGTTTTTACGGTTGTATGATACGATGGGAGACTTCTGAGGATCATGCTTGGGTTTCCTGTTGTTCAGGGTGGGGTAGGGTAGTAGTTAGTTGGGCAACTTGCAAGAACGCCCAGCCTTGTTTTTTTCTTTCCCTGGTGGGTCCTGGGTATCAGGGTTTGCTGGTAATTGTCCTTTGCTTGTGCTTGCGAGCACTGATCTGAGTGGTGCATAGCATACACTCATTATACAATGCACACTGCACAGCGTGTTGAAGCGGTAGGACAACTCATAGCCTCATGCATTATGTTTCTTCACACGCCTATCTCCGTGTGTTCACTATTTTGTGGCCTGTTGCAGACCTGGACTCGAAGCTTGTGCAGAAGATTTTCAAGCACACAACGCTTTACTCGGCATCCATTCTCTTCTCCATGGTTTCGGCGCTGATACGGGGCAAGGCCGACGGCAATTTGCAGGGCAGCTACGATGGCTCCATTCCATATAGGGCAGAGCCTCGTAGAGCTGTGACGTCCGAGAAGGTCATGGGTAAGTTGCTGTAGCTGGTGCTGGTATGCGAATCAAATTCATCACGGAATCTCTTTTTATGGTGCACCTCTGCTCATAAGCAGTATTATCAACCAAGTATGTTATCGTGTTGTCCTCACAAGAGAGTTCATGCAGAAACCTAACATTTCCTCGCATTGTACCATGCCTTGACGTGGACTTCTTTCTCTCTTGTCTTTCCTATGGATGTTTTATTTGTACAGGTGCAATTCGGAATCCAGTGCTGGTGTTGCTTCTGGTGGATCTGATGATATCCCTCGCTTTGCCGTGTGGGAAGCAAGTGGAAGATGTGAACAAGCTTCTTCTAGAAGAGCTGCATGATTCCGAAGTGAACTGTGGCGATAGAGCTTCAAAGGTGGCGATGCTCACTACTGAATGGCTGTTTAAACAGGTGAGGGGCAGTGCTGGAGCTGAGTATACTCGTACCCCCTTTTTCTTTCTTTCTTTTTTACCCTACAATGCAATCCCGCTTCACCTAGATCTATGCATGGACGCCTGCAATGAATTTGCTGCTAGTCTCTCGACCTTCAGTAGGGTGAACATGTAGACTTGGATAGGGTGGACATGTAGGCTTGGATAGGGTGGACATGTAGGCTTGGATAGGGTGAACATGTAGGCTTGGATAGGGTGGACATGTAGGCTTGGATAGGGTGGACATGTAGACTTGGATAGGGTGAACATGTAGGCTTGGATAGGGTGAACATGTAGGCTTGGATAGGGTGGACATGTAGGCTCGGATAGGGTGAACATGTAGGCTTGGATAGGGTGAACATGTATATGTATATTGAGTATTGTGTGTATGGCCCTGTGTTCAATGCCTTTGTGCACAGTGGCTAACAAATCTGCAGCTCCACGTGGCCAACCAAGTGCTGTCTCTCGTCGAGCACGACAGCGACAAGCAACTGCTCAGCTCACATGGCTTCTTGCGCTTCATCCTCTTCTGCTGTCCCAAGTTTTTGCTGCGGGAGACGCACTGTCTGCATGGCCCTATTCTGGAGATCTTGGAGTGCATGGCGCTCCAGTCTATCAACGCGCATGACTTATGGTGAGAGCTAACTGTGTATGTAAGGTGCTGCCACTGCTGATTCAATATCCACGCCGTAGTTAGAGGTTTAGCTTAGTGGTAGAGTATCGCTGGCCAGAAGCGAGGGTCCCTGGTTCGAGTCCTGGCAG
Organism: Sycon ciliatum; assembly: GCF_964019385.1. Lineage (NCBI taxonomy): Eukaryota > Metazoa > Porifera > Calcarea > Leucosolenida > Sycettidae > Sycon > Sycon ciliatum. The sequence continues at coordinate 4,655,513 of NC_088650.1, forward strand.
TAGCAGTCAATTTGTTTCTTCGGACCTGTCGCTTTTGCAACTTTCCCTCCAACTGATGAACACATACAGTAAAACATGATATTTTCGGTGTAACTTTAATTTCGGTTTTTTCGGTAGAGAAACCAGGCACCTAAATTTAGATTACACCTAAAAGGCACCAGAGTATGCACTGTATGTGAAGGGTAGGCTGGTCACCTAATTCTACATTACACCTGAAACCTGGCAGGTCCCTGACACCGAAATCTTAATACACCTAAAATTACATGTTTTACAGTAGTTAGACGCTTGTTGCTTTTACCATTCTAGTTCACGTACTCTCATCATATGGAGGCTTTGTGCTTCATACACCGCGTATTATGAAGTTAAGAATCAGCCTTTGTTGTTAGTGGAAGGGTAAAGTTGTTATCTTTTGAGTTCCGCTTGCCGCTGTTTATTATGAATCGGACTGAGCTGTTATGCCATTGGTATGTCTGTGTGCGTATTTGTGTTACAGGACTTATCTAAGACTTGGGCATCCCCTCAACACTGGCATTGACATCTTGACTGATCTTCCGGAAGACATGAGGGGCTCTTCACTGGGAACTCTTGTCGGGTATCAACTCGCTGGTAAAGCAGTGCCACTAGTGCGGGTCCAGTCATTGGTATCAATGGCGTACGCTTCACAAGCCCCATCACCCCCGCACATACAGTTTGACATGTCACATGATGGCCATGGCTGTCTGTTGACGCCGCCGACGACACTGCCTCCGGTGTACGCGTCCACACGGGACCCGCTGTCTCTCGCCATGAGTCGGGGTGTGCAGAGTAAGTGTGTGTGTGTGTGTGTGTGTGTGTGTGTGTGTGTCTGAGGTGTGTGTGTGTGCGCGAGCGAGCACGCACGTGTGTGTGTGTGTGTGTTTGGGGAGTGGGGGGTGTCTGCTCCAAACCTGCTCAACCCCCATGGGGTCCGCATAGCCAGGTCATGGCAGCGTGTCCAAGGTGTGTGTGTGTGTGTGTGTGTGTGTGTGTGCGCGCGCGTGCGTGTGTGTGTGCATGTGTGTGTGCGCACGTGTGTGTGTGTGCGCGCGTGTGTGTGTGCGTGTGTGTATGTGTGTTAGTAGGAGTCAATAGGCTACAGCACGATTGTATTTTCACATTTGAGATGTTGCAACAGTGCTCTCGGCCAGTTAGTAATCCAGAACATGAGTGCACTATGGGGACGATTAAGTTTCTGGACTTTTATGTGTTATTGATTCCTCCCCAACAGATTCTTTATCGACATTGCTATGCAATCCACTGGAGGATTACCTGTTTCGAGCATTTCCTCCAGCCCATGGCTATTCCTTTTGCTCCTGGTTTATGATCAACAACTTTGAGAAAGAAGAAGACCCGACAAAGCGGCATCCTGTGCGCCTGCTGAGCATGATCATCGTTCGCGGCCACCAGAGCAACAAAATCCTGGAGATCCTTATCAGTCCGCAAGATAAGTCACTGGTACGCGCGTGCGTGTGTGTGTGTGTGTGTGTGTGTGTGTGTGTGTGTGTGTGTGCATGCGTTTCTTATCATGAAAGTTGTGCCTTTTGATGGGTTCCCGATCAGGAAAGTGTAGACTTTTTTAAAATTCATTTCAAGTACTGTAAAAGCAGAAATTTTCGGTGGTAATATTTTCGGTATTCTCCAAAATCGGCGGTTCGGTACAGGGAAATTTTCAGCAAAACCCGTTTTCCAGCTAGGTGTGCTAGTACTACATGTATACAGTATCGGTTGTACCGAAATTTTCGGTGCGTTTTATTTTCGGTAAAAATTGTCGGCACCGAAGTTAACGAAAATAAAACACCACCGAAAATTTCTGCTTTTACAGTAGACTTTTCACCGCAGAGTTAAATCAGAGCACATCGTCTTACGGTGTGCATGAGAGTTTTGTAGCCAGTCTCATGCTGTACTGACTTGGTATGTGCATCCAGCTGCAATAGGCTGCGGTTTGTCTGGTGTGGGCACATGCGACTGGGGCCTTGCATTGTGCATTGTGGGTCCGTTTTTTGGTGGTGCCGCAGCCCGTCACCCCGTTTTTTGTGTGTGCGTGCGTGTGTGTGTGTGTGTGTGTGTGTACGTGTGTGTGTACGTGTGTGTGTACGTCATCGCAGACTATCAATATGGAAGATACAGAATGGGACTCGTCATCGTCTGACGATACTACTAACCCTTCCCCAGAAGGAACTAGCAACGCTCACTCTGGCTCCAACTTTGTGGTGGAGGTACATGATGACATGTTGGGCCACTGCAATATGTGGACACATTTGGTCGTGACAATGGAGCCAACAAGCACCTCTTCAGACCGGGCCAACCTTGTTGTATATCTCAACGGACAGTCTGTTCACAGCTCAGTGGTAAGATGATTTGGGTGGCCGTCACTGTTGTTAGTTTAGAGGGGAACTGTCACCAAACATTTCCTTTGCCTTACTTTGTAGTCGCCGGACTCGACCCCCACTCGTATATCCGTCAGACGTACAGTGCTGGCAACTGAAATCCGACCCCCTGGGCGGATTTCAGTTGCCAGCACTGTAGTAACCCTTGAGTATGGTGCATGCTACGCACATGAGCAGACTCTTGAGTGACGAGAAGTTGATCCATGTGATGTACGAGCACATTCAATGTTTTCAAGCGACTAAACTTCAAAAATTGCGGAAGATTTTAAAAAATTAGGAATTTGTAAGGAATTTGTAAGGAATCGTCAAAACATCATGGAATCATGATTTACTCCCATGGACAATCTATTGCTGTACCCAGCATTTCAATATTCTTTTGACGTTTGGTGCTGCATGCGTGCGCGTGCGTGCGTGTGTGTGTGTTTGTGTGTGTGTGTGTGTGTGTGTGTGTGTACGCGCGTGTTTGTGCGTGCGTGTGCATTTGCGCATGTTATTGATGGTGTTGCAGATATCATACTTCTCCTCATTGGGTACGTACATGGCAGCGCTGATGAACAAGACTCTGGACCGCACGGCTAGCGGCCGCTCATCTAGTGGACGCTCTCGCAGCTCCGCTATGAAGAGAACCACTCAAGCATCTTACGAGGAAGTGCCTGTCACCATGAACTACTTTGTTGGTTCGCTTCCACAACAGAAGCGCGTGTCACTGCTACGATGGCGTCTGGCGTCGATGCACGTCATCGATGAGACGTTATCCACGTCCATGCCGGCCAAGATGTACCAGGCTGGGCCCAACTACCTGGGCTCCTTTCAAGGCGATGGCAAAGGATGGTAAGAATCCAGTGCATGTTTGTACTCATCTTCTTCTTGTGCTGTACAGCCTCTTCACAACAAACACCAAGGGACTGTCAGGATTTGTTTGCTCCCTTGAGCACGTCTCCTTCATTTATGTGCAGCGAACATGTAGTCATACGCCCATAGATTTGCAGATAAAGTTCTTCTCCGGATCAGTGGTCTGTTATAGCTATAGGTACATCGTATATGCCCTTTGTATTAGTTTGCAACCGGTGCTTGATATGTCACAGCTCCGCCACAATTGCGAACGATGACGTAATAAGGCAACCTCTTTGTCATAGTCTTACTTGGAATTTCTAATTGAACTCTGGAAGTATGTTTTTTCCCGTGTGTGCGTGTGTGTGCGTGCACACATACATGTGTGTGTGTGTGTGTGTGTGTGTGTGTGTGTGTGTGTGTGTGTGTGTGTGTGTGTGTGTCGCCAACCCAGGAACCTCTCCGAGGGAAGCTTAGTGCTGAGTTTGCAGGCAGGTAGCTCATGTAACGTTGACTGCAATGATATTCAGGTCATTGCTGGAGAGCTAGTTGGCCACGCTATACTGATGGAGGTAAGTGATGGTGGACTTGCTGCTTGAAGTACTCCTCCGCCCGTCGTCATTGGTGCTAGGTACTAAATGGATAAGTTAGATGTTAGATGTGCAGCATCAGTCTCTATGCTGAACAATCTATGTCTGCTCTGGTATCTGACTTGGGCCTTCCACTTGAAAAAGATGGTCCGAGAACAATGGTGATATTGTTCTAACACCCCTGCGTTGTCCTGGGCTGCACGGATGTGAGGACTTAGTAAGATTGTTGTAACACCCCTGAGTTGTCCTGGTCAACGTGGATGTGAAGATTTGGTCAAGTTTTTCTGTCAAGTTTTCAGGCCATGGACCCAACGAAATGATTTGTTCACTGTGTACTGTTGTTGTCATGTGTTGCCGTAGACATTGGCATATACATACGGTAAAGTGCCTGACAAGAAGATTACCATGTTCTCCAATACGGCACTGCACCTGAGTGGGCAGCAGAGACCTATCGGTGCCTACGTCATGGCTAACGGAACGTCGCTGACGTTTTTCCGTCCGCAACCACTCTCAGCAAGTATCATCTCGCTCGGTGGAGTGACGGTGTTCCTAAGCCTGATATCAATGTCAGACAGTATAGAGATGCTGTATGCGTCTCTCAAGGCCCTGGTCAATTGCACGCTCCATCAGCCGGACATGATCAAGCAGATGGAAGAGCAACGGCAGTTTGACGTGAGTGTCCATGCGTATCCCGAAAACGTTCTCATAACATGTGCCTCACGCGTAACACACCGGGAAGACATGACGCCCCATGCATGATATGAGCTGGCTATCTTTCATTGAACATACTCGCTGAAGGAAAGTAACATAAGAATGAATAGCACCTTGTAGAATTATGGTGAAAAAGGAGGACGAAATGCTACGAGTTATGACTAACTGTCCACCAACGTAACCAGATCTTATACAGTCATAGAGTGCGACAAAATGGCACAAAAACTGACAAGGATTTTAGCATTTTTGTCCTCCTTTTTTCACCATAATTTAATTGGCTCGCCATCCGAGTTAAACCTTGTAGAATGCACTGTGTTGTGTGCACTGTGTTGTGTGCACTGTGTTGTGTGCACTGTGTTGTGTGCACTGTGTTGTGTGCACTTGAGAAGTACCTGTGTTTCTGTTTAGCCGTTCATGGAGCTTTTACTGCAAGTTCACCTGATACGTTCTGGGTAGATTTGACAGGGTCTTGTTTTCCTTTCTTCCGTGTCTATGCGTATATTCTCAGCTTCTTGGATTTCTTCTGCATCGCCGCATGTCCCTGGTGACAACGCGCGTCTTTCAGTTGATTCTGACGCTGGTTGGCAGTCACACATGCAGTGGTGACATGGATGATCAGTTTTTGCTCCCACACCCGCAGGCTTTCGGCGACCTTCTCTGTAACTTGGAGGTACGTGCCCCCTCTGCATGTACACATACACGTACATCTGGAAGCATCTGCCACTCCCCTCCAGTGGTCTCTCGAGCTGCTCTTCTGCTTGTGGCTCCATAGTGTGTTTCATTCTGTATGGTATTCTTCTAACTTCTAGGTACTGCTGGCTGATGAGCTATTTGAATTTCTTGTCCCCAGGTTTAATCCATGCGCTTTTGATAATTACATGGGCTGAAAACTGTAGAAACTGTCATCTGTTTTCTGTCCACTATGCTGTGCTGCCAATCACACGTGTTGGATCAGAATGGAATTTGAAGGTGACAACCCTTGTGTCCTGTTTTGTTTCAGATGTGGAGTGGCAGTCCGGAAACCTTCTTGCATTGGCTGTACCAGCATCTAGTGGATGTTGTGATGTCTAGCAGGTTAGTGAGTTCCTTGGCTGTGTTTCTTACCACTGTAACCATCACTGAACGGGAGGGAGCTCATGTAACAACACTACTTCAGGAGACGGTATATGCTGGTAGTCACTTTGCTAGATTTATCACTTTACCCCCCAGTGTTAGGTGCTTATGCAGTAAAAGACTTCGGCAACGTTTACCGTAAAACTCAATCTGTCGCTATGCGTACACTTCTTACATCCATTCTTCACTGTTCCTTCAGTCGCATTCTCCACTACCCCTTCCATGTCTCAATAGGCAGCCTGATTTTTCGTTTGAGTATCCGGGTTAAATCCAGCACGGGTTTCTTCTGTGGGTAGAGTGCTTCGCAGTATGTGCATTCAAAAAAAGATGATCTCTGTTGCCGTTTGTCCAATGCTTGTGTTGCACAGTGATGCCAACTTGGATCGGATTGAAGACATGCACCTGCTGGATCGGTTGTTGGTTGGAATAGTCAGCCCACACACCAGTGCCGTCGTTGCATGCGACATGGGCAAAGTGGTTCTGGCCATTCTCCGTAAATCCCCAACGTCGTACAACCTCCGAAAGTAAGACTTTCACCATTACTCTGCTGATCAGAATTCTGCAGTGAAGTAGGCAAGATATGACTTGAAATGGGAACAGATCAAGAGACTGTTTTGCTTCCTCAGAATTTGTGGCAGTCACACAAATGCGCACTCAATTTCCAACATCACTTTGGTTCTACTTCACCGATTTTCAAGATCTTGGGCTCGTTGGAAAGCTCTTGATGAGAGAAATACAATGAGCCCAAACTCGCCAAGAGCACTACTCATTGTCCACCACAACGCACTCCAAACGCGAGTCTAGCTCCAGATCTGAGACGAAATCCGTCTCCTGCAGCCATTTCACTGAATCTAGCTCGGAGCTGTTCAAATTTTTTCGGGTAGAAGCTTACCTTGCCGTGAATTCGCGCCGCGTCGGTCCTGGCACGTGCCACCTGTCGCGAAGCTGGGAAATCCCTTTTTCACGCACTGCTGACTCGCAGCACGCAGCGCAGAAAATTCAAAATGTTCGATCGCTCGACGCTCACTGAAACTTCATTGAAGAGACTTCGGATCTGTTCGAGGCGATAGCTGAGAGTTTTCTCAACCACCTAGACCCTTCGATTCTCGAATTTGGTCAAGATTTGGCCGAGAACCGAAAGTTTGACTGCGCCCACATGCATACAAAATGGACGCCAATGGGTTAACCGTTGCAGTCAATGGGTAGTGCATTTCCTTTACCCAATGTCTTACTTTGGTTATGCATGTGCACGGTGTGCGTGGTTTTTTTTGTGCTGAGCAGGGTAGCCCTGGTTTTGATCGGCTCATTACCTGAAAATTTCAAGGATGAGCAGATTGACAAGAGCGGTTTGCTCGTGTCGCAGTCAAAGAGCAGTGGTGATGACGAGTCGGAGGCATCATTTTCCCTGGACATGGTCTATAGTCAGCCAACAGTGTATGATCACAATGCGCCACTTGTTGTCACCAAGCGCAATCTCCTGCTGGATGTCTTGGAAAACCTGGCCTGTGCAAAGCACCGCGGGTAAGCGACCATGACCCCCTGTCTGCCACCTGTGTTACCTGTGTTGTGTCAGATTCTTTACCGAAGTCTCTGAGAAGCACTTCCTTGAATCATAATTATCTTTGTATGATTGTCAGCGAATCAACCAAACACTGGTATTCTGAACTGCTACCATGTGTTTGATGTAGGGTATAACAGGTCTGCAAGCACCTGAAGAGTTATCTGCATTAATTTGTGTATTTTTTTCTCCGCTGCAGAACCACACGAGGCTCGGATGTACTGCATGTGTTCGGCTTTGACTGCTTCTACCTTTTCATCCACTCGTTCATACATGGAAGTACGGTGGTGAGAGTGCTACGCTTCCTGCTCACGCTTCTGGACGATCCGCACCTAGCCACGCTCTTCAAGGAAGGCTCAGCGTGCAGCTTGCCTGAGTTGAGTACGGCCCTTAAGCAGGACTCCTTCAACCTGTACCTACCTGAAACGGTGAGACATAACCCCATGTCTTGTTGTTTAATGATTGACCCTGCTTCCTGCTTTGCTGCTTTGCTGCTTTCTCTACTTGTCGTATGAGTACCTATATACATGAAATGAGATTGATTCATTAGGGAGGTTTCGCTCTACGTAATTACGTATGAAAATCCGTATGTCGTACGCGCCGGGGAGCGAGGGCAACTTTCATACGTAAATCTCTCTACGGATTTCCGTAGGAAAGCTCTTTCCTACGTTGGGTCCTCCGTAGGACTTTTTGAAATATTTTTTTCGCATTTTCCGCATTTGTCCATGGCAATATTCAAGCCGCGCGAAACACAAGGTACACACACCGTACACCACGTGCATAATATCATGGAAAACGCGGTTTTGGTTCATGGTGCATACGGTGGGCGCATGCAGCCAACGCGTCTCCAAAGAAACAACGCATGTTTAGCAGTCTTGGAGAAATCACATAGAGCGAAACCCAACAGCTCTGATTTTTACGTATGAAAACTCCGTGCAGTTCATACGTTATTTTCATACGTAATTCCGTAGAGCGAAACCTCCCTATTGTTTATCTCACGGCACCTGTCACTCTCACTACGTTCAGATTCTTTTTCCTGACATTTGCACCATTCCTTCCGCAGATCAGTTTGTTGTGTGTTTTCACCTTGATGCTAACCCCCGCATACTCGTCTGCTGTTGGTACACCGAATGCTGCGGTCCCTTTCAAGAGTCTTCACTGGTCCTGCTGATGTGCAGTACTCTTGCACACTCCCCCCCCCCCCCCCCCTCCGCCAGGTGTGTTAGTAGTATAGGGCAGTAGGGGTTCTGGGACAGGTCAAAGGTCACGTTTGTCCCAGAACCCCTACTGCCCTATACTACTTGTGTTTTTTCGCTCGCACCCATTCTTGCTGACGTTGCATGTATCTGCTCTATGGTGATTGGGTTCCTGGTGCTGTTGCAGAGTGACAAGCGGACTACGTCTGACACACGGTCCGTCCGTGGCATCACAGCCGTGTCGACGGTTGCATCGGAGTGTGTGCGCCTCTGTCAGGTAAGCATCCTTGTCGGCAAACCAGGAAGGTGACTGGCCTTCTAACTGAGTGTTTTTGTCCAACTTTCAGGGTACTTGTACATGTGCTGCCAGCATCATATCATTCCACTTCTTGGTGCGGCAGAATCTGCTGTGCGTATAAATTCATGTGTGTGTGTGTGTGTGTGGGGGGGGGGGGGGGGGGATGTAGAGTCTGCATTGTCATTCTGTGCAGGCATCTGTGCCTTCCCCCTTCCTACTTGTGCTTGACCATTTCTCCCTTTTATGATCAGGTCCGGTGTGTATTTTGTCCCACTGTCCTCATGTCGGAGGGTGTTCTTTATTTGCCTTTGACGTTTGTTTGTTTTCCCGTTATTTTAGCTATTGGGCATTGCCAAGCAGTAACTGCAAGTGTTCTGGCTACTATATCGTGCCTTTCTCTGTGCCTCTAGGTTCCCATCATATTCCTTGGTCATTTTCTGAAGCGATCGATAGCGTCCTTAAGCGCAGTCTATCTAGAGCTGACAACCGAGTCTCTTAGAGAGTTCTTCAACGTGCCAAGTATTGAACCGTTCAAGTTCTTCAAGGAGAAACTTGATGCCAGTGCTCAGTCTCGCAAGTTGACGTTTAGTCTCCAGCAGGATAGCAGCGACTCTGGGCCTGCTTTTGGCGGTGTGTTGCCCAACGCTCACCTGGTCAATCTCCGCTATGACACGCTGCTGATCATCTTCAACTTGTGGAGGAGCATGTTGAATGCTGTGAGTACAAGCTTGTTTGCCGGTGGATATTTCGTTTAGATGATGGTGCAGATTATTGTTGTGCACCTGTAACTAAAATGACTGCCTAAGGGAATTGATTGCGGGTAGAACTCATGGACTGATCATATGTGCATGTTTAATATCTTGTAGCCTTTAACCAGTAGTAGGATTAGCTGTGCCCATCAACCCCTCAAAATGACAGTTTATATTTTTCTATTGGCTGCTTCGTTGCTCTATAGGCAAGTTCGATGGATGTGTCATTCATCGAACCATCAAACCTGTCTGCATTGATCAAGTTTGTGACGTCCATCTACATCCAGTCACCGGAGATGGCCAAGAAGATGCTGGAGAAGGAGTTCTGGTCAGCGCTGGTCAGCTGTCTCATCCCTTCTCCTGTGAAATCGGTAGGTGCCCACATCGTTTTACTAATAAAGAGGACTATTACTGTAGCAGGGTGTATTCATTGTATCCGGCGACACTAGTCCTGGCCACTGGGTTCGTTGAGGCTGCCTGGTGAATGTCTGCTGCTGCTGCTGTACAGGAAAACCTGACCACTCATTGTTCGATGTGTCATGAACTTTGAACAATGGCTGTCCCTGAAACCAGGTAGTCTCTCTCTGTTTTGAACGCATTCGGTGCCACAAAAAGGTCAACAAGACCAGGTAGTCACTGGAAAACTGCTACCCTCTTGGCTAGGGTTAACCCTTTATGTACTGAAAAAATTGTACACAGACTGAATTTGATCTCGACTCACCTCAAATTCTATAGTTATCTGGGTCATAACTTTAGTCTCCTTTTGACGATTTTTTCAATCTTGGGCTTCCTGGAAAGCTCGTCGCAAGAGGAACACATTGCGCCCACGCTTGCCACCACGAAGGTCAAAACGCCAGCGCTACAGCCCAGCGTCTTAGCTGCAACGCCAATATTCCGACAGAAGTCGTCTTGCATCAGCCATTTCGCTCTCCTTGCTCGTAACAACTAACTGTTACTTCAAAAAAATTCACAAACTGCCATGAGTCCGTTTACCATTTTGAACGTGTTTCTACGTCACTGCATGCCCAGAATGATGGGGAAATCCCTCATTCAAATTTGCGCGAGCGGCTATTGAGCGACATTTGCCGCGATTCGACTTTCGAGCTTCGTAACTCTGGAACCACACATCGGAGCGCTTCGGCGATTGTTTCAATGGACAGCTGGGAGTTTTCTCTTTGACCTACATATTTTAGTTTTCGGATATAACCCAGGAACGACTGAGTTACGATCGATTGAAATTTTGAAAAGTTTCGATCCCAGGGGATCGAAAGTTGTACAGTCCGTACACAAAGGGTTAACGTTCTCATGTTTGATACCATAATGGTGTACAGCAGTGCGTTCTTGGAGATAGCTGAGAATGCAATATACGTTGTCTGGGTTTAGTGGATTTCTGCATGCAAGTCATCCCCTGGTTTGATGCATTTACCCTAGCTCCAAGCCTGTTCTGGAATTGCTGGTACTTAGCTCAGAATGGCACTACAATGAGCATTATTTTGTTGTTAACTGGGGACCTCTTGGGGCGGAGGACCATCTCGTGCTTCAGATTCTGTTTTTTGTTTGTTTGCTGAACCATAGTTTGCTGTATTCTCGTTACCTGCAGTCAATTCATACAGCTACAGGCCACAAGTACAATCAGCAGTGCCACTCGCATCCCACTGTGTCTTCGAACCCGGCGTGCGACGACTTGCTCCAGCTCCTTTCACTCATCATCTTGGACAGCTTTCTGATCAGGCACGACGTGTCCCTTCTTATCGATGTCGTTGATGTAAGTGATGTTGCTATATTAGGGTAGATTCCTCCAGGACCAGTATCCTTCTCTGCAATAGTCTGCGAGGTCAAGTTGTTAATTCTTCAGTAAGGTTGGCCATATGCGTTTTAGTTCATGTACTTGAACAAATCATGTACTTCATCACTGTGCTTATGCCTGCGTTTGGTTAATCTGGCATGCCATCACTCTTGGTCCAGAAAAGGATCACTTCAAGGTCTGCCGTGCTCTCTTATGTCTGTGTTGAGGCTGTGTGGTTCCCCTGAAATGGTTTGGCTTCTTTTGTGTTGTGTTGTGTGTGTGTATGCAGCTCTTGACACTGTTATGTTGGACCGAGGACCAAGCACAGGAAGCGCAGACCATGCTGCTACGCGTTCTCATGTCGTCGCTGCAGAGGCTCTGCCCACTGCTACCCGGTTCTCCGTTCCTGCGGCAGAAGCACCGCAGTATATTCAAGGAGAAGACCACGCTGGCACTTGTGCAGTTCTGCGGCCTGATCTGTGACTATCTGACTAAAGGTAACGCTGCTCTTCATGTGCGTGATGGCTCAGGTACACCATAAGAGACGCTGTGTTGTGGCAACATTGTTCTCATTCCTTTTCCAATAAGTAAGAAGCAGTGGTATGTGCCCTGCTGTGCCATCACGCAACGTTACTATTTTTACTTGAGAAGCTGAACACTGTCACACATTGCGCCACAGGAGCGTGTAGTGTTTGAATCTGCCGGCTTTCCACTGCTTCTTGTAACCTGACTCGAGCTTCGGTGTCGCAGTACATTGGCGTGCGTTTAAGTAGTTTGTGCTGATGGCATCTCTGTATTGGTTGTACTGCACAGGTCTATTTGAAGGCAGTCCGACAGCATGCTACCGCTTCTTCGTGGGCATTGTATATGACTGCGTCCCGACCAGTAAGTTGTTACCACTCAATACTCGATCCCATTGCAGTTTTCTGCCAGCCATATCTGGAATTTCATCAGTCACCAGATGTGTCATTGTTGGAGAAAGGCACTGTTCAATGGCATTGTACTCTATCTGGAGCTGATCTGGAATTGATCTGCAGCTGATCCTCGCCTGATCTAGAACTAATCTGCTCAATCTACTCACAGTAGCACTTACGCATGCTGTTTATGACTTTCTGTGCTCCTACCTACCTCTTGACCCCTCGACTCTCAGCTGCATCCAGAATAGGGCTGCTCCGCCATCAGTAGGTCAGAATGACTGGCTGCTAGGCCAGACACATTCTTTGCATTTGAACTTTCAGCTGCAGAGCATTGCTAGCTCTGTCGCTAAATCGCACTTCACCTGTTTGTTTTGTTCTTGTTTGTGTGCAGCACCTCACTGCAAGGCAATCCTACAGATATTGTCGGAGCTCATTCTCACCGAGTTGAAGAAGGCGTTGGGCGGAAGGCAAGGTAAGAGTCACACTCAGTGTTTGCAAACCGAGTGCGTGTAGCATGTAGTCTTGTAGACAGGTACATACGCTTTCTAGTTACTGCTGTCAGTTACATCAAGAGCCCATAAACAAACACTAGTATATAAACTGTGGTCTCTAGTCTATGGGCCAGTTTCATGTCGCTGCTATCATGACATCGTGCAGCTACATCTGGTGAAGACCATACTTTCCCTGTGATTTTTGAAACCAGCTCTGTACGGAACTGAAGTTCATGCACGCACAATTTAGACATTGCGTTGGTACTTGAACTAATCATGCAGAAATGGGCATACTGGTACAAAGGACTGTAGGTCTGAATGCATGAGTACAAGGCTTGATGCAGACAAGTTAGTTATGTAATGAAGGCAACACGACGCACACTGGCCCATCGCCTCATTTTCGTACTCTTGGTTCTGAATCTTGGTAACATGTTGGATGACGGCTTGCAGGGTCAATGCCACACATTTCCCTTTTCATGTTACTTAGTGTGATAGGGTGAAGGTGAACACTTGTTCCACAAGGCTCCCTGTCTTATTTTGTCGCTTTCTTAGCTTGATAGTTCTGTAAGTTCACACTATGTACTGCTTGTGTTGTTTTGTTTTGCCACTCGTGGCATCGTCACTGCAGAACAAGCGCAGATTGCTAACTTGTTGTACTCGGTACGGCAAGACCAGGTGATGGTGATGCTGTCATCCATTATTGATGCTTCCCATGTGATGGCCTATCTGTACATACTGCCAAGGCTTGCGTACCCAGCCTTCTCTGAGCCCTCGAGTAAGTACATGTTTCCATTCCCCTGCATTCTTCATGGCATTCTTGGTCGTCAGGCAGTCATGGTGTTGGCCCACAGTCGAACGGGATGTTTGGATTGCACCATTGCCACATTGACTTTTCACCCGTTTCAAAGTGCAGGCAGCAATGATGCGGTAATGATCAGTTGTTATGTTCTCACCCTGCGTATTAGGCCACACGTTTTTACTTCTATGTTTCTCGTCACCTGAAAATCTAAAAACGTATGCGAGAGGTGGAAAAAAATAAAAAATGACCGAAAAATAATAAAAAGTTTATTAGACCTTTGTTCACACTAAAATCCACCAATACACCATGCAAAATAGCATCCATAGTTAGCAACTAGTATGTGGTAGGAGCTTCTGTCACAATCTGTGCATGTGCAGCTAGATTGCGCACAAATAATGCCGTCCTTGCATCATGTGTTGCGCAGGCCAGGCCACATTATGTACATGTGCATGAGTGTGCTGGTCCCCACATGCACAGTCAGTGCAGCACAGTTTTTTTTTCTTTTTTTCTTCCAGACTCCTGAATCGTAGGCGCGCGGGTGACAAGAAACATAGAAATAAAAAGTGTAGCCTTAAACATGTATTGTGTCCGGCTGGATTGCTTGCGTTCCGATTCTTCAGATTCTGGTTCACCGCCATCTTCACTTACCTACCTGCGGGCAAGAAGTATGAGTGTTCAAGAAGATACCATCAGCCTCGCGTCTATGTCCAAATCTGTGTCAAGTGAAGTCACTGAAGCAGCTCAGGAGGTTTGGATCAGCTTCACTACCTGGATGTATGAGGTAATATTGCCACTACATGTACGAGTACCATGCTATTGACCGAACATGTATGTTGATAGGAGTGAATCTGAGCATCCCGTTGCACACACTTATGGGCACCGCTCGGGCCTTTACACTCATGCACTACTGCCTTGTTATTGCTCGGAGCTTCAAGGAATTCCGCCAGTTTTTGTCAATAATAAATCTGTGTTTTAGACTACCTCTTTGCCGTAGATATCTGGCGGAGGGGCCATGCGGATAGATGGATTTATCTTACTAGAACATGCATACGTTCATGTGTGCCTTGTGCTTTGGGCTGGTTTCATGCAGGACTTGTCTTCTCACTTCTCGTTCACCTTTCCTCATCCAAGCAAGTTTGCAGCTTCTGAGTAAGTGATGTTGTACAACAGCTGCCTTGCTAGGTTTTCTGTACGATTTGCAAGAATAACACGCGTCATATCAGCCTGGTATAGTGCTGGATGCAATGCACTCTTTTACAGCTCTGGCATGCAAGGTTCAAGCGCATGTCCTTTCGACGGGAGCAGCTTGGTCTGCGTGCCAACTCAAAGGCAATGTGTTCCATTTGCAGCTGCTGGCATGCTCGGCATAGGTGGAGCTTTGCGCACACAAGAGCTGAGCAGACGTGGTTTGCACCATACCAGCCACACAATTAGTTTGTCAGTGTGGGTTGCGCAGTATGCATGGTATGCACTGTATGACCTTTTTCCTCCAAGTACTGTACATCCTGGTGTGTACGGTAGCAGCAGATATCTGCACGTGCGGTGCCACTCGTAAATGCAGATCTCAGGCATGGGGGTAGCAACTGATATCTGTACAAGCGGTACCAACTGTGAGTGAAGATGTCAAGTATGGTAGCACCCGTGGGCGAGTTCGATACTCCGTTTATCGTATCCTAACTTTTTACCTCATTGTTCACTACTAGTATTTCTATTATTGCCTTCTAAACTTTGCCTTTGCTTGGCGTGCCAATATGCGATTTTGACGTGTTCACTGGAGCTGAGAGTGCATTGCCGGGGAAATAAGGCACACTCTTTGAAGCCGTTTGCTGTCTCCATGGGTGCAGTCATGTGGCATACGGTAAAGCGTGGTACAATGCTGTAGCACAGTAAAAACTAGTTCCTCCCCCTCCCCGTCACCCACTTGAATCTGCGTACTTAATTAAGTGTACCTTTTAGTTCAGTTACAAATCTCGGTTCTCGCCTACCCTTCTCTCTTCCCTGTCTGTTTGTTGATGTGTACTGCAGACCGACATGTCAAGATGAGTTCCAGGACTTGATGTGAGTAGGCAACGCTGACACTGCGTTATTTGATCACTTCTGTCTGCATCAGATGATAAACTGGTCACGCTCAATGGCTGACTGTTTGCTTGCTTACCGTCAAGCCGCAATCTGTAAAGGAGCATCCGAAAATTTGAAGTGCTCATGACAACCACATTCTTCTTTTCTAATTCTCAATCTAGGTGAACTCCGAATGAACCGTACTGCGTCATTGTTTGTCAAATTCATCCTTGCTTGCCTCAGGGTTGTGGCACATATGCTAAGTAGGCAATGAGGCTACATGGGCTGGACTGGCATTCGGTGCGGTGACTTGTACACTGTGCAGGATTCTCATGCATCTCTTTTTTCCCCTTGCCTTATGCTCTAATCATTGTTGCAGTGACCGGACAACTGAGAAGACGAAAAAAGCGTGGAACAACTTCTGCCGAGGGCCTGCAGACAAGAAAGCTAATCAGGTAAAAGAAAGTGTGTGTGTGTGTGTGTGTATGTGTGTGTGAGTGTGTGTGTGTGTGTGTGTGTGTGTAATCGTGTATGTGTGTAAGTGTGTATGTGTGTAAGTGTGTATGTGTATGTATATGTCTGTATGTATATGTGTGTGCGTGTATGTGTCCGAGAAGCTTCAACCAACACTGGGATGTCAAATTCTCGTTTGCGGTGCATGCACCGGACTTGGGCCTAGTCTGCCGAGTAATGTGCGGCAAGTTTGCCTTGTGTGCGGATGATTTGATTGGCCAGGTTCAAAGTTTCTTTTCGCTTCTTGAGGGCTACATGCAGTTCTGAACTACTGTCGAGATTGCTTCCCGCTGTCAACATGTAATGCCAGAACTTCAGGGTTCGATTCAATCTAGAGGCGATTTAGTTGACCTGAGAATATATCTTAGTCGTGTTTAGTACTTACAAGATCTTTACGAGTGCCTGATGTGTGGCATTGTGTGCAATGTTCTTCTTTGCTACTATTTTGGTGGTGGTGGTGGTGGTGCTGCCGCTGCTACAGAAAAAGAGCCTAATGCTGTCACCACGTTCTTCCAAGCAGTCTAATGTGTTCATGAATTTCAAGGCCGAAATGACGACGTGTGATGTAAGTGTCTGTGTTTAGTGAGACCCTGGCCCTGTATTGCCTGTCAGCTATTACCAATCAGCACTACGTTGTTTAGACTAGAGCGCACTTTTTTAAGGAGAGCTTCTCATGGTGATCAATCTTGTCAGCTGACATCTAGACTAGGAGTTGTTATCATTGTCAGTGTCCTGAGTTTGTAAGTGCGGTGCGACGATTGTATTGTTTTCGTAAAGGTCTTCCTTGCCGCCACATATGCGCATCTGTTATTGACAGAGAAAGTAGCATACCAGTATACTTATACCTATGCTGGGTGCTTCCCATTAGGGCTGCCCATAAGTTTTGAGCATGCAAGTAGGCGAAAGCAGCATCTGACCATTCGGAGCCGTTTAGTTGTAGTGGAGCATATCCAGGGTGGCGTCGACTCTGTAAGTAGCTGTCCGATTATGAGGACCGCCTGTGGGTAGCATATGCCTGGGCTCGATTACACCAACCTGTGTACGCCGTAGGCTAGTACTGGTACAGCGAGGGTGGTGGCAGCTGGGCAACAGTACTCATCCCTGGCCATGCATAGTCATGTGCTTAGCAGTGTATCTAGCAAGCTGCGTCCCCCCCCCCCCCCCCATCCATGCATAGCTATGAATCCGTCACGGTGAGCACAGGCGCTGATCCTTTTTCATATTGCACAACATCTACACTGTGCAATATACCCTGTACATGATATATGTATTGTAAAAGCCATTATTCTAACGAGGCGCATATATAACGATTCCCCAAAATTGACTGGTTTACGTGTACCAAAGGTAACGATTCTCACTCATTCTCAACGCTCAATAGGACAGTATATGTATCGATTTCTGTATAACGATTTCTATTTTAACGACAGATTTCTCCTCGTTAACTCGTTAGAGTTAGCACTTCGTTATATTATATGGCTTTTACAGTATTGTGCGTTTTGTCGCTGCTCCGTGTTTTGTTTGTCTGACGTGCAGCAATATGTGAATAACAAGTCATTTGACATCGGAATCTCTATCAAGAAAGCCGTGGAAGCAGTGTGTCGGCAAAATGCCATGGTAAGTTGCTTGTGCACAACGTGCTTCAGAGACACTCTACTGCCCTGAGCGATGAGATGAAGCAGATTGTTCCCCGGACATTGCCTGCCCAATGACCTTTCTGTGGATGGTGAAATGTCAGTGGAAGTGCCTCTTAAACCATGCTTTATCAGGAGCTTGATTCTCACAAGCTGGTTATGTGTTTTATTGTATTCGCTCCACTCTCAGTCCTCAGCACAGCGCCAGATTACGGCGCAGACCAACTGGTTGGCTCTCGAGACAGAGCTACACGGTGATGGTGGGCTGTGGGGACCTGCAGGCGAGTCCAAGATGAAGAAATGGCAGCTGAACACGCTTTGCGAAGGTTGGTTGTGCTGCTGTCACTGTAAACTGCGTGTGTATCTTGATAGGCAATGCAGTCACCGTGTCTTTACAGTGTTTGTTGCGATAACTACCCCTTTCATACGCTTACATGACACGAGATTGCAAGAAAAACCGTCATGATCAATTTCACCCATTTGAGAGCGAATGCTGAGGATATTCCCGGAGCATGTTGGGCTAAGGCATATTGTAAGATTCTGTGACCACTGGCATGTACAGTACTTCTCTGCTTTGCGCTAAGCCTGTGTAGCCAGGATGAAGCCAGGGTGACGCAAGCCTGCTATTGCTGTTCGTGTTCCGGTGTGTGTTGCTGTTCGTGTTCCGGTGATATTCACCTGCAGGTCCGTGTCGCATGCGCAAGAAGCTGTGCGAGAACACCAACTTCTACCTGAACTACCCTTCACACGAGGGCGAGGACGAGGAAGAAAAACAGCCTGTAAGTCTGGGACGCGCTGGCAACTGACCTTGTTTATGTATGTCACGCGGAACGAGATATTGCATTAGCCAAGGCATGTGCACTGCCATCTGTTTTTGATTGCAACACCACTGACAAAATAGTTGGGTAGCTCACTCTGGTCATTCGGGAGTGTGTATGATAGGTTCCCACTTTGAAACAGGCTGGATTCCACACCAGTTCATGCAGTTGGATCAGGAATGCTTGGATCGTCCACCTTCCCCTCCCCTCCTCCCCTGCTAGGGCTGGGTGTACGTGTGAAATTTCTGCCTGGGTTGAAGCTCTGTACCGTTTGAAAAAAGAGGTGGTTGTGTACACGAAGAGGTTTGACCGAGGAGAATACTAGTATGCCGACAATGGTCTACGGTATGTCCCGTGCCCTGTATAGCTGTCAGACTAATTTGGCGGCAAATTTGTTTTAATACTGTGCAATTCTGGCGGCAAATATGCATTTAAATGGGGTGCTTTGTTGACCTTTTCCTTGGTTTGACCCCCCCCCCCCCCCCTCATGGGAGGATTGAAATCAACCCAGGGCAAATGCATTGCATCAAGTAAATGCCTCAGTCGAGCTCTGTTCATTGCTAGTTGAACACAACCTGGATTGAAACTTCTCATGTAAACCCAGCCCATTGTTGGATATCTGATCTCCGGTGCTAATATACAAGCGTGTTGCCTGAGTGGCAATTTGGGACATCGCCTCACAGTATGTTTGGGACTGAGACGTGGGGTCACTAGTGAGTGATGATGACTTGCTTCTACTCTCTGCTGATCTGTACCAATCCCAGCTGTCCAAGAAACAGGCGGCCATGAGCTATGACAGCGTTGCACTGCACAAGTCCATCGTCAGCCCGATAGGCACAGAGACCAACCTCCGGAATCTGGTGATGCATCGGACGTCCTTTCACAGAGGGAGCTCCAGCACCACTTCTCCTGAAGAGGTCACGGAAGAAGCAGATGACACCATATCAGAACACAGTGCTGAATGTGAGTGCCAATCCGTGGTTTTCCTTTTTTACCATTCCTCATTCACCGTCTTTGTTGCTAATCACAAGTCTATAATATTAATACATTCTCGCTGGCCTCAAGCGAAGGTCCCTGGTTCGAGTTCTGGTGGTGACAGTCCATTTTTTCTTCAGACTTTTTCCTTTTCCATTCCCTCAACCTATGACAACTCTCAGCCATCAGTATTTTTTATTACAGCAATCAGCAGGATCAGCAAAGTGGTCATTGGACGCAGTATTTAACAAGAATAAATTTAATGGTGGTTTAGCGCGTGCGCTAAGCCCTGTTAACGAACGTGGAACACCTACCACTCATACTTAGTCTGATGATCATGCATCTGATTATGATGTCATTGCTATACATGCGCATGCGCAGCGCGCGCCACTCTCCCACGCGTGCTTTCCAAATCTTGCTTTAGAGAGAGAGCAAGAGAAAAGAGAGACTCCTTTGTCACATTTGCTTTCCGACGACTTGACTGTTCACTGGTTTGTCCGTCAGTTGTCAATTTTCGCCATTTTCCTGCCTCAACGGACATGCCAAGAACACGGAGCACCTCACGGGGTGCAAGCGCTGCTGGCACTGACGCCGACGATCCCCCAGCTCCCTACCCGTATCCGCAGCGGGCTGTGAATTCTGCGAATTCTCAAGACCATCGGAGAGCGAGGTCCCGTGTGATCCATGCTCATGGGCACATTTCAGCCAACGCGGACCAGGTGACTTCTCCTGCGCCGTCACAACCAGCTCCTTTCACCCTGAGCGACCTGACTGGTGTTATCCAGCCCCTCCTGGAGCGCGTGGAGCGCTTGGAATCCAACGTCGTCGCTCCTACCACCTCGCCCATTGCCGCCAGCACCAGCATCAGCTCCTCTGCCGCTGGGGCAGCCTTCCCCGATGCACTTGTGACTTGGGTTGCGCGGCCGGCTCTCCAGGACTCCCGGTCATCCCTCCACGGCTGCGGGAACGTATCACACGAGGTGAGTTTGTCGAATTTGGGGACTTGTTGCCTGAAGCCATGTCCGGCAGTAGTGATGTCCTGCAGTTGTCGTTGGTGAACGGCAGGTCCGTTGAGCTGGTGCAGAGCTCGTCCACTCCCCAGCCCTCCAAGCGCCGAGTCCATGACTTGGCGACGTGGTTAGAGGCCTTCACCTTGTTCACCAGAGTCCTGGTCGATGCGTCGCCGGACCAAGCCCCAGATTTGCTGGCGTACCAAGCCACCATCATCGAGGCCAACAACAATTATCTGACCGACGCGTGGCTGACCTATGACCGTCGTTTCCGTGCTGGTCTTGCTGCTATGCCGCACCTGTATTCCTGGCATCAACTGGTCCCTAACCTCTGGCAGTCCTGCTTCACGACCCGCGGGCGCCCTATCTGCTCGCGTTCTCTCGTGCACCCATCTCCAGTCCTGCATTGCCCCTTTCGTGGAGGGCTCCCTCTTGCGCAGCACGCAGGCGGGAGCCAGTCAGCCACCAGCCCAGCTCCTCGTCTCGATGGCCGCCAGATCTGCCGGAATTACAACAACGGCGCCTGCACATACCCGTCCTGCATACGGGCCCATGTCTGTCTGTCATGCCGCGGCAAACACCCAAAGAAGACTTGCACCCGAGCGGCCTCTCAGTCTTCCCAGTGACGTCGTCACTCCAGTCAACGTGCCTCGGCTAACTGCACTGCTAGCTGCTCACCCTGATGCCCTGTTTCGTGATTATGTATGTGCTGGCATGTTTAACGGTTTCTCGGTTGGTCACACCACTCCTCTGGTGTCATGCATTCAATCTGTCAATCATCCGTCTAGTCTCTGCAAAAAACAATTTGTCACCCTGTATCTACAGTCTTGTTGCGATGCTGGGGAAACAGCTGGTCCGCTTGCTGAGCCGCCATATCAGTTGTTTCAAACCTCGGGTTTGGGCCTGATCCCAAAATCCGATGGCAAATTTCGCCTCATCCATGACCTATCCTCCCCCACTGGCTGCAGTGTCAATGATGGTATTTCCCGGGAGTCATTCAGCTAGGAGTATGACACTGTCGATTCGGCTATCTCCTATATCATGAAGTTAGGCCGTGGTTGCTACCTGACCAAAGTGGACATTCGAAACGCCTTCCGATTATGCCCTGTTGCCCCCTCTGACTGGCACTTGTTGGGTATCTCTTGGGATGGTCGTTACTATTTTCGGTCAGCTCCGTACATATTTGACAAGTTTGCATCTGCCCTTCACTGGGTTCTGGAAGACACATGCTGCCTTCCCCATCTCATTCATTATCTGGATGACTTCCTGAATGTATCGCCTCCCAGTCCTCCTCTTGCCCAGCACCAGAAGTCACTACTGCTCGACCTGTTTGCATATTTACAGGTCCCAGTTGCACCTGAGAAGGTTGATGGCCCCTCTACCGTTCTCACCTTCCTGGGCTTAGAGCTGGACACAATGGCTCTGGAGATCCGCCTTCCACCCTCCAAGCTGTCTAAGCTATCTACCACCGTGTCGGCCCTCGTCCAATCCGGCCGGGTTCAGAAACGCGACCTCGCCTCCGTATTGGGCAAACTCTCGTTCGCGTCCAGAGCTGTACCAGCTGGTCGCACATTCCTGAGACGCCTGCACGACCTGGACAGAGCAACTCGATCAACACCATTGCACCAATGGCTGCGCATTTCGGCATTGGCAATGGCAGACCTGTTGTGGTGGGCAGAGGCCCTGACCATATGGAATGGGAAGTCATTCTTCCTTGTGGATGAGTGGACGCCAGCCCCCGACATGCAACTACAGACTGATGCCAGCGGCACTCACGGTTATGGTGCCTTCTACAACGGTCGGTGGCTGAGAGGAGAGAGCAGCAGCCGAGCCAGATCAGCCAGTCTTGCCAACTCTCCGTTGACAGACTCCGTGCTACAGCTAGCAGCACTGGCAATAGCACCATCCTCCCGCCGGACGTATTCTACCGCCGAGACCCGCTACTTCCAGTTCTGCCAAGTGCATGCCTGCAACCCATTGCCAGGCGACGACTATACTTTGTGCTATTTTGCTGCCGAGTTGTTCAGGACTCTTCAGCCTCGATCTGTCCGTGTCTACATGTCGGCAATCCGCAACCTTCATGTGAAACTTGGCTTTGCTTACCCGTCGGGCCCAACAACTCTCCTCGCTAGTGTCCTGCGGGGCATCGACACAGCGTCATCGTCTGCCGATAACCACTCCACTTCTCAGGGAGATCTGCCGGCATGTTGCCGTTCAACGCATGCGGCACCCTCACGACAAGGCCATGCTAAGGGCAGCTTTTCCCTTGGCGTTTCATGGGTTCTTCCGTTGTGGAGAACTGACTGCTGGCCTGAGGCGATGTGATGTGACGATCAGTACTGACCAGCGGTCGTTATCGGTAAACGTGCGCTCATCTAAGACGGACTCCAACAGCACGGGCCACACAGTATTGGTTGGAGCCAGCACAGACGCACTGATCTGCCCAGTGCAGGCCATGGCAAACTACCTGGCGTTTCGCCCCGGCGGCGACCATCTGTTCACTTACGCTAATGGCCAGCCGCTTACAAGAAATGCAGTGTCCTCTGAACTGCGCAACCTGCTGCCACTCTGTGGGGTCACGGACCCGAGTGCATATGCCAGTCACCCGGATTGGCGCCGCAACATCAGCGGCCATGGCAGGTGTCCCCGAACACATCATCCGCATCATGGGTAGATGGCGCAGTGATGCGGTCCACCGCTACATCCGGGCTGCTACAGCTGACACCCTGCGAGTGTCACGTCAATTAGCTGCAGTTCAAAGTCATCAATGGTAGCTGCGGGTTAGTGACCACATTGCGCCTGAACTGCTTAGCTTTAGCTTTACATTGCTGCTGTCAGTACAGCACAATACACCAATCGTATTTCATTATTACTCTCATGCCATATTGGGGATATTGGGAACGGGCAGTCTATCTCCGCAGCTGGCTCATTTCAATCACTACCGGTCGCAGCTCCTGCCCACGGCAGGTCGACCGTCTCTCGTTCACACTCTGTGTGCTCCAGGTAACAGCTCCTGCGCAGAGCAGGCCGACCTGTCTGTCTCTCTCTCTCACACACACTCTGTGTGCTCCAGGTCACAGCTCCTGCGCAGAGCAGGCCGACCTGTCTGTCTCTCTCTTTCACACACACTATGTGTGCACCGGGTCACAGCTCCTGCGCAGAGCAGGCCGACCTGTCTGTCTCTCTCTCTCACACACACTATGTGTGCACCGGGTCACAGCTCCTGCGCAGAGCAGGCCGACCTGTCTTTCTCATGCACGCCAGCTGCTCCGCCCAATATCCCTGATATGCCAACCAGAAAACAATGTGTTCTGAGCCGGGTGCATGCCTGTATGTGGAGAGTGCGTTAATGGTGGTTTAGCGCGTGCGCTAAGCCCTGTTAACGAACGTGGAACACCTACCACTCATACTTAGTCTGATGATCATGCATCTGATTATGATGTCATTGCTATACATGCGCATGCGCAGCGCGCGCCACTCTCCCACGCGTGCTTTCCAAATCTTGCTTTAGAGAGAGAGCAAGAGAAAAGAGAGACTCCTTTGTCACATTTGCTTTCCGACGACTTGACTGTTCACTGGTTTGTCCGTCAGTTGTCAATTTTCCCCTTCCCTCCCAACCCCATTCGACTGGGGATCACTATCTCTCCGTCACTGTCACCATAATTTCCTCAATAACAGTGTCAGTACAACTCTTGTCAATATACTTATATCGGGTGAGGGCAGTCTATCTCCGCAGCTGGCTCATTTCAATCACTACCGGTCGCAGCTCCTGCCCACGGCAGGCCGACCGTCTCTCGTTCACACTCTGTGTGCTCCAGGTAACAGCTCCTGCGCAGAGCAGGCCGACCTGTCTGTCTCTCTCTCTCACACACACTCTGTGTGCTCCAGGTCACAGCTCCTGCGCAGAGCAGGCCGACCTGTCTGTCTCTCTCTCTCACACACACTATGTGTGCACCGGGTCACAGCTCCTGCGCAGAGCAGGCCGACCTGTCTGTCTCTCTCTCTCACACACACTATGTGTGCACCGGGTCACAGCTCCTGCGCAGAGCAGGCCGACCTGTCTTTCTCATGCACGCCAGCTGCTCCGCCCAATATCCCTGATATGCCAACCAGAAAACAATGTGTTCTGAGCCGGGTGCATGCCTGTATGTGGAGAGTGCGTTAACAAGAATAAAATATGGATAATGAAACTTCCTATTCACAAGCATTTTTCTGGAGTAAAGGAATGAAACAGTATCACACCACCTTGCTGAGTTTCTAATCGCTTCCGCTTGGCTGTGCTATTCTTGTTTGTTTCTCCTAACTCTACACCAGCTTTCTTCCAGAGTTCTCCTCTACCCAGTCCAGACTCGCTACCAGCCGGATCACAATCTGTGAGTATGCAGACGTAATCAGCTCTAGCATGAAGGGTTTACCGCAAGCCTGTCCGAGACCGGTGTGTTCATGTGCGGGTCAAGAAGCTTTGGGATGTTGCTCTAGAACGCTGATCCCCTCGTGGAGAGCTTTTGTGAGGAACTGACTCTGCATGGGTGTGCATGATCCCCCCCCCCCCCCCCCCCCCCCCCCGCCTGCAGTAACCACTCACAACTCCACAGGCCCACACTTCGTGTACACACGGCTCCCAGTAACGTGTGGGTATGGTATAGCTGTATTGTTTAAGTTGGTGCTTACAAAGGATGTACTCAGTGTGCTGAAAGTGTTTGAATGCCACAAGGACAGAGCTCAGTGCAACAGAACAGTGCGCAAGAGGCTACACTGATTATTTCACTATGTACCTGACACTCAGAGTAAAAACTAGAATAGATTGATGTTTCAATCAGTGTCAATATTTTTCATAACGAAACTCTCCTTGACCCACCCACCCACCCATAAACGAAAAAGTTTCGTTGGACGGCCCCATAGCACATAAATAGCTGAGTCACTGAGTTGGTTTGCAGCCAGTGGATTGGCTCTCAACTTTGTCTTATTTTCTTGGAACATTGAACTGTGGGACTGTTGTGATGGTGTGTGTGTGTTAATTTGCTGACTATCTCTGTTTGTTTGCATAGGGTGTGCTGAAGATGCTGGACGCTGAGATTCTGGGCAGCTACCCGTGTGTTCTGGTGGAGGGGCTGGATGTGATCGAGGGTCACTTTGCGTTCTGCGGCTCTTCGTTCTACATCCTACGCGGTGTTGGTCTTGATGTGGCCAAGGACACGCTACCAGAGTATGTCATGCCTAGAGCAAAGACTTTTTTTCTGTCGCCGCGCATCAACCACACACATACACACACACGCGCGCGCACGCACGCACACCATTGGTCAGGTGGAAGAATCCTTGAAAAAGGCTTTCATTGCCAGTTTATGGATACTTGAACCTGGCCAATGGTATGTGTGTGTGTGTGTTTTACTGATTGCATTCCTATATTTCTAGCCTCCACGAAAACTTTTCAATTATTGTAGAAGCTCATGTTTAGAATAGTGATGGCCTCGTGTTCAATGTATAGTCATTGTGACACTGGTGGCTAAAGCAGTAGGTCGTACTCAGTAGTCACTGTGTAGGTATGACAAGCGAGGGCTCGGCATTGCCCCTGCTTGGACAACTGTGTGCTGGCTATGCTGGATGTTTGAATTCTTTATTCTCACGATGGCACCATCGCCAAAAGGACATGTTGGAGTCGGTGTTGTCATGTTTGGACCTCCAATACGACTCCTGGTGTCTCCCAAGTCTCCTGGTCACTGAGTATCATTCTTGTGCTCTGCATTTTCTTTTCCACATCTTCACAGTGATCTCAAGGAATTGGCCGAGAGGCAGAAAGCTGCGCACAGAGAGCCCATCACAATCAGGTTGGTTGTTGGCGGCGGCTATATCTTCTGGTGTGCATTTAGCATTGCATGCACAGCAGCAAGATGGTTTCAATAGTTTGCCACAAGTAGACGGACTTCTACTGGTAGGATGTCCCCTCCCACTTATTAAACTCTGCATTATAGGTTTGTGTTTTGTGCATAGATGTTGTCACGAGGGACTGTAAGTAGTAGGTGTTCTTTTTCTAATACTCGTATTTTCTCTGTTATGCTCTGTCCATGCCCACAGCACGATGCACTATTATTACACGGAGGTGCGCGAGGTTTACGAGCGGCGCTTTCTCCTTCAGGTTAGTTCTCTGCATGTAGTGCAGCTGACTAGCTGTCTGCGTTGCTGTGATAGCAAGTACCGACTCGCAATGTGGCGTCATGGCAGACATCAACTGCTTGTGCAGTGCGTGTAGTGCCGGCATCCGCAAGTATTCTCACACACTCATTGTTCTCCGAAGTCCACTGTTCCTGATTTCAGTTCTTGCTGTGTCCGCATTGGCAGTGGATTTCTTTCTCAACCCACCCACCCACTCCACTATTGTCATCATCCTGTTTCCTGTTCTAGTTCTCTCCTGTCGGTATCCATTATCATACCGGCCTCGTGCGTTGCTTCTATGACTTGTATATCTAGTGTGTGTATCTAGACTACTAAAGTTCCACTGATCACTGCTGGAGGGGAAATGGTATTTTCAAAATTTGTGGACTGCCGCTGACACCTTCAATGTAGAATATTTGTTGAGATTGTTACTGCGTGTGTGTTTCTATTGTGATGATGTGTAGAACTGTGCCATGGAGGTGTTCCTGACAAATGGCCGCAATCATCTGTTGGCGTTTGGAAAGGTGGTTCGTGACATGGTGTACCAGAGGTAGGGAGATGCATTGCTTATGGATGTATGGATGTTATCAAATTCTTGAAGTATTTTAGCACAGAGGGAGTTATATTTGGGTCAGATTTGAGGAACCGAAGAGTAAGGTTGTTGTGTTGCTCAACTCTTTTTGAGAGAAAGTTTCATTGCTTCATCTTGGTGTGTAATGCTATGTTATTGATGACAGCCACACCATAGCTCAGTGGTTAGAGCATCGCTGGCCTCCAGTGAAGGTCCCTGGTTCGTGTCCTGGTGGTGACAGTCATGTTTTCAGACTTCTCCCTTTCCCAGTCCCTCAACCAGTGAATACAGTATCTTCATTTTAGTTCATTATAGGTGCCGATGTTGCTGCCTTCTTGCTGTGGATCATGAATGATGCCACAGCTACTAATTTCTCTATCATTTGCTCGCCTATAATATGTTCATTTGTCTCCTTTCTTTCCTGTCTCTTCTTCACAGACTGCTGAGTGTTAGCCATGGGATTCTGTCAAATCCTGATGAGTCTGTTTCAGGGATGAAGCAACGCTCGTCTGGGTATGTTTTGGAAGGGTTTCTTCACGCTTCATGTGATATACTGCACTTTGTTTATGACTGTGTGCATCTCTACAATGCTGTCAAGATGAACATTTGTGCCGTACAGCCTGCTGGTGTGAAAGCTTGGAATGGCTCGCATTTGTACCTGTACTAGTGCACATACCTCTGAAGTTATGATGCAACCCTGTGCTCTGTGAGGGAACTTTGTGCATGTGTGTGCAATGGCTTAATATATTTATCATGCTTGTGCACACGTGTGTATGTTTGTGTGTGTGTTTGTGTGGTCTGTCTGTCTGTCTGTCTGTCTGTCTGTCTGCCTACACCTACACAGTCTGCTAGGCAGTTTCCGGATGAAGTCTGTCACGGAAAGATGGCTGGTAGGTGACTTACGGGAGTGATCACTCAAGCAGCATCATGTCTTGATTTTTTCTTGGATACGCTAGTCAGTCAGTGTTTAGAAGAAACGCATTGTGTTGGTCTAGGCAATCTAGAGCGTGTTAGTTCCACATGCCCACTTTAGCCTTTTCTTTGCCAAGATTCCCAGTGCGACGACTATGACATAGCAAGACTTGATACTATGTCTGCGTTTTCTATCGTTGTTATCACAGCGGGACGAGATCAGTAATTTCCAGTACCTGATGCATCTCAACACGTTAGCGGGTCGTACCTACAATGACCTGATGCAGTATCCCATCTTTCCCTGGGTGCTGTCTGACTACACGAGTGAGGTGAGTGCAGTACTGTGGTGTACCTCCAGGCAGCCAATGTGGGCTGTGCATGCGGGCCAATAAGAGAGACCAGTGGAGCTCAATGAGTTGTAAATCAATGTCATTAATCCGGTCTATTCAACCACTGTCTTGTTTTAGTAGCCTTGCAATAGAGTTTTGTCACTGAGACACTCGCAGATCTCCTTACCGGGTACATGGTATATGTTCAAGTCTGGGGAAACCCCACCTCTTGTATCACTGGCAGTTATGCCTGTCGTAAAACGCTTGTCCAGTGCAGTATTCGGCGGCTGAGTGTCTCCTCGTGTGTGTGTGTGTGTGTGTGTGCCCACATCAGACTCTGGATCTAAACAACCCGGCAGTGTACCGAGACCTGTCTCAGCCAATGGGAGCACAGTCACCGTCACGCTTGGAACAGTTCAAGAAGCGCTACGTGGAGCTGACAGACCTAAGTAAGTATTGCTGGCATTGCGTGTGGTGATGTTCTTCTCTTTCACTATGGCTTCATTCTCTGTATGTCCGATGATCCTCGCTGTTGATCAAGCAACAAGAAAATAGCTCTCTTCACATACTTTAGACGATATCCTTTCATATCGTTTTTTTTCTGGGCCATAGCGAACTTCTAGGCTCTAAACGTGCCCTTGTATTCCTATTTGGTTCCCGGCATTACTGTACTTGATTTTTTCCTCTTTCAGTAAGCCAGTCCGGTGTTCCTGATGGCTTGACTTGGATGCCTTTCCTTTTCTCTTTTGTTTTGTAGACCACAAGCCCTACCTGTATGGTACTCACTACTCTTCAGCCATGATTGTTTCTTCATTCCTGATCCGGATGGAGCCATTCACGCAACACTTCCTAACCCTTCAGGTATGGAGGCAAAAACCTTTATCAGTCTGTGGCTGAATCAGAGGTCTGGTCTTTGGCACATGTGCAGTTAATGTGCCTCACTAGCCTTGGTTGGGACTGTGGTAGGGACTTGATTTAAAAACCTTGTGTAACTTAAAGTTTGCCGAGATAGAATCACGGCTCAATTTTTGTATAGTGACAGTTATGAATGGCCTAGCACGGAGATTATTGCAGGGAAAGAGTACAACTTTCTATTTGCCTTCTTTTTGTGTCTCCATGTATGCAGGGAGGTCAGTTTGACTTGCCCGACCGTATGTTTCACAGCATCAACGAGCAATGGCTGTCGGCATCCTCAGTCAACATGGCTGATGTCAAAGAGCTCATTCCAGAGTTCTTCTATCTACCTGACTTCCTGAAGAACAGCAACAAGTTCCGTTTGGGTACGACGTTTTAGCAGTGTTTGTCTTCTGTTTTCTTTCAACTACTCGCTTGTTTATTGTAGACTGCATATGGTATGCTCACATTAGTTGAGTTGCTCTTCATGAAGACTGCTGTTCTTTGTTTGTCCCTGCCTGTATGTGTTCCCTTCTCGCAGGCGTAAAGCAAAACGGATCTGTTCTGAACGATGTCATCTTGCCACCCTGGGCTAAAGGAGATCCGAACGAATTCATTCGCCTTCATCGAGAGGTAATTATCTTTGACATGCTTCCAAGAGAGACCGTGGCTGGTGCTAATATGGTCATTGTGCATGAGTTGAGGATTACAGTAGAACTCCCTTTATCCGGGCAGGTTGGGACCCTGCACTACCCACAACTAGGAGGGGACCTTGCACTACCCACAACTAGGAATTGGGGAGTTTCACTGTACAGGAAACGTGTGTTGCCTTCTGAAAGATGGCCGTCAACAGTCCACAGCACTGTAGCATACATTGTGAAGGTCCCTTGATCGGTCGGCTAAAGCAGGCGACCCTGTGATTAGAAGTTTTATCTACAGGCAATTTGGTGTTCGTCTATTGTCAGGATTCCACCTGTTAACAGTGTCTGCTCTAGGATTTCAAACCAACCGGGTACCCGTGTACTTGGCACAACCCTCGCAACCAGGTCAGAGCTGGGTCGGTTCAAGTATGTCTACTGCATCAGGGAATCAGGGAGTTGTAAATATTTTAGGATTCCCTGATGTGCAATTTGAAACTCGGATGTTGAGCCATAAATAAATTTGGAAGAGAAAAGGACATATGGATACGAGTTAAGAGTAACTCTCCATCACTGTAACATGATACTATATACAGTCAGAAAGTGCAATAACTAGGCACAAAACTGACAGCGTACTGAAACATTCGACGTCCTGACACCTAGCTTCAACACATCTCCGTAGCGCTAACCGACAGCCTTCCAACTTGGAAGGTTCAAGGTTATGGAAAAGACCAAAAGAGGGGAAGGCAAGCGCAACGAAAACGAGCAAAAGCTACAGTCCCAACGGAACAAAGAATGTCGATTGTTACTGGACGATGACGAGACCAGTACGATATTTGACAAAGCGGTCTAACTACAATTCGAAGCAGCAAAGCAGCACACCACCCAACTTGGGTGGGTCATAAATATCAAAGATAAGTAAAGAAAGGGAAGCTTTGCGAAAACGAATTGTACAAGCCGAAAGCCAAACTCCTACAGTACTCCTCATGCATGACATTGTGATGGACTAGTTGACTACAAAACAAGTTGTTTCACACGACGTACGTTTCGCCGTATGGTTCGT
The DNA here is from genome assembly GCF_964019385.1 of Sycon ciliatum. NCBI lineage: Eukaryota > Metazoa > Porifera > Calcarea > Leucosolenida > Sycettidae > Sycon > Sycon ciliatum. Next base: position 4,686,519 of record NC_088650.1, read on the forward strand.
GACGGCTCATCAGGTGTGCAATTTGAAACTCGGATGTTGAGCCATAAATAGTTAGACCGCTTTGTCAAATATCGTACTGGTCTCGTCATCGTCCAGTAACAATCGACATTCTTTGTTCCGTTGGGACTGTAGCTTTTGCTCGTTTTCGTTGCGCTTGCCTTCCCCTCTTTTGGTCTTTTCCATAACCTTGAACCTTCCAAGTTGGAAGGCTGTCGGTTAGCGCTACGGAGATGTGTTGAAGCTAGGTGTCAGGACGTCGAATGTTTCAGTACGCTGTCAGTTTTGTGCCTAGTTATTGCACTTTCTGACTGTATATAGTATCATGTTACAGTGATGGAGAGTTACTCTTAACTCGTATCCATATGTCCTTTTCTCTTCCAAATTCCCTGATGTTGTTGTTGTTGTTGTTTCTTTATTTTACTTCACCATATGAACTTGCAAGACTGCCTTCTCACCGGGGCTATTGGCCCACGGCTCTCACAATATGATGAAAATGTTTAAAATGTGCATGAAGAAGAAAGGAACGGAAAAGAAGATGAAAGGAAAGGAAAGAAAACAGTAGTTATTAATTTATGAAGGGGAGGGGTATGAAATGGGTATTATCATACTTCCTCCGCGTCATCGAAATTGTCGCAGTTTGACTTTTGATATAAAACGGGGCATTTACTCTCCAGCACTCGTACCAGAGGCAAGGAATCGGACATAGGCGATAGTCATCAGTATAGGGTGACGGCAAAGTTCTATTTTCTGTTATTGGAAGCTGGAATTTTTGAACTAGACGCAATTTCTTCGCTGATGTCGCTGCGATGGTAATTTCGACTCGCTGAGATCAGTCAGGCGTTGCAGCCTGCACATTTCTCGTGCTTATGGCCATTCACTCAAGCCTCATCACTGTTTTACCTTAGCTGGGGTGAGAATGACTTCGTGGAACAAGTGACAGCGCTTGGAGAAACATTGAGGGGTCAGCAAACTAAATGCCTGCAACATCGATAAAATGTGTCGCTCTGGCTGAGACACTCAGTACATGATTGTACCTGCAAGAGCTGTGTAGACTCTACACGTAGTGCTAGTGATGCACGCGCAGGTGCCGTACCATGGTATACCAGTGATGCTGAAAAAGAGGGCGCGCTGGACGTGATAGTACCCTTACCTGCATGAGCTGTGACCACACAGCTAAAATAAATTAGCATGCCACGGCTAAAAAAAGTTCATTTCAAGATCGAGGTGATTCCGCCGACGGTAATCAACCGACCTCGCAACGATCGTGTATTCTTACTAGGCTTCGTTGGGGGTGAAGTAGAAATCATCCAGAGCTAGCAGACGACAAGAATAGCAGCTCTTGTCCTGTGGAGAAAGTCAAAGCGTTTGAGATGAGGCGCGACCAACTTTCAACCTTCCTTGAAATATTTCGGAACGATATTTTGCGTCCATTGACATCAGCGACGACGAGGACTTCATCTCTGCCTGAAAACTCTCGATCCAACTGTCCTGGAACGTTACTCTAGTCTTCAGACTATCATATTGTGGAATCAGTTTTGAATGGCTTAGCTTATGGAGTTGTCAGTAACAAGTGACAAGTCACTAGTCAAACTGCGACAATTTCGATGACGCGGAGGAAGTAGTTGATGAGAGAAGTATGATATCAAATATGATGTTTATTGTATTCCAAACCGGGTCACCTGTGACCCGGTATTCTTTTTCCAAATGGGTCCAAGTACCCCCCCCCCCCCCCCCCAACCGGGCATGTGGAAACTTTTTACTGGTCTTCTGGAGTTCTTGGTAAGTTTATTTTACGATCCCAATTCTCAAAATGTGATCTCACTTCTGCTGGTGCTGCTGTGACTCTGCTCAGGCATTGGAAAGTCGGCATGTGACGGCCCACTTACACGAGTGGATTGACTTAGTGTTTGGCTATAAGCAGACTGGCCAAGCATCCCAGGAGGCAAACAATGTCTATCATCATCTCTTCTATGAGGGCGCAGTGAACATCGAGGAGATAGAAGACCGTGTAGAACGCCAGGCCACTGTCACCTTCATCAACAACTTTGGGCAGATGCCACAGCAATTGTTCAAGAAGCCACACCCGAGCAAGCGTGCGCGTGATTTGACCCCAAGCGTCGACTTGACAATGCCATCAGCAAATACGGCGGCAACACCAGAACCCTCTCCAGCGAAAGACTCGACGGCAGCACGGGGCATGCGTTCAGTTTCCAATGTGGCTGAATCAGACGCGGCCAAAGAGGCGGACGCGCAGAGGCGACCAGAAACACTCACACGACAGCGCAGCTTCTCCAGTAGTCGCTACCCGCTCTTCTGTTACCTGGAAAGGCTCGGCAGTTCTGATGAACCTTTCCTACGTAAGTAAATAGCCGGCTGCACAACTGTTATTGGACGGTATCACTGTATGGGAGCAGTTAGCGTTCAAAGTGAACTTCTATCTATTGCCTATTCTTCAAACAATAGAAGGACAGAGGAAGTGTTTTTACTCAGAGTTTCACGCACTAAGCGATCATCAGAAAACAGTAATTGGAAATCTGGATCAGTATTGGTTTATATCCTCACAAAGCAAAGTGTAAATAGCGGCAGTGCAAAGCGTGAATGACAGCAAGTGGTGAAAGGTGACAACCACTGGAGCTGGTTGTCTCTTACTTAATTAGGTGATGGCTGTAGCTGGTTTAAAGTTCCGAAGGTAGTACCTATTCTCATGGCGACACTTCGACACAAGCTCACTCCTTTTGTTCAGAGAGAGGTGCTTGGGTGCTTGCGCGATTGCCAATTTCTCTGCCAGGCACAGGTTGCACCTTTTGCTTTTGTTGCTGTAGGCCGCTGCTCTGCGGTGTACCGCCCATTGAATGCTGCATGCCTTCCCTTCATCCTTTTTATTGCCTATTCTTTATAGTGTCCGCATTCAGAGTAGTGTACGTATCGACCTCGCATCTACTCTTTACAGCGTGTTAGTTTAGGGTCTAGTGGCTTGTCTTGTGAGACGTGAAGCTGTGCGCAACCCACTCCATTTTTCTTCATCTACTCTTCAGTAGTCACAAATCAAGTGTTGAGCACTGCTGACAACCCCGCTGTTCACGCCTCTTCTACCTGGCTGATGATTACAGACATATTCACGGAAAGGTCAGCCACAGGTTGGCCTTCATGACCATCCAATGAACAATCTCTGAGGCCTATGAAATTCCAGCATTCCTCCCGAATCCTTTTTGCAATGTTCTTTTCAAATGTTCTGCTTCAGAGCAGAACACTGGCCTTGCTTACGTACTTTCCTATGGATGTTTGTTTGGTTGTGTGTGTGTGTGTGTGTGTGTGTGTGTGTGTGTGTGTGTGTGTGTGTGTGTGTGTGTGTGTGTGTGTGTGTGTGTGTGTGTGTGTGTGTGTGTGTGTGTGTGTGTGTGTGTGTGTGTGTGTGTGTGTGTGTGTGTGTGTGTGTGTGTGTGTGTGTGTGTGTGTGTGTGTGTGTGTGTGTGTGTGTGTGTGTGTGTGTGTGTGTGTGTGTGTGTGTGTGTGTGTGTGTGTGTGTGTGTGCATGTGTGTGCATGTGCATACATGGAACTGTGTACTCTTTCAGAGCTATCTGGACCGGTAGGGCAGATATGTGTGACAGAGAAGTCTCTTCGAGCTGTGGAGCATAGCCGGGTAAGTTGTCTGCCGGACTTCTGTTGATTGTGTAGTGTTTTCACAAGACAACCTGTTTCGTTTGGAAGCATGAACATGTGAAGGGTGCATTGGCATATTGGCACGCCTTTGTACATCAGCTTTATACAAGTATAAGTATGTATGAAAGAATGGTGTGAACATTGGCTTACGTTGCTGTAACCATACGCTCTGCTTTTATATGCGCCGGTAGTTGGACTGTTCTTGTTTCCACTGTTCTCCAGGCGCTAATTCCACCGCTCTACAACAGCTATGTTTCATGGTGGTTACCTGATAACAGCTTGCGCTTCTCCAGTGGCTCTGGGAATACGGTAAGTGCCGCTAGTGGACCAGGTCAATGCCATTTTAGTGCCGCCTCTCTGCTGCTCTCATGAATATCTATTTTCTTTAGGCTAAATCGCCATCCGTAAATGCACGAATTTACTAATAGAGGGTATTCGATAGTCATTTTGACAGTGCACATTTCATCAGCAATCTGGGTTTGTGACCACCATCTTGCTGCCAGTAAAGCATGGAAGCACTGAATGGGATTTTCAGTCTTGGACCACGTTGTGGTGGGTCTGATCTACTCACCTCCCACCGCTTTAGGAGCTGCATCTGCGCCTTGTCTCACGAGAGCGAGTCTCACAAGGACCATGAATCTTTTCTACCAATAAGTCTTGCCAAATAGGGAGGAGCAAGCTGGCTTGTCTTCCACATTAAGGCGAAATGTGTGCAGTCAACTGGCCATCTAATACCCTCTATAAGGAATTGACTATATAATTTTGTAAGGAGGCCATTTGTTGAAGATTATAGAGGATATGCAGTGACGTCAAATCTGCCATATATAGGAGCTAGCTGAGTGGCAAAATGCCCATTTATGGGTTAAGTGCGTACAGAAACCTTCATTTCTCATTTCCTGTCCCGAAAGTGCAGCTGTCACCCCCTTTTGATGGTGTCACTAGTGCAGTTATTCAATTCAGACAATGGTGATGTTCTTGTCTATGTTACGGGAACGTGACGCAAAGAATCACGGGAAAGCCCTTTGCGTTGCCGTAAGGTAAAGGAAACTGTTCTGCTCTACTTTCACGTAAAGAAGTCACGTGATGTCCCCCTACCGTTCACGTATAGCAGAACCTCACTAATAGAGAAGTTCTGCATTTCAATTTTCGGAATATTTCTCGACTTCTGGATTCGAGAGTCGGCGGAGCAGGTGGACGTTCGGGGAAATTGAACGGAAAGAAGCAGACACGCACTTCAGGCCCCTGATATATTTGACCTCACATGGCACATGCACAGCATATCCGTATGCGACCAGACACAACCGCTGAACGTTGTAGCCTCTATCCTCCGGAGAGACCAAAATACACTGCCGGAAACTTCACCCACACACGTAGGAATGATGCGGGGCATTTTGCTGTGTGGCTGCTGCCTTGTGTTCTCTGTACAGGTTATTGAGAGGTTGCAGAACTACCAGTTCAGCGCGTGTGCTGTGCCGTCACCGGAAATCCTCATAACCGGCGGTTCCAATGGCGTAAGTACATGTACAGTTCTGGCCAGAGAAATCCAGCCTCATGAATAAAGTAGCGTCGCGTTCGAGTGCACAGACCAGTGTGTGTAGTGCTAGGGCTGCGTAGCACCTGGTACTATTTTATTCATGAGGTTGAATTTCTCTGGCCAGTACTGTACATGAGCACAGAAAACACACTTGACACCGTGGTAGCTGTATGGCCTTGGGCAGCTACTTCGTGGGAGACTCTGCCTTGGTACAGGGTGGCGACTAGCCTAGCTCAGAGCTCATGTCCCGGTGTGTCTCATGGCATGCTGTCTCACACCTGTTTTGTGTTGTTTTACGTCAACTCTCTCCTGGCTCACCAGGGGCTGTGTTGTACATACTTCTGTTATAGAACAGGCCGCACTCGGTGGGACTCGTCTCTTTGTCACAGCCCACAAATTGTGTACAAACCAGGTCATTATTTTTAATCTTGTTGCACTTTATGATGATCCCTAATGTCCAAGCTGGAAGGCTGTTGGAGTGCGCATCCAAGATGTGCTAGAGCTGTTAGCCAGTTAGTTGTAGAACGTCAGTACCGTCGGCAAGAGTACATAACCCCCTAGAGTGTGCAACTCCAGCTATGGGGTCTGCGACGGCAGAACTTCACATCACATGATGAACCCGTACACATATGTGCACTCTGTGCATGATTGATACAGGGTTGTACGCAGCCTAGCTTTGGGTACAACTCTCTTGTGGTCACTTGGCACTGTTTGCCAGCATAACCTTTTGAACCATGTCACGTGATGTGAAGTTCTGCCGTCGCAGCACAGCATAGAGGTTGTGCAGGCAGTTGCACACTCTTGGGGGTTATGTACTCTTGCCGTCGGTCAGTGTCGTGCAATGTTATCGCATAAGCTGATTCTTTAGTAACTGGTGGTGTTAGTGGACATTATAGCGTAACTTGTAGTTCCTTAGTCCTTTTTCTTTTCTATAACCTAACATGTTATTTGTTGTTTTCTTTGTTTTAGCTGATCTGCATCTGGGACATGGCGAATGCATCCAAGGCAAAGTCCACCAAGCTGTCACTTCGAAAGGTACCATAGAAGTCACTGTGCTTTCAGCAGAAGAACTGTCCATATGTTGTGTTATACAACCTTATTTCTGCCAACTATTGCTGTAGTGTCTTGCATAAAAGCCTGTCTCATAATTACAGAAGCCTGTTTTGAATACAAGCACTGTCTGGTTTTAGTGTTGATGTACATAGAAATACCTGGTTTGAATAGAAGCCTGGTTTGAATAGAAGCCTAGCCTTGACATCGGCTTCCACGGGGAATAAGCCCGGCTTTTATACGCGACATTACAGTATATCCACAAGCTTATGTTATCACTATGATGGAGTTTATCTCTATGCCTGTTTGTCTGTCCTTCTGGCCGGAATTTTCTCTGTCTGTACACATCTTTCTAAAAAGAACCATCTCTGTCACTTACTCACTCACTCACTCACTCTCGTGCTTTTCCTCTGCTTTTCCTCTGCTTCCAGACTCTTCATGGGCATTTGTCCATGATCACATGCCTGTCGACGTGTGTAACGTACAGTGTCTTGGTCAGTGCAGCAAAGGTAGGTTCAGTGTAACCCTTTCTGTGTTCAGCACCTTCTCATGTGCATCTTTTCAATTGAAATACCAAGCGTTTGTTTCGCTGCGTGACAGTGCGCTGTACTGCATATGGCATACTTGGTGCATGCGTTGGCTCGTTGTTGAAGCACAATGACGAAAAGTGATCTGTGTCACTATCATCAGAACATTGAACACAAGTGTTTTTTCGCATGGGAGTAACTTAACGTTTTGTAATCGAAAAGCTGTTTTACTTCCTATCCTTTTGTGAGTGCAAGCACTCTTTTGATACTATCCTGCTCCCTTCCGTGTATCTGTGCTTCCAGGATGGTTCCTGTATCCTGTGGGATTTGAATCAGTATCGATTTGTACGTCGTCTACCAGTACATGAAAGTCCAATCTCTTCAATCGCCATCAACTCTGCCACGGTGAGCTCTCTCTCTCTCTCTCTCTCTCTCTCTCTCTCTCTCTCTCTCTCTCTCTCTCTCTCTCTCTCTCTCTCTCTCTCTCTCTCTCTCTCTCTCTCTCTCTCTCTCTCTCTCTCTTTGTCTCTCTTCACACGCACATACCGTATTTTTCCGGTTGTAAGTCGACCTTTTACGACTAAAAATAGAAGGAGAAAGGGTGGGGGTCGACTTACAACCGGGATTCGACTTATAACAGGGAACTATCAGAATCTTACAAAAAATGACCAGCCCTGCATGCATGAGTGCACCATGTGTACACATGTTTGCCAGTTTATTGGCCTTTTTCAAGGATTGGGACGTTATACCCTCCAATAAGGAATGTTTACATGATTTGTTGATATGTTAGTAGCAGGGAGTGGTTGGTATATAACGGCAGTGCTTCGTTGGGTGAAAACTTTAAAACGCAGAATTGAGACCTCCGGATACGGGGGTCGACCTATAACCGGGGTCGACTTACAACCGGTAAAATACGGTACATGCACGCACACACACACGCACACACACACACACACACACACACAGACGCACGCACACATGCACGTGCCTGCATGCTCACACGCCTTCTGTCTGCACATTCCTCCGTCTGTCCTGACCTCTCATTCTCACGGCTCACTTGATACTACAGGTATTTTTGATGAAGCTGTGACTTCCTATCCTGCACTGGCTGCTAATATTATGAGCAGTCAATTCTTCAATCATGATTCTGTTTTGTCTGTTTGTGTGTTGCAGGGTGACATTGTGACATGCGCCGACTGCACACTGTCTGTATGGACAATCAACGGCGATCACGTTGCCACTGCCAGCATTCCCTCCGCTGGGGGCACTATCCTGTGCTGTTGTATGTCAGACGTGAGTGGTAGTTGAGGGAACATTAGGACACTTTGGAGAGACTAAGCGAGTCCTGAGACAGGCATTTCACGAGTGTGATCAGGGACAAACCCATTGAACAGCCCGGAACCCCTGGCCAGACAGATCTGACTGGAAATGCGGTGACAAGCCCTTTTCACAACTCGTACAAACTGTGCACAGCATGCAATCAATGAACTGATAGTTGAGTCTTCGAACATGCTTCCAGCTTCCTTGCGTAATGAGTCACAGCCACGTACAACTGTCTAATTTTTCCTTTGTGTGCGTGTGTGCGTGTGCGTGTGTGTGTGTATGTGAGGGTGTGTGTGTGGGTGGGTGGGTGGGTGTGCGTGTGGGTGTCTGGTTATCTTTTGCAATAATTTAGCAAATGACCTGGGATAGCAATAGCGTGATCGTGACCGGATCGACAGATGGAGTTGTGCGGGTAAGACAGTTGCTGTGTTGCAATTCTAGTACATGTGCAGGTACTCCTAATCCGATTATTTTGTATTTCCAAGTTTCCAATTTTTCGCTTTGCCGATCTTCAAGTCATTTGACGTCAAACTGCCGTGCATGCTTGTACTCCGCAGTGCAGAAAGTGCGCCTGCCAGGATCGGGCACGGCAAAGCTCAAAGATTTGATTGACGACGGCTTGTTCCCAGTTATTGACTCCTTTCAAAGACCTCTGCAGCATTTCATTCCAGTTCACGTGCAGCAAGGTTTGCGGGCATTGGCGCTGTCGACTGGAAGACGTAGAATTGTTTGTGTCCATGTCCTGCTTGCGTTTGCTTCAGAACAAAATGTTACGCTCTTCCAATGACAAGGGTTGAACTGCGCTCTTCTGCTGCGTGTGTCCTTCGAAACCGTCGCAAACTGTAGCGATAGCTGCCAAGATATTGGCTAGAACCGAATTGAAAGAGACGACAAGAATTGTTGCATCCAGTGTTTTGAGCACGCCTGGAGCTGTGTGTGCCCAACTAGTACACCGTCAGCCAGGTGAATAATGACAACAACTCGCGAATATCGACATAATCTTCGAACTCAGCAACCATTTGGCAGCATACCCTCAACCTTATGAACAATAACAACTCGCGCATAACGGCGCTTTTCTCATGCATGATCGGGTTTGTAATCAGCAAAGTTGACTGCTGTCCCTTTGCATATGGACGGAGGTGTGCGGCGCTGCCCTAGTGAGACCTAGATTCAGCAGAAAACAAGTTACTGCCATGCCTACAGTGCTTCTCCGGCATCTCAATTTCCTGATGTTTGGTCCATCATCTTTTACTTCTACCACTGTGCACTGAGCTGTGATTGTGTTCAATGTATGGCTTTGGCTGTTTTTGTTTCCCTGCAGTTCTGGAGGTTGCAGTGGGTTGAGCCGCCAAAGACGGAAGGCTTTACTTCCCATCACGTCTTGTCTTCCCGCGACACTGTCAGCGAGTTTTCACCGATAAACCGTTCAGTCGTCGGGTCTGCACGCCCGTCGCTGACCGTAGCGGACTTTTGCACAAACTCAGAACAGACGGCATTCGCCAAGCGACTGTCGGCACGCATGCACAGCCTCAGCAGCAGGCGTAGCAGTGAGCGGCGCAGCGTGGATCAGCCTCCCAGTGATCCCGGTTCTCATGAAGACACCGCTTCACAGATAACGTCGGACTCACCTGCCTACAGCACAAGATCAGCGAGTAGTGGTGACTCAGGTAATGTCGGTATTTGAACAAAAACTATTCAGCTGCCTATTAGACTTACATGCACGAGTATATCCGAGAGCAAGACATTTATTTTATCCAAGGCACATTTAAAGCCTTGTGAGTTGCGTCTGTTGTAATCCACTTTGTGTGTGGTTCTTTATCAAGATGGTTCAAGTTAAACATTGGCTTTGCCTCGGCTTCCTTCAGGTGTGTATTAGCCATGAACCCTTGGTCTCGACCTCGGTTACATAGCGTTTAACGCATGAAAACACGGAGCAAGAGTCATGCGAGCCAATGCAACTAACAAAGAGAGCCAGGCATGAAGGCTGCTGAAGGGTGTACGTATGCAAAGCGAGCTGCTGGGAGAGTTTGCGCATGCGCACAACGGCGCATCCGTGAGCTGGCGCGAACACGCGCGTGATAGACATCAGCATACAGTGAAAACATTACGTCACCGCGTTAACATACTTTAGCTACGCAAAACTTGCAATACTCAGTACGTATACACGTTCGTACACGTATAACGTTACGTATGTCGTTTAGGACGATGACTCGAAACTGACAAAGCAGTACTGAGACATTCCGTGCACAGCTTGTGCCCCACTGGTTTCTTCGTTGTCATTTTCATATTTCCTTGGCTCACCAATTGAGTCTATTCCCATTCTCTCTCTTTGCCATTTTCTTGTTGCAGTTTCCTGGAAGCGGCGGCTGAGATTGGTGCACCGTCTGATGAAGCACACGGCATTCGACTACCCTGGCAACCCGGACCCTGCCAGTGTGACGGCTGTGCGAATGTCAAAGTAAGAATGTAGCCATGCCTGATGAACTGCATGTCTCTGTGCTGCGCTACTAATACTCTTGTCCCGATTCTTCTCCCGAGTTGTTCTCCTTCGTTGTATGAAAGCTTAGTCAACCCGCTGCAATCCAGGCGAAAGTGTGATCATTTTGATGACACTCAAATGCAACGCGCTTTTGTGTACATCTCTGCCAAACACTCGCCAGATTTTACAAATAGCACTGTTAACCCTTTACCATCCAACCAAAATTCCCCAGCAGTCCCAAATGCAATAATTTTCACCTTATTCTGAGAAGATCTTTGGTTCTAATCAACCAATTTTCACAATCTTGGGCATCCTGGAAAGCTCTCCACGAGCTGCGTACATAGTCATTGAGCTCAAATAGAACACTACCGAGATCACATATCCAGCGCCAGGGAGCTTCAAATACACCCCATCGCTGGATATACGAGGAAGTTCTCTCCTGGCCAGCCATTTCTCGCTCCTTCATCGTAAACAGTCCAGATTTTTGCTTGAGTTTCTTTTCATGCTGTCCACGCGCTCAAAGCATGCCAAAGTGACTCAGCATGTCAGGAGAGGGGAAATTCCCCGCTCAAGGTAAGTCACTGGGAAAGAAGTTTGACTTTTGCCGTGGCTGAAATGTCGAACGCAATATCTATGGAATGCGGCATCGCAGCTCTTCGCCGATTGAATGGAAAGCTGGGCTCTTCGGCTTCTTCCTAGATACTTATTTTTTTCAATTCCGCCAAGAATCGATCGAGTTACGAATGTTTTTATAGTGTATGCATGTCCATCAATCTCTAGAGATCGATTCAAGTACGCACGGATGGTAAAGGGTTAAAAGGATATAACCAAGAAAAAGTGAATCGTTCTAAATTGAAATTAGCTACCTTGGCATCCCATATATGTCCCGTGCCGTTATGGACATCCCTTAGAGAATTTCATTTTCGTGTCCCATTTGTGTTCTGTACGACCGACCGCACACACACACCCCAGGGAGATATACATGTATAAGTATGGGAACATGGCAAGCACATTTAGGTACCAGGATTGAAAACTCTCTTGTTGTTGGGAGGACGAGGGGTTTATCGAGTTTTTTTGTGTGTGGATCTCTGTTTGCAGAAATAACCGACAGCTGTTCATTGGAGACCTGCGTGGACGAGTCTTCAACTGGAAGGGTATCATTGAGAAAAGTGAGTTTTGTATTCATTTACTTGTGTCGAAGAGGTAGTCTCTGTGATGACATGTCAATCAACAATACTTGGCCGGTGAGAAACTTTGGCCAATCTCAAAGTATCACTTTACCCGTCATCAAGGGTTGGCCATTTGGGGTTTTCTAAAAGGAAATTGATCCATGTTTTTGCATGCAGTCATGGCCCAAACTTGCATTATTTGGATTTGGTTTCAAGTTTTGTTTTTCAATTTTTCATTGGACATCAAGTAGCACTGGATTTCAACAAGGATAATGAGAGCAGTCAAATTGTTTGGCCAGAAATGAATAGGGAATGTAGACAAAATTGTGCTGGTGCGGGCGTGGGTGTGGGTGGGTGGCAAGGCATTGTTCACAGCTTCACGCGGCTGGTTTCCCACGGAAGACGATCGTGTACTGCAGTTGTTGCGTAAAGCAGGGTTTCTTGTCCATGCTTACTCATGTCTCCGTGTTCTGCTGTGTGTGCGTGTGTGTGTGTGTGTGCGTGTGTGCGTGCGTGTGTACGTGTGTGTGCATACATGACAGGCTCCCCGATAAAGCCCCCAGGCTTGGCCCTCACGTGCTACGGATGTAAGATACACCTACTGGACCAATCGCTCCGCACCTGTGCTGCCTGTCACATGTCCTTCTGCATCAGGTATAATTGACATAATCACCTACCCAAGACACCACCCTGTGAATGCATTATTTTACTGCACTGGAAATTAGTAGCTGCTGGAAACATGGCAACGTGGGGCAAGCGCTGCACCCTATCAGCTTCTTTAGCAGTCACTGAAACTGTAGAAAAGTCACCTTGTGGACGTTTAGTATGGCACTGATCACCCCCGGTCGTGTCTTGTCAGCCTGCTTCCTTTTTTCTTCTTTTTTTAATTTTTGATGTTTCGCCGTGACCGAAATGTCAAGGGCGGTATCTCTGGAATGTGGCATCATAGCCCTTTGGCAAGTTCTACATTGGAATGCTAAGCTCTGGCTGTTCTCCCTAGATGCTTTGGGTGTGTTATTCTGTCACAACTTGAATCAGTACAAAGGATTGAGTGCATGCAGCTTCACCAACTTCTCGACGTTGATTCAAATTCATGGTTTGGCTGAAGAACTAATCAAGTCTTTCCTTCATATGGCTGTTGGTCTTTTTGGATTTATGTCCTATTCAGCTGCTGCAATTTGGCCAGCGATATCGGCGATGTTTGCGAGAACTGCTGCATAATACAAGCCGAGGAGGATTACTTGTAAGACTGTTACATATCTATGTAGGCGCCTCGTGTCCAGTAGGCCAAGGAATGACTGTAGCAAGGGCTTGGTAGGTTGTTTCCCACGTGGATAACGCTGCAGCCATTTTTATTTCATTTTTATTGCTTGCTCGTGTCACAGGTTGGACAAAGGAAGTGTCTCTCCCCACCTGAACACACCCTGTACACTTACTTGTACATAAAACACAGTCTGCGCTTCTTTTTCCCGTTATTCTTTTTCACCTCCTCTCCCATAGTTCTTTTATGGCTTGTTCAACCCGTGTTATGTCTTCAGCTTCTTTTGGGCTGTTGGTCGTCGCTGTCAGCGGGAACATGCCGGCCCGATGTTATTATTTTCTTCCCACTCCTTTGCTTCCTTTTTCAGCTGACAACCTCTGTGCTGTTCATGAACATAGTACACAGGTGTTGGGTTGCTCATGTGCCAAGCCACCACGCTCGCTGGCTTGCAGCTACCCATGCCTCAGATGTGCTATCTCTCTCTCTCTCTCTCTCTCTCTCTCTCTCTCTCTCTCTCTCTCTCTCTCTCTCTCTCTCTCTCTCTCCCTCTCGTTCGTATGCTCGCAAATACTGTCATATTTTTATTCTTATCTGCATGGGCATGTATACGGAGTCACTTATGTATATTTTCATTGGCCGTTCTTACTTTCATTCCCTGAACACTTTACACTTTACCAGTTTCACACTGCCGAAATAATGCCTATTTATTACTGATATCTGAGCAAGACAGTATGATAATGATATATCCTATTTATTGTCGATATCGATGCCTTTGAGTTTTTGTTCTTGGCTGGAGAGAACATGGAGTAGTTACATACAGGAGAGAGTGAGCAGTGCTAGATTTACAGTCTTATTTATCTGCTGCTTTATCGCCGGTGTCATGCGCAAAAATGGCGACCGCCCTGATAATGTTACTAGTTTGTACACCCCTTTTCTTTCCTTTGCCACATTTCCGCATTTCTTACTTTGTGATGCTCAGCTGTGTACATAAGGATTCCGCCGCTCGTTGCTGCATACAGCTTCTAACCCTGCTTTCTCTCGCTTTAATGCTGAGCTGGCATGCACTGAACCCCGCCGTTGGCGAGCGTTGCCGCCAGCCGTCCAGGAGACTCTGAGAGTTTTCTGCTTTGTCTCACCCTTTACTTGAACTCAAATACACTACACACACTCGTGTGCTCGTGTGATGTCATCCTGCATATCTCATGGCCCGGACCGTTTGCAGAATACGCATTGTGAATGCGTGCACCTGTAGGACACCGCTGGAGAGGTGTGCGTCCTCCACGTTTTATGGAGGATGTGGCCATGGCAACTTGTTAAACCATGCAAACAGGGCATGTGAAAGTGTGTATGTCGACAATATGCAACGACGTCAAATCCACCTTATATGGGAGGTACAAGTAGCTGAGTGGCAAAATGCCCGTTCCTGGGGGTACTATGACGTCACAGGTCCTCCCTCGTTAGTAGATAATCTCTGGGCCATGAAAAAAGTTGTCTTGTAACGATACTTATCTTGTAACAGGACTTGCACCTAAGGCGAGATGGACGCTAATTCGTACTTACCTTGGCTACCCTCGATACAACATAAATTGTCGACGCTTCAACTCATTATAAGATAATTGAAAATCTCCAACATAGCTCTTCCTTGGATGCAAAAGATGGTCCATATCTACAACTATGTAGATACAATACAATAGTGCGTTTCAAAAGTCCAGACCTCTGGTTTCAAAAAACCGTTAGGCCAGCATCTATACCACATAAAATCTGTGATCACTTTGTGCATACAATTTTCGAAATTGGGGGTCTGTTATCCAATCGCTTGGAAAATTAAGGAAAAAAATTGCGTGAGCTGCCTGAGCAATATTCCGAAGAAATTTCTCATTTAAAGGGGAAGTTAAGGCTAAAATCAAAATTTCACCAGTTGTAGTCTTCGGGGTGCTGAGTCGAATGGTCTTGGTCCGAGGAAGCTGAGACGCTCCCTTCCTACTTTAATCCCAATCGAACTCGCGCACTTCCACTGAAACTGGGTGACTGCGCCCTACTAGATAGGAAGTTGTATGCAAAATGTCACTAAAAACGCCGTTTCGTTCTTTAATTAAAGCACGGATGACCGCGATTGGTCCATATGTTGTAGTCTTTTGGCCGCTGAGTCGACTGGTTTTGGTCCGAAAAGGCTGTGATACAGCGTTCGGCCCAGATTCCCAATCGAGCACGGTTGAGTAAGCGGGCATGTGCTCATGCGTACACCAGTCGCCTGGTCACCGTGCCTGCAGGCTACAATTTTCACACCAAGGTTCAACTAAAAAAACCACGTGACTGGTGTACGCATGAGCACGTGACCGCTTACTCAACCGTGTTCGATTGGGAATAAGGGCCGAACGCTGTATCACAGCCTTTTCGGACCAAAACCAGTCGACTCAACGGCCAAAAGACTACAACATATGGACCAATCGCTGTCATTCGTGCTTTCATAAGAACAAAACGGCGTTTTTATTGACTTTTTGCATACAAATCCTAATCTAGTAGGGTGCAGTCACCTAGGTATGGGCGGGTAATGCTAGTTATTTGCTGCGATAATGCTAAAGCCAATGCTCATAATATGAGGATATAATGCCACTTATAATGCTCACACTACTCCATAATGCCAGTTTGAAAGTTGGAAAAGTCGATTTAAGAAGGCCGTCTTGTATCAAGGTCAAAGCGTAGAAGAAAAAAAACTTAAACAGCAGTGAGCATGCTGCCTGAAACAATCCACTGAGAAGGTTGATTTGCAACGTCAAGTCTCCGGACGAAGCCGGACGGGTTCAGATGCACGATTTTCGGAACTGGACCTAGCCAGCTTCATGCATGACACCGTTGTCAACCGGCAATTAATCAATATAGTTTTTCGGCTGTTTCCTTTTCATGTATATAAACTTCTCCTTCTTTTTACCATGGTTGGCTATCACCCACATCTTCCCGATTTGGCTGCCATCGGAAGCCGTAAAATGTTGAATAAATAAATAAATAAATTATGCTTGTAATCATTTTGCATGCGAAATGGTGTTATAATACCAGCATTATGCCACCTGGAAAAAAGGGACTATAATGCCAGCCATAATGCTAGCATTACCTGCCCATATGCATACAGTCACCCAGTTTCGGTGGAAGTGCGCGAGTTCGATTGGGAATAAAGGAGGAAGGGAGCGTCTCAGCTTCCTCGGACCAAGACCATTCGACTCAGCACCCTGAAGACTACAACTGGTGAAAAATTGATTTTAGGGTATACTTCCGAATTAACGTTTGCAGATTTACGTAGTGCAAGTGTGATGACAGCCTAGCGCTCGTGCTGGGCCATACATGGGCAATCTAGCCCTACCATCACAGTCGACATGTACATGTAGATCTACAGTACTAGTTGCTCTACGCATACGGTATCAGGTACAAAGCGCTGAGTCTACGTAATACGTAAGGAGTTTTTGGTGATCATGTACTTTTTCTTCTTCTCTCTCTTTGTTTACCACGGCGACTCCGTGTGCTGTACTACTTTTTCTTTTTTCTTTTTTTCTCTTTTACGTTTACTTTATACCAGGCGTGGGCCATCCCCTGTACATAGGTGCCACCATTTTTCTTTGTTTCAATAAAAAGTATTTTCAACGTGGAAAAAAATCATTTTAGGGGCCATCCGTAAAGATAATAATTTTTGCACAGTCTGTATAATGTGTGGACACATGCAGTGACCATGCTGCACTAGGCACCGTTCTCAGGGAGCTCGAGGGGTCGACAATGGTGGAGGGTGGTCGAAGAGAAATGACTAGTTTTCGTCAGGGAGTCGTAAAAGCCAGACTCCCTGGGTTTCGTTTCTATAAAAATTTAATATCGGTATTTTCGAATGGCCCCTGGCTAGGCCTTGACCGATTATGCTAATATTTTCGTGAAATTATGCTTTTCGCATTGCTGAAAAAATTGCAGAATTATGCTATTTTTATGCTAAAAGTTATCATTATTATTAGGCCTTGACGGATTATGCTAGCATAATTTTTCGCATAATTCCTACCAAAATCGAATAATCGCATAATTCGAGACAAATTGCATACGAATCGCATAAAATTGGAATAATCCGCCTGTTTGCATCAAATTCCATACAGTTGTACATGTTCTACCAGTACAAGTACAAGTAGATGCACCAGGGAGTCGTAGGCTTACGACTCCCTTGATAACATTTATTTATTTTATTTATTTATTTCTGCACATGTCCAGTCCACTACAATCAGTGACAGTCGTAGCTAGGTCGGACGGTGCGTTGACCCCGTTGAACTTTTGCTACTACAGTACAGCGCCCTGTACAAAAAAATTCCCCTGTTATTTTGCACAGAACCATTATACATTAGCAGCATATGTGAGCATAATGCGGCATAATATGATAACTTTTAGCATAAAAATAGCATAATTCTGCAATTTTTTCAGCAATGCGAAAAGCATAATTTCACGAAAATATTAGCATAATCTGTCAAGGCCTAATTATTATGCCGCATTATGCTCACATATGCTGCTAATGTACATGTATAATGGTTCTGTGCAAAATAACAGGGGAATTTTTTTGTAGAGGGCGTTGTACTGTATACATGTAGTAGCAAATGTTCAACGGGGTCAACGCCCCGTCCGACCTAGTTACGGACGTCACCTGGTCACTGATTGTAGTGGACTGGGCATGTTATCAAGGGAGTCGTAAACCTACGACTTCCTGGTGCATCTACTTGTACTTGTAGAAGATGATTGTACAACTGTATGGAATTTGATGCGGACAGGCGGATTATTCCAATTTTATGCGATTCGTATGCAATTTGCCTCGAATTATGCGATTATTCGATTTTGGTAGGAATTATGCGCAAAATTATGCTAGCATAATCTGTCAAGGCCTAGTATAGCCTACCCCTGGCCCTATGCCCTACTACGATTGACTACTGCTTGACTTGAGAACGGCCCTATTGTACTACTTACTAGTACTACTACTTCAAGTACATGTACTAGTATAGTACACCCAGTTTGTTATCAAAATAAAGTCAACGTTCTCAGTAGTATACGTATCTCATATTGACTGAGTACGAGGTCAGTATAGGAAATAAAAGCCGAGTAAAAGACCGAGGCGAAGCCGAGGTCTTTTACGAGGTTTTTATTTCCTATACTGACCAATTACCGGCCAAGTACGAAGTCAATATTAGATTTATCACGACAAACAGTCCGTATTTCAAATTCCAGAACGATAACCTCATGAATCCCGGTTTTATGATTGCACAACCGTTGCACCACCACCTACTCATGCAGTGACCATGCTGCACTAGGCACCGTTCAACTGCGCAACCCCAAGCAGTCAAATAAGCAGTCAATAATTATAGCCCTAAGGAGTGAAATATGCAGGAATATTTGACTGCTTAGGTATGGCAAAAATCTATGTGAGTCAATACTAAGGGAGTGATGATGTATTTACTATAGTACTGCAGAAGGCCCCCGTTTTCACAGTACGATATTCGCGATCGAGTCATGGTCAACAGCTAGCTACACACTAACCATGCTAACAGCAGCAGTTTTCTATGTGACCTGTCACCTTCACAATCATGTCAGTGGAGGCATCACCATGATCACGCCATGCTGTTGAAACAACCGTGACATAGGTCATATGCATAGCCAACTGCAGCTAGCATAGCTAATCATCTGCCATGATCTGGCCACTCTGCCTAGGCAAAACAGACAGTGCTAGTGACTCGTGAGTGAGCTCGGTAGCACCGCAGTTTGTACAAATCGATCAGTGGAAGTGCGATGTTGAAGTGATGTCTTCTCGCAGCCGGCTGGAAACAAGTCGGGCAGGTCTGCAGATGTAGAACTTTTCACGATCACTTTAAAGTCTTTGGAGTTGTTCCACCACTCACGTCCGTAACAGGTACTTTTCCCAAATCGATCGCGTTGCTTTCTTTGCACTGTCAGTCTAGTAAGGACGAAGTCACGTTTGATCTGGAAGCCTAGGTCGTGGTGTGCAAGAGCGGATCGCTACCTACTGCGCGCTGGGATTGGATAGAAAAATATTACCGTTGCCCAACTCAGCTCCGGTAGGGGGCAATTGGAGGGAATTCTACTGCAAGATCAAGGCGTAGCGGAGCGTTGGCACTAGCTCGCAGATAGCTTAGCGATTGCTTCTGGAAGCCACTCTCGTAAAAAAAATTCCAAAGGCTTCATCACAACGCTTGGCACTGGCGATGACCTCCCAGAGTAGTGATGGTGTGGTGCGGCGCAGCATAGGTGACACGGTCGCAACGCAAGCGACATCCTCGCCCAACGTGGACGACAATGCGGCGTCCACTGCTCCTGCAGTGGGTGCGAAGACGGAGTTGAAAGAGGCGTATACGCAAGGTATGTTCGCACATACATGTACATGCGGAGAATACAGCACACAGGTACTCCGTACTCCCTGGATGACGACTTTACGATTAGCGGGGTGGGGCTTTATTGTTTTAGAAAGGAGTTTTTTTCTTCAGCTTTAAATACTGTCATGGCAAGCGAAATCTGACACTTCTAAGTACAGTCGACCTACCCTTATAACGATATTTGCGTCAGACCAAGAAATATTATTGTTACCGGTATAAGGGTAATATTGTATATATAGGGGCAACTGGTTCATTTCATACACATGCGTCATAATGCATGGATTTGTTCATTTTTTACACTCTTCATAGTGCTGGTTGTGTGCAGGAGGGTCTAGTCGGCTAAAGAGCGCAGCAACATTTTCTTCAATGGCCGAGACCTCTGTCGCACCCTGGAGTAAGAAAAATATCGTTATACGGGTAATCTCGTTGTAGAGGTTATCGTTATAAGAGTAGGTCGACTGTACTTGTCATATGGGATCGGGGACATCACCAATAATACAGTGCTGCCAACCTCCGTACTTTTCCGTATTTGTCCGGAAAATCACTCCTTCGTCGGCAGTATGGAATTTGAGCAAAATGGTACGGAAAATTGAAGAGGATCGATCAGTTACCGATATGTACGTAGAAGCATAGCAAGCGCAAGCTGAGCGATGAATAACCCTGTTCCAAAATGAGTGCATACCATGCTTCGACTGCATGTAACACAGCGTATCATGTTGTGGTACAAGTCACACATGTTTTGCACTAGCAAATCCAGTCACCGACAAGCATGTGGGTGTCAAAAAAGCACAATACAGGCAATGCACACGGCAGTACATTGGTAGTACGGAAAAACACTGCAAAATACGGATAATCAGAAGTCACAGTACGCAAAACAGACCCAGTTGGTTGGCAGCACTGCACCATGCAGTGTGCAGCCCCTACAGCCCTGCACACGTAGAGTATTGTGTTACATACAATCAAGAGTACATACCCCCCCCCCCCCCCCCCCCCCCCCCCCCCCAGAGTGTGCAATGCCTGATCCAGCTCTGCATACGGTATTGGTCGAGCATAGTCGGATCTTCTGATGTCATGCGTACTCTTCACAAAAGCGCAAGGCAGGGCACCGTTGTTTTTGATCCGAGAGTACCCGTGACTCCCCGGGTTCCCCTCAGATGCGTACGGTATTATGACGCAAAGACTGGATACCAATACTCCTTATGTGTACAAGTACGATGACTGTGAACTGTGTGTATCTATGCTGTGACCTTTCGACCTGTCTGGGATGCATACGGCTCTATTGTACAAATTTTAGTACGGTGCATTACATCATTGATGTCCGTTTGTGGCGCTGTCCCCTATGGCACGTGTCGGATTTCGCTTGCCACGACTGTACATGCATCTGTATACAGCAATGTGATCAACTACATACGTACTGTTAAACTTCTACACATGCAGGTCAACACTCCCCACAACCTAATCTAGAGGACCACACAAAAAATGCCTTATGTGATAGATACGTTGTAGAGAAAATAATCATGACTGTATGGAGCTTTTTCAAGGACGCGACAGCGTGCCCGTCACGTCAGCGGCACTCGCCCCGAGATTGTGGTGAACAGGTCTCACATTGAAAAGTATATGAAATGTGAAAGGTTCGTCTGCACCAGCGATTCTGCTTCAAGTGTTCTTTTTCGCCCGAGCCATGGAAGGGCTTCCTAGCAGCTGCTCTAAGTCAACACGAGTGTCGGACATCAAGTTCAGCATTATCCTAGTGCTTCTTTCGCCTCCACGCGTCCACTCCCGCACAAACTCAATGTAACCCGGGCTTCGCCTGTTCACCAGTGATTCTAATTTCCTCGCATGTGATCCCAAAAAGTGACTGTTGGTCTGTCCTTGAAAAAGCTCTATACTGCAATGCAATAATAAACAAAATTCTGAATTGTCATCCCCATTCCCCTAACACATGGCATTTTGAAGTAACGAAAACCAGGAAGCAACGACCTAGTTCCAATGCCACACTTTACATGGTACAAAACGATCAGAATGCATGCACCATGAAGTACCGTTGTGTATGTATGTATGTGTATGTGCATGTGTGTGTGTGTGTGTGTGTGTGTGTGTGTGTGTACCTGTGCATGCGTGTTTTGCGTACCGGAATCTGTTTCGTTCGGTTCCCATAGGGAAGCGAAACTTCGAAATTGTTAGCCTCTCGTCGTTTCTGCTTCTTAAGGCGGTCGTCTTGTGCTATCTTGGTTATCATTGGAGAATGGCTAACCCTATCTGGGTCCTGACATACATGCGTAAGTTATGCTGTTCCGATTAACAATATTAGTTTTGCCACTAGCACATCATCCCAACGTTGCTAAGGTTTGAATCGGTTCATGAACGTTTGTCGGTTGAGACTTTTATGTGAATCTACATGGCTGATCGTCACAATAGTTGAGATCACTATCGTCATATTCAGGATGCATTGAAGCTGTTGTCACACTGTATGCCATGCACAGTGAATGCATTCAGTCGTCTTCAAAAGATGTCACGGATCAATACTGTAATACCGTAAAAGTCCGTATTTACTTTCGAATTTAGTGACCTCACCCGTACTAACTTTCGGGCGGGTACTGACTTTCGGGCACGAACCAACTTTCGGATCTGACTTGTGTGTAGTGGAGAAGTCGTTTTCATGTCGATGTACATGCTACGTGCTGCATGTGCGCACCGCACCGGTACTTATTTCGGGCAGTATGTTTATCGGGCTTGACTTGACTTCAACAGACAGAGCCAAAAGAATGAAGGGGGTATTTCTTTCAGGCAGGTACTTATTTACGGACTTTTACGGTACTGCTGCGTGCTCTTGCGCGCGCGCGCGTGCGTGCGTGTGTGTGTGCGTGCGTGTGTGTGTGTGTGTGTGTGTGTGTGTGTGTGTGTGTGTGTGCTTGTGTGTGTGTGTGTGTGTGCGTGCGCACGTGTGTGTGTGTGTGTGTAAAATGAAAAATAAGGATTCACTGGCCAGAAAAAGTCACTTCAAACAGCTGTGTGGTGGATACCGGGCTAAAAATAGTGGCGGTCAATTCATCAGCCTTGCAAGCTGTTGAATGGTGTAATCCCAGCACAAGTTGCTATGTCTAACATAGCTGTTCGCTATCATCGCTCCCGCGATGGGCATGTCTGAGGTCTGAGGTGTGTGTGTGTGTGTGTGTATGTGTTTACTTGGCTGTTAGATGAGTGTAAGAGAAACAATGTACTTGGTATTTGTTTGTTGAATGTTCACTTCACTTTAGTGTGACCTGTAACACGGTGTGTGCGGCTGCTCCTCTTTTGCAGTTGGTGGCATCCTGGCGGCTGACTTCCTCAGCGGTGTCGTACACTGGCTCTGTGACTCCTATGGGTCTGTCAACATGCCCGTATTTGGAAAGGTAATGCTTTGCGAAAGGATAAGGCCGGCATTCTTTTTAAAAGAAGTGCATTTTTTTCTGAGAGAATTCAGAACAAAATTCAGAAAATTTCGAGAATCTGCGACAAACCGGAAAAGTGCTGGTTTAGGACTTGTACCTTGAAAATTACCAAATAGGCTCTCTAAACTCTCCCAACTTCGGAGGCGGTAGAAACGTTATGCGGGTATCTTAAAAGATACCCGCATTTATGGGCCGAGACATGCAGGCGACCATTCCGAAAACTCTCTCTCTCTCTCTCTCTCTCTCTCTCCCTGTGTAAGCTGAAAGGATGGTGAAACTCTGGTATCCTTTCTGAGGGGTCCGTCGACAGTGAAAACTCACATCACATGGTGTACACTCCTGGCCAATTTCAAAGTTAGCGAGCAGTGGCGTAGAAAAAACAGCTTTCCCCTGACAGAAACCTACTCAGCTTATGAAATTCAGCAGCATGATCACGTCCGATATTCGGACTGCGCGCACTCTGGCCTTCCTTGTACGGAATACAGAGTGTACCTGAAACGCGTGATGTGAGTTTTCGCCTTCTGAAACCCCGTATGCACAGTTTCACACTCTTGGGAGATTATTTCTCTCTTAGTCAGGTGCATAGTTGCACATCATGTATTGAGCATGTTAGCAGCTGTTTGAAACTCTGTTGTCATGGTTTCGACCCCCTCCCTGCCCTTCCTTGTGTTGTCCGTAGGCATTCATCCGCTCGTTCCGAGAGCACCATGTTGACCCAACGGCCATTACGCGTCATGACGTCATTGAGTGCAACGCGGACAGCTGCATGACCATGGTGCCAGTACTCGGCTTCATGTGCTATAACTTTGCGCTGTACGACGATGACATCATCCAGCCGCGCTACCACCTGTTCGTCCTGCTGAGCTGGCTGGCGTTCTTCGTGGCGTTCACCAACCAGTTTCACAAGTGGTCGCACACCTACGGCGAAGTGCCCAAGTGGGTGGAAGTCCTGCAGGTGAGTGGGGTGTCTACAGGTAGTCCATGGACGCTATCCACTAGTGGTGGGGGTCCGGGGAGGGTGTGTGCGGGGGAGAGGGCGGGGGGGGGGGGGGGGGATTTCTTCAGATTGAACTCATGGATGCTATCCACTAGTGATGGGGTTGGGGGAGGGTTGGGGAGGGGGGGGGGTAATGTCTGGGAGCTGGGCTTGCTCGCTAGTGACACATCGCTCTACGCATATCTTTAGGTGTGTTGTAGACACGCTATCATGGCGGCTTTCACCGATGAAACCTTTAGCTTAACCTTTGTGTTAGTGAAGACAGCAGCAGCGGCAGTGGTTCTGGTATTTCTACAGGTCTGCAGCATAGGAGCAGTACAACACATGACATGGGTATGCGAGTGTTGCCCAGTCCACAGGATATCACACCTAGGAGGCATGCACACAATATGAACCCCTTGATCAGCAGCAGAGTGCGTGTTTGACTATAGTACAAACCAATAGACTGATTGGGCATGATGATGATGACAGCATAGCACACGGAGGAGTATCAAGCAAGGCTTACATACACTTTTAGACTGTGATCAGACAATAGGGCTTGAAAGTGCTAAACGTCATCCACGTCAGGCGAAATTACTGGTCAGTCGGCGACACGCATTTTTCACAAAAATTTGCGTTTCACCGGCTGGGAGAGTATGCGTGTACTCGAGTCTCATCCTGAGCACGTTTTTTCTTCTTTTTTTCAGCTCCAGTTTAGCTGTATTTTTCATTGCAAAGCCGTCCTCGATTGTTGTGTTCGTTGTTCAAACGAAGTGGACATCCAATCATGAAGGCAGAGGACATAGGAGCCTGATTGGAGTTTCTCGTGGCATAGGACGGCCACACAGAGACACTTTGGGATTTTCTGAATATAAAATACCGTACGCACGATGCTGAGATCAATTTGTGCGATATCAAATTGTTTGTGATCTACCACATCGAGCAGAACGGGATCCAGACACAAGCTTACCGACGGTTAGGCTGCCGACCTGACTGGCTGGACAAATGATCCCTGGCTTCACCATACGCCAGAAGTCGGACACCATGTCCTTTGCCGCGACGTCCATCTCCAAAAAGAACTCCATCTTCGTCGTGAAAAGGCTTGAAATACTCAATATTCAACCGAGATTCGCGGTCTCACCCTTTCTCAGATCGAATCATTTTTTGTTGTAGCAGTTGCAGGGCAGATCCCCGCCACTACTTCAACAGAAGATGGCTCCAAAGCATGCCTGGAACAAGCCATATCGAGGTTGCAAGGCACCCCTCTCAGCACTTTTTTTGAAGAAATTCGAAATTTCAATGGTGGAAGATGTACTATGAAGAGAATTTCAAAAAGTATGTTTCGCGGAGCGATCGCTCAACCTACGTCATTCAAACTTTGCAGGATGGTTCAGACGTACATGCTAGGCATGGAACCACAGAAGATGATATCATAGCTGACACACAGAGTCACACACACAGCAGATTCGTGTGCACAGATACTATATTAGTGGACGTCGTCATCTTCTTCCCGCTGATCTCAAATGTACTATGACGTGCTATTTCGCCTGACGGTCCGGAGTGATGGCAACTCTAACTGTAGTTTTGGATCTATTTCGATTCAGTTGTTGTATGGATACATACACGTTGGGGTGGTTCAAGTTCCCTTTACATCAGGGTGACACATCAACCTGTAGTGACTGGACTCTGCCCTCCCGGTCAGGGACTCACTCCTGCTACAGACATATTCACACCGGCGTGCGCCACGAGGGGCCTACCCCACCACACACTGTACTTCGCTATGGGCAGAGCGGATCCAGAAGTCGCAAGTTGTCTTCACATGACTTCTGACTTCACTTTCAAGACCTGCTCTGAAATCGAACTCCATGGGCAGACTAAGGGAGATGGGAAGGAATGCGGCTTGTTAGCCTGGTTTATCGTCACATGCCATACTTGCTCTGTTGTAAGAGAAGCCGAGCTCCATTGCTGGCACAGTTTCTAGTAAAAGTGCCCGGCTGGTCCAATACACTTTGAAATATTCCTACGGATATCGTAGCAAAGTCTCTATATCTTAAACTCAGGGCTTGCAATTGGAGTGATCTGGGAAAATACTACCCTTTGCCATGTCACAATTAGAATTATGGGGAACTGATTGTGAACAATTTTGAACCGATATGCAAAACCACCAGAAGGCCCACTCCACTCTTCA
The DNA here is from genome assembly GCF_964019385.1 of Sycon ciliatum. Taxonomy (NCBI): domain Eukaryota; kingdom Metazoa; phylum Porifera; class Calcarea; order Leucosolenida; family Sycettidae; genus Sycon; species Sycon ciliatum. The sequence continues at coordinate 4,712,514 of NC_088650.1, forward strand.
CTCCGGAGAGGCAAAATGTGACTTTTTCTCCACTACAAGTGTCTGTCTGGGCATGCTGTGTGGGTCACGTTGAAATTTTAGAAGCACGCATACACGCTCCAACACAAGTACGACCTTCATTACGAGCTCATGGTAGATGGGTGTTGCAAAGGGTATAAGCACGACGCCTATTTATTATGGCATGCTCTCTTGCTGTCTCTCATGTGTCATTTCTAATTCTCAGGATTATCACGTGATCTTGCCGAAGAAGCACCACAAGGTGCACCACGTGGCGCCGCACGCCACATACTTCTGTATCACCACCGGCTGGCTGAACCACCCGCTGGAGTACATTGGTTTCTGGACGGCCATCGAGGCTGGTATTCAGTTGACCACTGGATACCGTGCCCGGGAGGACGACCTATCATGGGCTAGCAAGCCAAAGTAATGCCTAGCGCAAGATGTGCTCCGTTTAACCAAAAGACCAAATGGCCCGTGCTGTGCTATTTTGCTGTTGTAACTGTTAAAAAAGTACTTATTCATCATTTTGACGACTGCCTGTGGGTATGCGAACGAGTATTTATTTGCGTGAACAATGTTTGCCTGTGTTTGTTAGAGCTAGAGCGGTACCTGTGCATGGGGCAACCCATCCGTCAACGGTTGTCCACAAAAGTAAGTTGCAGATAGATCTGATGCAGAAAATTTCCAACAGCTGCTGAAGCAGTGCTCAGTATGCTGAAGTTAGGTCCTTTGAGTAGATCTTGTATCTCGCATGTTTGGCTCATCTTCCAAACATGTCGCTGTGTGCCTGACCGGACTGTCGCTTCTTGAATTCATATTTTCTTTTCGAGTACAATAGTATAGTGCTTGGTATGTCCGGTCATGCTGTTTGTCAAGATAGTGCTGTTGGTTTCGCATCACAGCGTTTCGTATTTTTCAAATTATAGAATACCCTTCCCAAAGTGAAATAGCTTTGGTTTGACGATATTGCTAAGAGAATTGAATATCTATTGGAGGGTTGTGAAGTTCACTTGCTATTCTGAAATTTCTAAATCACTATTTTTAGCTCGTACATCATACAGAGTACGGTTGTTTAGAGTAATAATATTATTCCCGTAGCTATGCAGAAGACGTTACTTCAGTAACGTCTGGCGCTAGCCAGGGTCCACACAGCTTTAATTTGGTATTTGTGTGTTTGTTTGTGTGTTTGTGTCACGCCTGGCGCTATCCCGTATTTGCCCCGTACCGTACCGTACCATCAAACACAGCTGGCCACATACAGCTGGCCGCAATATTCGAATAGGGCTTTCAAACGCAAGATCATAACGTGAAGCAACTTGGAAGAATAGGTATGAATGCGAAGTGTATGGGGGAATGCATGTAGGGCGATAGTGCGGGTTCGAATCCCAGGATATGCCTGAAAAAAAAAAATAGGAGAATTGAAAAATTTATAACATCCCTATGCTTTTTTTGCCGTCATCAAGGCGGTAGACGGTGTCGTATTACCCTCAATCGTACCTGTCCCGTACCTATCCCGTACCGTACCATCAAAGACGGCTGGCCACAATGCATATTCAAATAGGGCTTTCAAATGCAAGATCATAACGTGAAGCAACTTGGAAGAATTAGTATGTATGCGAAGTGTATCGGGGGATGCATGTAGGGCGCGCGATAGTGCGGGTTCGAATCCCAGGTTATGTCTTAAAAAAAGGAGTATTTTTAAGAATAGGTCATCAAGGCAAAAAAGCATAGCGTAGGGCCCTGAGCTTCCAAGCTCTCTCGTTATCTCGGACCTACTTGTACTACATCACGTATTTGGTGTTATGTGTCTTACTCGTCTTAATACCCATTTTTTAGTCGTCTTGTGTCTCCACGTGTGCTTTTAAAATTATTTGTTGCAAGGAGTATCTTCTTTTTCCATGGTTAATATGATAATAATTACTATAGGCCACTCTAAGATTCTATGTCATGGGGGGGGGGGGGGGGGGTGGGGGCTAGGGCGACGACTATACAATGATGTACTAATACCTATAGGAGCGCTAGTACATGTACTAGATAGATGTGAACACTCTAAGCAGTGACCTGTATACTCAGAGTTGCTAGCTTACAACGCATGTGCGCGATTGTCTAGGAGTAAAGCAAAGGCGTTGCGTGCATGGTGGTGAGAGTGTTGTGTGTATGCTTGTCACAGAAAAACAAAAATGTTGAAAACTTAGACCATGGAGTGTTAGTTCTGAGGGTGAGAGTGTGTGCATTGCTACCCACACGGGCGGCAGAACTATAGCAACGGTTTTGGCCAGTACATGTGTGTCCTATGCAGGCAGCTATGCCAAGTCTGTCTGTGTTGATTAGTGCCACACTGACGAGTAGCTCACACTGTGGAAAATACCGGTAGTTCTGCTTGTGTGCTAGAACCTACTAACACGTACTGGTTGGGCGCAGCGCATGCAGCAGCAGCACTACATTACCACTAGCGTATCACGGCTCCACTTCGCAGCGCTGCTTTACCACTAACGCATCACGGCTCCACTTCGCAGCACTGCATTGCCACTATAGTGCATCACGGCTCCACTTCCCATGGCCACCCACCATTGCTACTCGGAAGTCCAATGGCATGGTTGTGCATCTGTATAGCATGATACATGACTTCATCCTCTGTCAGTCGGGACCGTTCTGGGGGGCCTGTGCTTGGGGAACACACGGGCAGCTCGTGTGGTCCGGGTGGCGATGGTGGGACATTGTCAGGTGAATCTGGTGGTGACTGAGTATTCATGATCTCGGCATGAGCTGTGCGATGGCTTGCACAGCTCTGTACAGAGTGATTAGCAGGATCCCGATCATGATGGTGAGTGTGTAGCAGTGGTGATCTGCTGCGGTCGGAGTCACTGCTCACCGGCAGAGTGGGAATGCTGACTACTGGGTTGTCGGCTCTGTGTCTCACCACACCTAGCTCGGGTGCTTTTACTGAAATGTGCACTCCCGTGGTTGCTTGATTGTTGTCACTGGTAGATGGCGGTGTGAGTGGAAACCAATTGGCATCATCCCACAAATCCTCACTGTTGAATCCATCATCATATTCTTTTAGCTTGGCCTCTTGTGGTGCTGTGGCCATCTCTTCTGGGACGTTTGCGATCGTCTGCTCTGGCGCTGGAGACTTGGTTGGCGAGTTCTCTACCCTGGGTTCCTGGTTGGCCTCCTCTTCTGTTTCCTCCTCCTCCTCGCTGCTCTCACGTTTCTTCTTCCATGTGTCGATATCCTCGCCATTGTACATTGCTATCAACTCCTGGGATGAGTAGTCCACGCATTCGTCTGGGTCAATGTTGAGCAGCTTGGCAAGATCCTTTTCTTCATCCTCGTCCTCCTCTTCAGCATGCGAGTCACTATCGGAATCCCATGTGTGCCGCCGCCGACGTTGCCTGTAGCGCTTTATGTAATCTGCGTTTGCAATAGAAGAGATAGAATGGAGGAAGGGGGGGGGGGGGGGGAGATGTCAAGAATAATAAAGACTGGCTTCAAAGCAGTGAGGCGACCCTAGCTCCGACAAATGATTTTCTAACGGAATTCAGAGCTCATACAAAAGTCACATTGCCCTTTTTCAAAGGTACGGGGGCGGCAGTTGCAGTGCCTTATGGTGGGGTGAGGGGACCCCAATGTGCAATGGAAGGTCCTGTCAGAACCTTGATGTAACGTACTTCGGCATGCAGGGAATGGAAGCAAATGTCCGGTATCCGAGTACATTGCATGCAGGGTTGGTCGCACGAGCCTCCAACCCGGCTCAGTTTATACACCCAACATGCCAAACGGATAAAAAAATAATCATTTTCGAGGATAAGCGTACAGCGTACCATGTATCGCGGTACATTCCGGCAGGGCAGTGGTGGAGCCGTCACAGCTCCACTCACACGTCAGTTCATCCCATGCTGCTATCCGAGGCCATCCTCAGCGGGACCACCAAAACGATAGGTACAGTGCTTCAAGTTTGTTTTTCCACGGTCCATTGTAACAGCAGTAACAGCGCCTATTATTTGTAGTCTTATGGAGGGAAAGTCGGTGCCATGGAAGGTGTATGTACTACAGTAATAGCCATCCTGGCAGCTTATCTGATTTTCACTGCACATCTCATATAAGTAGTGGTTGCGACTTCGGCGATGATTTGTAAGAAACGGAGCGTCTCTGTAAGTTTGTATCCCTGGTGATGTTTGTGCCTGGAGAGCACTATATAAGTGGTGCTCTTCAGGCACAATCTTCCTCAGCCTACTCAAGCTCAACTGATGAGGGGTGAATTCCCCGAAACACTGTGTATTGAGCAGGGAGTGGTGCTTTCTTGCAGGTTTGCCGAGTCGAAGGTTCGATGGACTTCTCGTGTGCTCTGGCTGGCAGTCGTGAGTCAGTCAAGTGTCAAGTAAAGTCGGCGGAATAGCGCGAGCTCCGGTGTGGGGAGCAAACCATTTCTTACATCTCATATACTTAGAAGAAATTTACATTGTTATTGTCTTTTTTCATTAGTTTGAGGGAAAGATGCAACTGTCTTTTCCCTACACAGCAGAAATAATGTGAGGGACTTACGTTCTTTGACAGTCCCTCTCATCATTTCGAGAAGCGTGTCACTAGGTGTCCTGGCGCTGGGCATCTGCCCAGTTTGGGCCGCAACCGATCCGTTCTTCTGCTGGGCATGTTGCTGCTTGTGAAGACTGCTTGACTGCCTGCTGGCAAGAGAAGACCTGCTGTTTGCTATACTTTGTGGGATTCCAGTGCTGGCTGGTGGCCCTTTCGCCACATTTTCCTTCCGTTGCCCCGCCGCTTCTTGATATTTCTGGGCGAACCATGGCCTGCTTGAGGTTGTGGATTGCATTCTCTGTGCTACATCATTGTAGTGGGTTGGATTTGATCTGGCTGTCGATTTATGGCCTGTTGAATCCTCCATCATTTTGAACAGTTTGGACTGTTTCTGCTGCCTGTTCTCTGTGCAAGGAAAACCAGAACCACATTGAACTCGGATGGTGAGCCAGTTTAATTATGTAAAAAAAAAGGAGAAGGACAAACTGCGACGAGTTATGGCTAAATGTCCGCCAACGTAACCAGATCATATACAGTCATGCAGCGAGTGCGACAAAATGGCACAAAACTATAATGATCTATATGCATATGATCTGGTTTCGTTGGTGGACAGTTAGTCATAACTCGTAACATTTTGTCCTCCTCCTTTTTTACCATAGAACAACATTAATTCACAGAAAAAGCCAACTCATCATGATGTAGAATTTGCTACAGAAACACTCATCTATTCTCCCCCCCCCCCTCCACACACACACAGACGACACACACACACATATGTACGTGCGTGCACACATACACACACACACGCACACACACACACACACACACACACACACACACACACACACACACACACACACACACACACACACACACACACACACATATATACACGTACAAGTGCATGCATCTCTAGTTTCGGAGGTACGATGCATTAGCAACAGCTCGTTTCCTATTTATTCAACATCCTTTGCTATGCTATTTTAAAAGCTGTCAGTGCATGAACTCTGGTCATGTGGCACTCGCCCTACTCCCTATGGCTAATAAAGCAACTCTTCTGTCATCGCTGGCTCGCAGTCAGTTTCACAAACAGCTTGAAACACATCTATTGCGATGCAGCTATCTTCAACTGAGAAAGAAACAGACGTCAACTCCACTATTTACAAGGAGCCCATTGCTCATTACCAGAGCATCCTGTAACGGAATCACAGCCATTCCGTTCCCCGGGACGCAGGACACAAAGTACAAGACTACGTAGTTTGTTTACATTGTTATATTGACATGACGGAAACCAAGGACTACGACATGACGGAAAAGCAGACTACACTCAAAGACCCGAACAAGAAGACTGACAAAGGACTCTCGACTACAACATCGCGCATGCTCATATCACACATACACGCGACTAGACGAAGACTGTTTGAGGACTGTCATCACACAGGAAAACAACACAATCATTAATGTTAACAACACCCATACAAACAAGGTGGGCATTGTTTTAACATTTTATAATTTCTGCATTGCCCTATAAAATAAGCTTGTGGAACTGTAGCTGACATACTTACTTGCGCGTTGCACTTTCAGCGCCATCTTCTTGTAATGCTCCAGCTGTGCTTCATGGTCGTATGGTCTCCTGCTGGGTGTCTCTCCACTCCAAACTGGCTGTCCATTTGCTGATGGTAAGTGCCCTGCTGGTCTTTGGTGTAATGCTGGTGTTCCCGAAGACTGGCCGTGACCAGAAGTGGACGGCAGCGATGACCCGTGAGAAGTTCTCCTAGTTGCACTGGACTGTGGGCGGACATCGTCTTTGGCAAATAGTAGCCTGGACATAGCGCTCGTTCTCATGGAAGACTGTAGATTATGACGCGTGGCAGAGTCGGAGTTTCTCAAGAGTCGATCCTGTCTGCAGTCAACGCATTGGCAAAGTTAATAGGATATGTGGAACTCACATGGTATGTATCCGGGTAAGAGAGAATGTACCCAGGTAAGAGAGAATGTACCCGGGTAAGAGAGAATGTACCCGGGTAAGAGAGAATGTACCCGGGTAAGAGAGAATGTACCCGGGTAAGAGAGAATGTACCCGGGTAAGATGCACGTCTGGTTAGCATGATCATTTTTTGACTCTAGGATTTCCTAGGATTTCCAAGGATTTCCTAGGATTTCCTACCATGATTATAGCGCATGTGCACAGATGCGATGCAATTTGATAGGACGTACAACTCGTGTATAACGGAATTCTCAGCATGTCTCCATAGAACCGACCTCATGTACTACATACCTTTGGTGTTTTGTACACCTTTACAGATGACAGGTACGTTTATGTTGACAGCGAGGAGGTGTAGGCTGTATGGGGCGCAGGAAACCGGGTTTGATGATACTAGCCATGTACATTTCTGAGCGCAATACATAGTTCCGAGCATTTTGACATACAGCACATGTGTGGCTTATTGGTTGGGCCCCGGGACTCAACTTTGCTTAGGAAGGATAGTATGTCCTTTTTTCCATTCCGGAAGGGGGTATGTCTCGTCATATTTCCTCTGTTTTGGCGGAATCAAGCACTGTGTGGCTTTGGTGAAGCTGTCAGAGTTATGTTTGAAGCTTTGAAACTGGGCGACTGCATGTGTATCTGTGTACCTCAGCATCAGCAAGTTGTTGGCATGGGTCTGAGAGGGTATTCCGTTTAGCAAAAAAAAAGCACACCCTGGAATATTTAGTTTGGGGTCACTTTCAGTTATGGGTGTTTTGCATGGAACGACTGGATGCACGGCACTTTGCAGTTTTATTCAGCTTTACAGTCATACTATTCATAAAATGTGTTCTGTCATATCCGGTACCAATGTACCCAGAGTCTTCAAGCGCAAAACACCACTTTCCCCGTGCAAGACATGGACGTACAGCGGTACGGAGGGGGGGGGGGGGGGGGGGGGGGGATCTTGAGCCACTATCATGAGTGGCAACATCCTACTTGCATGTCTCGGATACATGTACTGTCGCGGACATGGAAATCCGGTCGATTGATCGGGGCCGGCGCCCACAGCGCGTACAGAATGATGCCGTGCAGGGCACATGTTGATCCGATGCGACCAGCGCGCTGCAGCGCATAAAATGCATGTGTGTACCGCTTACCCACGGCTGCATGGCCAGCACCCTGGGACCGCTAGACGTGCGACCGGATTTCCATGTCCACAACAGTAGATAACAGTGACAGACAATGCACGCAGTGTTCATGCACTCAACCACTTCACAAATCAAAATATTCCTTTATCGCTTACATGGCCGTCTGCAACGGCGTCTCTTCGGGACGAATCCTCGCAGTACCACGCGGAGTTCTGTAGCCACAATGCACGATAGAGATGTTACAAACCACTGTGACTGTGGCCATTTCGTTGAAGGGTAAACGGTTGAATATTCATCACTTACTGAAATACAGCGACTAGCTATCTAAATACTTACTCCATGAAAAGGTTGAAGCCTGAGCTTTTCCTGCTCGCTGCCCGATTTTCCTCTCCTCTTTTTCCTCCTTGAGATCTGTTGAACATGGCGAATTTTCTGAGATTTCCTTCCGGGTTGTTTTCTAGCAAACTTCCTCTTGACTCTCACTGTTCACCTCAGTTGACGAAACTTCCATCCAAGCACACGACTTTGCAATCCGCAAGAACGTTCAAACCAAGAAGGACCTACTAATTTATTCACAGTTGCTCGTGCAAAAAATCTTCCGGAAGTTCCTGACTGGAGTATCAATTCTCTCCTGCAACAATCACTGGTCGCTGTGCTCGTACCTCAAGTAATAGAGAATAACTCCGATCGAAGGCTGTAGGAGTGAACAGCAATCGCCTTGTAGAAGGCCAAGGGAGGTTTGGATTGTTGGAATGGAAGTTTTTGATGGATTTATTTCGATTGAACAGCATGCTAGCCCTCCGGAGTTGAACTTTGACCTAGACTTTGAACCCGTAAGTATCCAAATACAGTACAATGTACATGATTGTCATTGACCATCGTGTACTCTGGAGCAGGGAGTGGCATTTTTACTACTCCCTAGATCCCTAGCCCTGCTCTTGACGGTTCATGTACCTGCGCTCGCTCGTCGTAGAACGTCTTCTGGTGACTAGTCTATCATATCATCAGTGGTTGTGTGTCACTCGAGTCATGTACAGTAGGTATCGGTTATAGCGTGGGTGTTTGAAAAACGACTTTCTATTCTTATTTCCGATATTTCTTACACACGATAAATCAAGTGTGGCATATCATTATGCATGTGCGAATGGGCAGGAAGATCATCGTACATGCAACGCAGTACTTCTGTGCATGTGGCTGGTCATAGTCGACCCATAGCCGGCATAGGCTTACCATGTGGCTATGCAACATGGGTCACATGACCACAACATTGGAATCTGCAGCACTACGACCCAACGAGAGTCAGATCAGAACGGAAATGGACAGATGTAATTACTACAGGCGATACACTTTGTACTAATCTGGCATGTTTCGCGACACAAAGTCCATTCTTACTCTTAGGACCGATATATTCTACTATGGGATAAAATTGCTTGTAAGAATAAATGTGCACTTGAAATCCTTGTTATGATTATGAAAACATGAGCGTTCATTCTTGTAGGCAGTATACCTTCTCTACACCACGAACAAGCAACGCCAGTCGTACTACTGACAAGCCTGTCAGCACCAAGTACGACTGGTCGATCGTACGTGAAGCCGCCAACCGCCACAGGAAGCCCGCGGATCTGCGTGGAGGTGAGAAAATAACACGCAGAGTTGTATTCGTTGGGGGCATCAATGATCAACTGCAGTGCTGATGATCTTGTTGCGTACTGTAGAAAGAAGAATGTGGAAGTAACTACTTAGTACTGGCTGTAAACTGATCCCCTCCAGAACAGTGTATGGCGCCGGCACGTTGTACGCACATCTGACAGTTGCTGAGCATGACGAAAGAAATGTTCTGGAAAACGATTTCTGGCCCGAGCATGTAACAGCACGAGAATGGAAGTTCAAGAACCCACCCCTCTCCAAGAAATCATAAACTGTGATGTTGAATCCACACGCACCCATCTTTTTTCCCACTAGGACCACATCGACACCATCATCTAACAGTGTGTCAGGGCAACTGAACCCAGATGCACCTACCTTCACTCTCCCATCACCATACGATGCCTCAGCCTTCATACCAAACAAACATCCCCATCATATGCGGCTAGCCACAACCAATGCTTGCAGCTGGTACCCAAAGGCCGATGAAATTAATAACATATTTGGTACTTCAGACATGGACATATTAGGCATCACCGAAACCTGGCTAACTCAGAAAATTCCTAACTCTGTATTATTGCCAACTGCCGCTTTTGACATAGTGCGAAGAGACCGCCCATCTCATGTCGCTCTGCGTGGCGGTGGTGTTGCTTTCTTACTCCGACCAGGACTCGCCTACGTCAGACGAGCAGACCTCGAGCCTGCCAACACCAACCTTGAAATCCTATGCATTCAACTTAAAAATGGCCACAAAGATGTCTATATTATCTGCTGTTATCGGCCACAAAGGCAGGATCATTCAACCTTCCTCTCTGGCTTGCGTGAGTCCATCTCTTCCATTACGGACACTACGGCTTCCATTATCATCCTCGGTGACTTTAATGCTCGGCACAACGAATGGTATAGGCAGGACCCGAACACTACTGCTGGAAGATGCCTTGTCGAACTGCTGGATGATACTGGTTTTACACAACTTGTACGCGACCGCCCAACACGTTTCTCCGCCGCAGGTCAGAGCTCTTCTCTCCTGGACCTTGTTCTCTGTAACCAACCATTCCTCATCCACAACCTCACCACACTTCCCCCTGTTTCTGATCACTGTCCTGTGGTATTTGATCTCGCAATAGTATACAGACTCGTTCCCAGCAACCAGTGCACTCTGATTTGCTCGTGAACAACTATGCAGCCACAGACTGGCCCGCACTTAATAACCACCTTTGGAGCCTCCCTCTTCTCGCTGCTGTACAAGAAGCCAGTAGTACAGATGAAGCATGGGTCTCCTGGCGAACACTAGTTGACACAGCCATATTATCTTTTGTTCCGAAGGTTCGAAAACGAACAAATCGTTATGGAAAGCCTTGGTTCACCTCTGTGCACCATCGCCTCCGTCAACGTCGAGATCGACTATTTGCTGCAGCAAAACGTGTCAATACCCCTGAGTGCTGGGCTGCTTATCGCATTTCAAGGAACTGCCTCGTCGCTGCCATCCGTAAAGCTAAACGTCACTTCTACGACCAGATTATTATTATTATATTAGATGTCAGAAGGCCTTCATGCAGATCGAGGATCTTATGACTGGTGGAAGAGAGTCAAGAAAATGTGCCACATCAATTGTCCTCACACCGCTATACCTGATATACAAGGAGTCGATACCTTAGCGGTTACCGACCCTGAGAAAGCGAACATCTTCTGTCAACAGTTCGCCAAGAATAGTCAAGCTACACCGTCGTCGGATGCAGATCATCGTGATCTCGCCATGCCTTCTTCTTCGGAAACATTTGCCATCCGCCCTCTGTCCGTCGTAGAAGTATTCAAGGCACTGTCGACCCTAAGTGTGCGAAAGTCTACAGCTGGCAGTCTTCCTAACAGGATCCTGCACCACTTACCGATCCCAACCCCTTGAGTGGAAAGCTGCAATCGTTACCCCAATTTACAAGGGTAAGGGAAGTCGCAATGACCCTGCTAGCTACCGGCCGATATCTCTGCTGAATGGTGTGGCAAAATGCTACGAAGCGTTAATCAGCCGCCAGGTGTATGCGTTTGTAGCGAAACACAAACTACTGTCGCCGAAACAGTTCGGATTTCGCCACCACCGAAGCACGGTTGACCAACTTGTGTATATCACATCAACTGTCAGCTCTGCATTTGATAACCGGGCCCAGTGTGATGCCGTCTTTCTCGATTTCTCGAAGGCATTTGATCGTACCAGCCATCGCCTCCTAGCCTCATGTCTGTCCGGTTGGTGTGCACCTGACTCATTCGCGTGGCTGATGGACTTCCTGGAAGGCCGATCGATGTCTGTGCGGGTCGGAACCTCCTTATCAACCCATATGTCGCTCACCGCTGGTGTGCCACAAGGCTCCCACCTAGGCCCTCTATCATTCAACCTTTCTATCAACTCCCTTCCCAGCATTCCCCAATCCAGCGATCTGACTCTGTTTGCGGATGATTCCAACATGGTCTGCGTTTCTCCGCCTACTGTCGTACCCGCCGCGCACACTGCCTCCCTGCAACTAGACCTTGATAGATGTGTGAACTGGTCTCATAAAGCTGAAGCAGTTTTCAATGCTAACAAATGTGTCCATGTTCCCTTTCGCAGACCTAAATCAAACTCACCTGATCCCAGGACCGTCACCATGGCCGGTACGTTACTGACCCAGCCCTCTTCCCACCGCCATCTGGGCATCATCCTCACTCCTTCACTCAATCTGTCCCCCCATATTCAACACATTACCAGCAAATTTCGAGGTCGGGTTTTTCTTTTAAACCACATGTCCAACTTCCTTCCTTTTCCTGCTGTGAATCTTTTGTATAAATGTTATGTTCGTCCCCTCCTTGAATATGCTGTTCCCGTTTGGATGTTTTCCGTTTCAGCCACCATGTCCACAACCCTTGATAAACTGCAGGCTACTGCTGCTAGAGCATACTTAAATAGTAAACTCAAGCGTCGGCCTGACTGGACGACTTCCAAAGAAGACCTCAATGTTCTGTCCTCTTGGGAATCTTTAGCATGGCGACAGCAGATTCTTGGCCTTGTCTATTTCCACCATGTATTCTCCCAATACCCCTCCTTGTTGTCTCACTTCCAGCTACTCTCTTCCCAAAGCAGTCGTCACCCTTCATCCATAATTCTTCCTAAAGCTGGCACCTTCTTTCGTAAATCAACCCTTTTTTCTTTGAGTGTTGCCTGGAATAAACTTCCTGAAGATATTCGTTCACTCTCTACAACAGCGAAATTTAGTATTGCTGTTCGTCGGTATCATTCGCAATCTATGTTTTCTTTGAAAGGTATTCCTGACTTTTGTGTCTAGGCTAACCACATCTATGATAGTTTCAATAGTTTGTGTATATGTCAGTTATAGTAGTCCGCAATGCTGCTTTTCTAATTCTCATTATGATTAGCATGCAATGTACTACCCGAAGTACTGAATTTACTTCTTCTGTACTCTATATTCTAATGTATCTTCTACCTTTTCTCCCTTACGAACATACTTTCTCAATTTCCATACTTACTTAGGAGACTCCCTTCGATAGGCATCTATTTGCCTCTGGAGGATCCGTGAAATAAAAATCAATCAAATCAATCAAATATTCTTTTACACGACCACGCTATAACCGATACGCACTGTACAGTCATGTACATGTACGTGTCCCCTGCCACTATAAATATAATTATTACATCTATTGTAGGGCTAGCAGCTGAGCAGATATGCTTCGAGCTGACAGTGGCTCTACTCCGTCAGAGCCGCAGCAAATATCTACATGTAGATAACACCCGCTGAGAGTCCAGTTGTGAGAGTGGACCCGATCAGAGGGTACAATACTGATGGTGTGAATAAGGAGGGATGGTGGGAAAAGAAACACAGCTGAAGAACGATCTGTTGTCTGGAAGAACACAACGAGGGCAAGCAAGATTTTCTTTTCAGCAAAAATGGGCTGGTTGCCATTTGTAGATTACTATGCCCAGCAAAACAAAGCGCATGACGTCATTCTTGAATGCAATATTATTATTATTATTATTATTTTAATAAAATCGATTTTGGAAACACACAAGACCAAACCTTGAACAAATTGTCATGTTGCGTGGTGATGCAACATGACAATTTGTTCAAGGTTTGGTCTTGTGTGTTTCCAAAATCGATTTTCACGCTCCGATCATCAGTGGAAATACGGAACTAAAGAGATCAAGGGAAAAACAAAGGTTAAAAATCCAAAGAAGTGTGACACATGACGGGTAACTTGTGGTAAGAAGTCAGCTGTGTACTTGCATTTGTTATCTCGTCCCGATTGTTTGAGTGTGTATGATGATTCCCACTTCTCTGTACTGTGTCGTGCCCGTTATGTCCAGCAGTTGAAGGTCCTTGAAGCTGTTTGTATTCGTACGCATAAGCCCGATTTGTGTAAGCAAAAAGAACATGTTTTAGCACTTAGGTTATTTTCGTGAGTTTGCACCCCGTGTTCATGATTTACACCCAAAACAGCGCAACCATAAACGGCGCGTGTTCATATTAGCACCCCCAGTACAGCGCGACCTAATGTGACACGGTGTCACTACAGCTCGTCTCATCTCTTGCACGCCCCATTTTGGCGCGACCAATTACGTTAACGTCCGAATATAAGCCAGCTCATTACACACGTGACCCATAATGTGCAGGCTCATGTTAGCAAGAGTGCATAACCGGTTTTATGTACTCTTGATGTTAGTATTACCATGGTGGATATCAGGAGTAAACCCGTTCCTAAAAAAGATATGCAAAAAAGAGAAGAAACACATGAGAACGAGTTGTGCAGCAACTATCCACGACTGTAACAAGATGATAAACAGTCAGAAAGTGACTGTGCGATAATAGGGCACGAAACTGACAGGCCACTGAGACATTCAGCGGCCCGAGACCTAGCTCTAACACATCTCCAGTGCGCAAACCAACCTTCCAACTTGGAAGGTTCGTGGTTACGTAGGACCGAAGAAGGGAAGATGAGCGAAGCGAAAATTCTGAATATTTACCTCTTCTCTATTTTTTTCTCTTCACCAGGCGTGGGCCATTCCCTGGACTATCAAAATGGGTGCCTTATTTTTTTCTTTTTCTGTTTTAATGACAATCCATTGCAGATTACCATTTTCGGAAAACCAAAAAATTTAACAGTGAACTTTTTTTTGAGACGATCATTGCTTGTTTTGAGTTGATCATTGCCTTCTAGAGTTGACTACAACCTATTTGTATATGGACCTATTAACGTCCATCCAGGCAATATCGCCATTAATACTGAACTGGTGTTTTTGAGTCGATAATTGCTTTTTTTAGTTCATCATTGCTTTCTAGAGTTGATTATAAATTGAGTCCAGGCAATATCGCCCTTCAATACTGAACTGGCCATTTCGAGTTGATCATGATTTGAGTCTTTGACAAGTCGAGTGTCCATCTTTTGGGTTTGAGTGTAAATGAGTCGACCTGTATTGAGCGTGCGCGCTGACGGGGTGGTCTGTTTAGGGGATGTCCAGTTATGGGGATGGGGCTTTTGGGGGGCGCTGAAGTCAACGGCGCTGTTTTGGGTCGCGCTCATGTGGGGGCATACCGTGTTCATGAGTTGTTTCTGCACTGTTCATGCCCGTTTGTCACACTTACTCTTTATTTTAGTTCTCACTTTTTGTAATACTTACCACAAGTTACCCGTCATGTGTCACACTTCTTTGGATTTTTAACCTTTGTCACGGGGTGACTTCAATGTCAATATCTCGCATTCCCAGCCACAGCATGCCCAGCCACTTCTGGATCTCTGTGGTGCATATGGCCTCACTAATATCGTCCACTCCGTTACGCGAGTCTCACCTCGGTGTCCAGCTGACACTACTATTCACCTGATACTGACTACAGAGGATAAGGATTTGCATGATTGCCGAGTCCTGCCGCTTACACTCAGTGACCACTTTGGAGTTGAAGCAACCTTCAATGCAAGACATGCCCGGCCAGACATCCCCAAGCAGCGTGTGCGTCGCCGTTTAGATAACATTGACTTGGTTGCCTTCCGACTTGACCTAGCTGCTGCTGAACTTCATGTGTACCCACCAGACTCTGATGTGTAAGCCATGTGGGACCACTGGCATCAACGATTCCTTTCTGTCATCGACAGGCATGCGCCATTGCAGCAATGCAAGATTAAGACAGGCAAGCTCCATCCTCCATGGTCTGACAGAGAGCTATACAAGATAAACCAGCTGAAGCGTCGCCTGCATCGAAAATGGCTTGCTGACAAAGCCAACTCTGAAGCTCACGCAGCATATAGACGTGCCCGCTCGGTTGCTGCGAATACAAACAGGTGCAAACGCAACCAGTACTTCCAAAGTCAGTGCCAAGATAATTGCCAGAACCCACGCAAGTTATGGTCAGTCCTAAATACTGTGACTGGACGCAAGAGACAATCCATCCAGCCGACATGCGACATTGAACATGTTGCGTCCACGTTTGGCAAGGTAGTCTCTGATGATGCTCGACCTTCAGTGCTCTCTACGCCTCAGGGTCCACAGCCTCGGTCTGCCCTGACCTCATTCCAACATGTGCGTGTCTGCGATGCTGAACAGCTTTTGAAGCGCATCGACCCGCGCAAAGCAACCGGGAGCGACGGCATCCCAGGCTTACTTCTAAAGTACTGTGCCGACCTGCTAGCACCATCAGTTGCAGCACTTTTCAATGCGTCCCTGACCTCCGGCACTGTACCCGCTGGCTTTAAGCGTGCGTATGTGACCCCATTGCACAAGGCTGGCGATCCATCTGTCGCCAACAATTTCCGTCCTGTGCCCCTGCTCCCAATTCTCTCGAAGCTGCTAGAGAAGGTGGTGCAGAAGGCACTTGTCACCTTTCTGGATATGGCTGGTTCTCTGCCCAGCACACAGTTTGCATTCCGGACAGGACATTCCACGGAGGATGCCCTTGTGTTGATGGTCAACAGGATCCTCGCTTCAAGAGACCGCCGCATGTTCACGGGCGTGGTCCTCCTGGATATGTCGAAGGCGTTCGACAAGGTTCGCCACCAGCAACTAGTCGAAGATCTCTTCTGTGTGGGCGTCACTGGAACAGCGCTCCAGTGGCTCATGTCATACTTGTCTGATCGCTGCCAGATTGTCCAGCTGGGATCCCAGCTTAGCGCAGTGGCAGCCTGCTCCTGTGGAGTACCACAGGGGTCGGTATTAGGTCCACTGCTGTTCAG
This sequence comes from Sycon ciliatum, assembly GCF_964019385.1. NCBI lineage: Eukaryota > Metazoa > Porifera > Calcarea > Leucosolenida > Sycettidae > Sycon > Sycon ciliatum. The sequence continues at coordinate 4,729,014 of NC_088650.1, forward strand.
CCTTTACACCCGGGACATACCATCTGTTGCACAGCAAGCTGAGTCCATCCAGTTCGCAGATGACATCGCACTGACCTGCAGTCGCCCAACACAACAGGAACTGATCGCCACTCTCTCCAGAGCAGTGACATGCATTGCTGACTGGCTGAAGCAGCGAGGTTTGATCCTTAACGCATCAAAAAGTCAAGCATTGGTAGTAGCGGCTGGGAAGCTAGAAGCGCAAACTCAACTGGACGTATGGTGTCATGCGACTAAGCTACCATCTGTCTCTTCTGCTCGCTACCTCGGAGTTCACATTGACAGCGCCATGTCTTGGAACACCCAGATGGATAGGTGCGTTGCCCGCCTCAATAAGAAAGTCGGTGTGCTGTGGCGGATGCGCCGCTGCCTCAGCATGCAAAGCCGCATCCAGTACTTCAAGTCGGTGATCATGCCTGATTTCTCATATGGCTCCAATGCCTTCTCAGCATCGCTGGCGGTAAGCACCTGGACCGTCTCCAAGTTCTGCAGAATCATGCGGCTCGAGCTGTGTACGGATGCTCGCCGCGCACCTCTGCCAGAAACCTGCTAGTCCAACTCGGCGCCTACCGTGTCCGGGAGATCTTCATCCAGAAGCTCATCTTCCTGGTTTGGCGCTGCCGCTACTCCCGTGCTAGCCCCACACTGCAAGTGCTGTTGCTACCAACCAGTGGCGCTCCTACTCGGCTGCAATTATCTATGGGTCTAAGACCACCGCCAACCCGCACTGAGCTGGGTAAGGGTTGTCTCGCGTTCCAAGGAGCTAGGCTCTGGAATGCGTTGCCCAGCGAGGTGCGGGCCATACCGCACCCGGCCCAATTTCGCACTGCTGCTGTTCCACACAGTTGTTGTTGTTTTCTTTATTTGAATTCGCTAAAACCAAACGGACAGAACTGTCCAGTGACAAGGGAGCGAATGATGAGCGTCATAATCACTATGCATCAAAACATCTCAGGACAAAATGAGACAGACTATATTAAGGGAGGGGCTGCACAACACTTGTACATAGCGGGGAGTACGAGAACAAAGGCGCGGCAGAAGTCGAAGCAAGAAAGCAATCAACGCCAGAGATATTTTAGTCCACCAAAAACAGAGAGAGAGAGAGAGAGAGAGAGAGAGAGAGAGAGAGAGAGAGAGAGAGAGAGAGAGAGAGAGAGAGAGAGAGAGAGAGAGAGAGAGAGAGAGAGAGACAGAGAGAGAGAGACTAACAAATGAGGGCTGAGACCTCTACAGCAGGGCTTTACGTCTGAAAACAACCGCACGAATTAACAAGCAAGTCGTCAGAGAACAGGGAGAGAGACGGGCAGGCAGGCCAACAGGCAGGCATATAATGAAAATATGGCGATAGTGATCCGTCTGACCTCAAGGGTTCATGCTGTGTGGAACAGCAGCAGTGCGAAATTGGGCCGGGTGCGGTATGGCCCGCACTTCGCTGGGCAACGCATTCCAGCGCCTAGCTCCTTGGAACGCGAGACAACCCTTACCCAGCTCAGTGCGGGTTGGCGGTGGTCTTAGACCCATAGATAATTGCAGCCGAGTAGGAGCGCCACTGGTTGGTAGCAACAGCACTTGCAGTGTGGGGCTAGCACGGGAGTAGCGGCAGCGCCAAACCAGGAAGATGAGCTTCTGGATGAAGATCTCCCGGACACGGTAGGCGCCGAGTTGGACTAGCAGGTTTCTGGCAGAGGTGCGCGGCGAGCATCCGTACACAGCTCGAGCCGCATGATTCTGCAGAACTTGGAGACGGTCCAGGTGCTTACCCGCCAGCGATGCTGAGAAGGCATTGGAGCCATATGAGAAATCAGGCATGATCACCGACTTGAAGTACTGGATGCGGCTTTGCATGCTGAGGCAGCGGCGCATCCGCCACAGCACACCGACTTTCTTGGTGAGTCGGGCAACGCACCTATCCATCTGGGTGTTCCAAGACATGGCGCTGTCAATGTGAACTCCGAGGTAGCGAGCAGAAGAGACAGATGGCAGCTTAGTCGCATGACACCATAATTATGTCCAGTTCAGGTTGCGCTTCTAGCTTCCCAGCCGGTACTACCAATGCCTGACTTTTTGATGCATTAAGGATCAAACCTCGCTGCTTCAGCCAGTCAGCAATGCATGTCACTGCTCTGGAGAGAGTGGCGGTCAGTTCCTGTTGTGTTGGGCGACTGCAGGTCAGTGCGATGTCATCTGCGAACTGGATGGACTCAGCTTGCTGGGCAACAGATGGTATGTCCCGGCTGTAAAGGCTGAACAGCAGTGGACCTAATACCGACCCCTGTGGTGCTCCACAGGAGCAGGCTGCCACTGTGCTAAGCTGGGATCCCAGCTGGACAATCTGGCAGCGATCAGACAAGTATGACATGAGCCACTGGAGCGCTGTTCCAGTGACGCCCACACAGAAGAGATCTTCGACTAGTTGCTGGTGGCGAAGCATGAACCCTTGAGGTCAGACGGATCACTATCGCCATATTTTCATTATATGCCTGCCTGCTGGCCTGCCTGCCCGTCTCTCTCCCTGTTCTCTGACAACTTGCTTGTTAATTCGTGCGGTTGTGTTCAGACGTAAAGCCCTGTTGTAGAGGTCTCAGCCCTCATTTGTTAGTCTGTCTCTCTCTCGCTCTCGGATCTCTCTCTCTCTCTCTCTCTCTCTCTCTCTCTCTCTCTCTTCTCTCTCTCTCTCTCTCTCTCTCTCTCTCTCTCTCTCTCTCTCTCTCTCTCTCTCTCTCTCTCTCTCTCTCTCTCTCTCTCTCTCTCTTTCTCTCTCTGTTTTTGGTGGACAAAAATATCTCTGGCGTTGATTGCTTTCTTGCTTCGACTTCTGCCGCGCCTTTGTTCTCGTACTCCCCTTTATGTAAAAGTGTTGTGCAGACCCTCCCTTAATATAGTCTGTCTCATTTTGTCCTGATATGTTTTGATGCATAGTGATTATGACGCTCATCATTCGCTCCCTTGTCACTGGACAGTTCTGTCCGTTTGGTTTTAGCGAAATCAAATAAAGAAAA